>NC_140171.1:63623218-63775718 GCF_963971535.1 Notolepis coatsorum
CTGTCTCTGGTTTGAACAAGGTGGCAAAACAAAACTGTATTGTCCCAAGAAATCTCTTGTTTTCACAAAGGTAGTCAAAGCATAATGCTTGTATGACTTCAGAATTAAAGTAATTCTTTCAATAATATTATAATAAATAAATTGTATGTATTTTGTTGTCCTCTTTGTCATACAGAGAGACGTTTGGGGATGTTTGAGTGACAAAGGGAAGACGGATGGGGACTTGTTTAAAGGTAGAAAGACAGTGATTTCTCTCACGGCCCACGCACACCAGCCGTGCGCGTGCAGGCACTCGCGGGTCCCGTGCGAGAACAGCGTGCCTGGCCGGGCACACCAGGGATGACTTCAGAGCGGGCGGAATTGCACGGATTTACAATGGAACAGCTGTGAATGCCTAGTCTATATGCGAAGTCAGTCCCCGTTTGAAGATTTTTTAAAGATCTCCAGTTCCAGTGTCCTATTGTCCATTTTGCATGCATAACCCGTTATTATCTCATTAATTAGAATGTTAGAATTCATTTTAGAATGATTAAATCAGTGTGACTGTACTCCTGCAAAAATATAGTATGGTTTATTTGTATTGGGAAAGATACAGACACATTTAGCTGGTTGAACAACATCTGTGTGATAATAATGCAGATATTGAGTGTATTTCTTTGAAAATGCATGTGGCGCACGTCTCTGAATCCAACCAAAGCAAAAACGATTGCGTCCAGCCCGCGCGCGGCCGGTGGGCACAGCTACGTCCATTAACATGGGAGCGAAAGTGAAGCACTGGTCGCCTGCCCGCCTTCACGTGTGGCTGGTGTGCCTGGGCCGTTACTCTCTCTCTCCCTCTCTCATCCTCTCTATCCCTCTTTATCTCCCTTTCTCTCTATCTAACCTGCACCCCCTCTCTCTCTCTCTCTCTCTCTCTCTGTCTCTCTTTCTTTCTTTATCTCTCTCTCTCTCTCTCTCTCTCTCTCTCTCTCTCGCTCTCTCTCTCTCTCTCTCTCTCTCTCTCTCTCTCTCTCTCTCTCTCTCTCGTTCTCTCTTTCCTTCCAGTAATTTTTGTGCCTCTTTATAAAAAAAAAAAAAAAAAAAAAGGTATTTTCTCACTGGATCCTAGTGCCACAGTGCCACCAAATGGCCTGCAATAAAACGGCACCCTCTGGAATACAGATGCGGAGGGAGAATATACATGTGAAAGTAGACATCCTATTCATGGATGCTGAACAGTTGAAGGAGGGAGCTTTTAGACAATGTTTTGATCGAAATGGCTTAGATGTACCAGGCAAAGATCCATTTGGATTGGAACATAGTTTAAAAGCCTTCTTTGAAAGAAATTAGAACTTTCTCACATTCACTTTCAAAAACATGCAAATACACACACTATCCTTCAAAAACATCTCCCCACAAGCACACACACACACACACACACACACACACACACACACACACACACACACACGCACACACACACGCACACGCACACGCACACACACACACACACACACACACACACACACACACACACACACACACACACACACACACACACACACACACACACACACACACACACAGTGAATTACAGCAGCTTGTTAAAAAGAAAGACCCGGCTGGCTGCAGATGGAAGAGGGAGAGAGAGTGAGAGAGAGAGAGAGAGAGAGAGAGAGAGAGAGAGAGAGAGAGAGAGAGAGAGAGAGAGAGAGAGAGAGAGAGAGAGAGAGAGAGAGAGAGAGAGAGAGAGAGAGAGGAGAGGGAGAGAGGGAGAGAGAGAGAGATGATAGATATATTATATATGGCGAGGACAGAAAACAAACACACAGTCTATTCTCCCTCCTGAGCTGCCTTCCTGTCACTCATTGTAACCTGGTGGACTGCAGTGATTCTTTTTTCCACCACTAAACATTTCAGCTAACCAGACACCTTCTCACTTTTCACTCTTCCATTCATGAGCTACTATCTAACTATCTGTCATATTGCTGCTGGTGGGACATAACCTCGTAACTCCAAAAACCCAACTTTTCAGAAAATTGTGTGTATTGAGTCGCACTGTATTGTACCCATTCTGCAATCTGTTAAATAAAGTTTTCATTCATTCATTCATTCATTCATTCATTCATTTCATTCATTCATTCATTCATTCATTCATTCATTCATTCATTCATTCATTCATTCATTCATGCTTTTTAGTCCCGGGGACTTTCCAAAGGCTGTATCAGAAAGAACGAGAGGTTCTCTGTAGTCCTGTCGGGCTCCCCGCTAAGCTAAAGCCACTCACCTATGTTGACAGAATCCGGCTATAGGGCGACAATAATGTGGTCAAGAGCCATGGTTTCTATCTTTAGCCTTTAAGCGGCGTGGTTTATTCATTCACATGGTATGAGCAGCAGTACATGAGGTCTCCTCTCACTGAGAGGCTGGGGGGATAGAGGTAGAGTAGGAGGAGACATCTCTATTTATACTCGCCACCTGGTGGTGTCTTGAGTGGCTCCGCCTAGAGCGCCCTCTAGTGGAAACAGTTGTATATGCAGTTAGACAGTTACTAACAATCATACATAGAACCTCTGACTTCAACAACCTAAGACCAGCTTAATCATGACAGTCTATCAGTCTGTCCATAATATCATCACATACAGTATCTAAACCCATCATGACAGTCTCTCAGTCTGTCCATAATATCATCACATACAGTATCTAAACCCATCATGACAGTCTCTCAGTCTGTCCATAATATCATCACATATCTAAACCCACCAGGATAGTCTCTCAGTCTATCCAGAATATCAATATCTATTAGGTTGATGTAAAGAGATCAAATCAAGATCATACCAAATGGTTATTCATGAAAAGTGGCAGCATTTCATCGCCGTCCATCTAGCACTCAGGGGTGTACATAAAACATCCATCCGATAAGATGTTCTAATTCATTTTAAAAGGATCCTACAGTACTCCCCGCCTCCTATAAAATAAACAGTTCTGCTTGTTCATCCTCAGGCATGGAGTTGAGGCTATAATACCGCACTCTTCATTTTATTGTTTTCTTTAGTCAATGTTTAAATCAAGTCCCGCCCAAACAGCCTGTTCAAAAACATGTTCTTGATGCCTTTCTGTAGGAGCTTTAAACCCAAAGTAGGTTTTACCTGGAAAACAGAACGAAATATTTTCAACAGTTCTATATCTCTGCAAAACAGGGCTCCAAGTGTGCTCTCTGGTGGGCTAAATATAAACCAGGCGTCAGTTAAGCTCATTATTCTTGAGATTAACCTTTGGAGTTTATTGGGTTCAAACTGAAATCTGACCTTGGAACAGTGTTTGGACTGCTTCCAGTCGACAGGAAACAAACCAGGCGTAAACAACAACAAACAACAGAGGGGAGGAGAGGAGGGGGGGGCGGTGTTTCACTGCGTGGCGTATCATTACCGCATCATTAAGATGAGACAAAGTGCATGAAGTCGAGCGAGGAGGGTGGGGAGGGGGGCAAGCTAAAGAAAAGAGAGAAGAGGTGATGGAGAGACTGAATACAAAGAGAAGTGGATGGAGGAATTGGTGTGTTTACGTCTGTGTGTTTGCAACATAATCTCACAAGGGATTAGCGTTATTGTAACTGAGGGGTACAATTCCCTGACTGTATTGAGAGTATGGTATATTAAACCACTACTTAGTTATGTACTTTAATTACTGGCCATACAGTACATGAATATATATGGTGAACACCCACACAAGAATACGGCATTGACACATAAAGTTCTATTTGGAGGGTATTTATTATTATCAGAGCAAGCAACGTTAGGTTACAGATTGAGAATTATACTCGCGCTTGTAAGGCGAAGAACACACGTAAAGTAAGTCAAGAGCGTAAGTCAATGAGAATAGTAAGATGGGTCTAAACTGACGCCACCTGTGGCATAGCAATTACATAAGGCACACTAGTACCAGCTGGAGACACTGGGGGGTTCCCTCCGGGTGTAAGGCCGGCAGGGTAGAGGAATGTTCGGGTGCAAAGTCTGGGTCAACGAGGAATAAAGAAGCTCCAGCTACGGGAGTCGGTACATGTACTCCCTTGATCGGCAGACAAAGCAGCAGTTGTAATCCAAGTATGCTCGACAGCATGGAAGACAGCCAGACAGCCTCTTCCTAGAGGCGGGCTCGAGTGATGATCCTCACAGGGGTAAATCCCAAACGATAGTGGAATCCACGGTACTCTCCTCCAGCGGTAACGGTCTCAAAGCAATATAATCCAACCAGAAAAGGTTCTGCAATCGCCGGTGTAGATTCTCCTGTGCACTATACTTCACATTAAACTAGGTTGAACTTGACGTTACTTCACTAAACTCTGACACTTTTACTATCCTATTCGCACATGTTCTAAGTGCTCTATTTAGACGCAAGGTTGCTCACTTCACTTGGTCGTTGACTCGTGGTGAAGGCTTTACTAGTAATGAATGAAGTGCTGCTGTTTACACCTGCGCCGTATTTATACGTAAGTGACAATCTAGTTCCAACCTGGTCACTCTTTGGTTCTGAATCACTACACTGCCAAAGGCATGTTGTAACATGCCCCAAACTCGCCCACTGCACCTGTCTGAGTACGAGACTGCCTGGAGCCGGGGGGGGGGGTGTCCAATAGGAGAGCGCATATTACTCTGGTTTGTACGCAGGTAAAGGGATATTCCGTGTATATATACAAATAATATACAAGGGATATCAAACGATATACAAATATTATACAAGGGATATCAAGCAATAAATATATATATTCGGTTTAATCTGACCCTTTGTAACAGTTATGCTACGAAAAGTATTTCCTAGGAACTGTGAAAAGTCATCTGTTAAATTAACATTCTGGTTAAGGGTTAGGTTATGTTTAGGTTAGGGTTAGGGTTTGTGCTGAGAACACAGCAATTTGTAGGAAATGCAACGAAAAGTCGGTACTCATGAGACTAGCCTGGTGTTTGTGTGTGTGTTTACGCGTGCACATGTATGTGTGTGTGCATGTATATGCGTCTGTATACCTTTATGTGTGTGTGTGTTGTGTGTGTGTTTGTGTATGTGCCTGAGTGCGTGCATGAGTGTGTGTGTGTGTCCACTCTGATCCAACTCTGACCAACTGATCCTCATCAACCCTAATAGGTACAGGGGAGGGAGGCTCTCTAACCCACCCCATCCCAATAGGTACAGGGGTGGGAGGCTCTCTAACCCACCCCATCCCAATAGGTACAGGGGCGGGAGGCTCTCTAACCCACCCCATCCCAATAGGTACAGGGGCAGGAGGCTCTCTAACCCACCCCATCCCAATAGGTACAGGGGCAGGAGGCTCTCTAACCCACCCCATCCCAATAGGTACAGGGGAGGGAGGCTCTCTAACCCACCCCATCCCAATAGGTACAGGGGCGGGAGGCTCTCTAACCCACCCCATCCCAATAGGTACAGGGGAGGGAGGCTCTCTAACCCACCCCATCCCCTCTTGGTGATCTCACTGCAGACCCTGGTTGGTCAATCGTATTATTGTCAAGAGTGTTATTGTGCTAAATTGCAACCAGAGAGAACTTCCAGTCATAAGGGGACATGCATCAGAGAATGAACCCACTCGATGCACTTCTCCCCAGCCCAGGCCGGTGTTTGGCATTCATCCTCTAGCTCCAACCCTCTCTCTCTTTCTACTCCTGCCTCTCTCCTCTCCTCTCCTCTCCTCTCCTACCTCTCCTACCTCTCCTCTCCTCTCCTCTCCTCTCCTCTCCTCTCCTCTCCTCTCCTCTCCTCTCCTCTCCTCTCCTCTCCTCTCCTCTCCTCTCCTCTCCTCTCCTCTCCTCTCCTCTCCTCTCCTCTCCTCTCCTCTCTCCTCTCCCCCCCTTCTCTGTCTGTTTGTTGTGCTTCACCTCCCCAAGCCCTGGGAGTGCATTAATCAGTCAAGCCACGGCGCCAACGCTATTACTCATCTGGTCAGACAGAAAGAGAAGGGGGGGGGGGGTTGTGCAAGAAGGAGAGAGACAGACTGAGAGAGGAAGAAAGAGAAGACATTATAGCAATGGGGGGAGGGGAGAGAGAGGCAGTGAATGTGAGAGAGGGGGGGCAAACATTTTGAAATCAGACAAAACCAATGCAAAGAAAAGAGAAGATAGAAGGAGGGAAAAACTGCATTTTTGAAAGAGAAGACGGCAATGTGGAGTAGCCTCCTGTTCATTCATCTCTCGATACAGTATCTCTCCTTTCATCCCCTTCTACATCTATCTATCTATTTCTTCATCCGTCCACTTGTCCTCCCATCCATCCATTCGTCTATAGATGCCACCTTCTCACTCTCTCATCTAATCATGCATCCATCTTATCCATCCATCTCTCCATTTCCACCTTCACCCTGCTTTCCATCATCTATCCATCTCTCTATCTCTCTCTCTCTCTACATCTGTCTTTATCTTTATTTGTCTTCATTTAAAAAAATTTTTACATTACTGTATCTCTCAGCACAGACGTTGACGTACTTGCCAGACCAAAAAACAAACAGACGAAAAAGAAAAGCATCAACTTGTTTTCCTCTCAACGACGGGACAAAGCAGACATAGAAATTACGTTTCAAACTCAAGGACAAAGAACACCCAATACTCTCTCTCTCTCTCTCCCTCTCCTTTTGCCTGAAGAAATGCAATAGCATCTAAAGAAAAAGTGTAAGAAATTCAGTTTATGATTATTGAGGTATCGCTATATAAATGGAAAAAATTGCTAGATAAAAGATTGTTTATATAAGATAAGATAAACCTTTATGCATTTCCCCGTAGGGGGATTCAGGTGTCATATCAGCAATGGCAATGACATGAAGAGACAAGGAGAGGAGAGGTACAGGTGGCAATAAGGATAACTACAATGGGTGCACATATCCACGCCATGGTATAGTGGGTCATAAATAGTTCCCCCCAATGAATGAAGGATGTATAGCATGCACAAGCTTGATGGCTACCAACAACCCGTCCCTCTCGTCAGCCTGCTTTGTCCCTTCCTGTATAGGGCCTGAGAGTTGTCAGACCAGTCAAGTTTACTCAAGGAACTTGTAGGTGTCAACCATCTCACTCCTCCCCTTGGATACTGATGGGTGTTGAGGGCCTCTTGTTGCTCTGCTGCTAGTCCACCACCAGCTCCTTGGTCTTACTGATGCCGGTATTGCCCACCAGCACATCTGACCGGCTGCCCTGCAATCTGACATATTGTGGTCTGTTGGTGAGGTCAGTAATGCAGGCCACCAGACCATGGTGCAACTGCATCACCAAGACCTTCTCCACTAGCCAGAATGGTGTTCAAGGCGCTGAAGAAATCAAAGAACATGATTCACACAGTACTGTCCTTGATAGGGTTAATAGACATAACTTGATATGTCCTTGGTAGGGTTAATAGACATAACTTGATATGTCCTCGGTAGGGTTAATAGACATAACTTGATACAGTATGTCCTTGGTAGGGTTAATAGACATAACTTGATATGTCCTTGGTAGGGTTAATAGACATAACTTGATATGTCCTTGGTAGGGTTAATAGACATAACTTGATATGTCCTTGGTAGGGTTATAGACATAACTTGATATGTCCTTGTTAGGGTTAATAGACATAACTTGATATGTCCTTGGTAGGGTTAATAGACATAACTTGATATGTCCTTGGAGTAGACATAACGTACGTTTATGTATATAACCAAGTTCTATGAATACTGGTGACGCTCAGCGTCATCTGCACTAACCTCACTTTGTGCACAGCACTGAATACAAATCCACAATGTACCTTTACATACCAACATCCGTCTGGCCACACCCCTATCCGCTACCTTCATAAGCAGGTGTGTGGTCACCTACTCGCCTCCTTCCCAAACTTTCACCACAAGGCGAGGTCAAGGGCCGCAGTGGCGTCCCGACGCTGAGCGTCACCAGTATTCATAGAACTTGGTTATATACATAACCTTACGTTCTATATCATACTGGCTGCCGCTCAGCGTCATCTGCACTACAGGAGCTGAGCGGGAGCCTGAAGCTCGACAAATATCCCCCGCTGAGGCCCCCCACAACCATCAGACCGGAGAGGACCGAGCCCCCCGACCCTCCCTAATGGAGGATACCCTCCCTATTGGAGGACGGGAGGGAGACGGATCCGTGCAAAGAGAAACTCGAGCAACTCAACGCACAGGGTGAGCAGACCGTGGCTTGACCCCACGACTACACACACGCACAACCCGCATGCCACCAGGGAACGAACGAAAGGAACAAACCTCGTTACTGCCCCCAAAATCACGGGGTCAAGAGCAAACTCAACCCCGTGGCAAGGCCGTAGCAGCGGAGCGTGAAGGAAGACCCAGACCCACTGAAGGGACTGGATCCCCCGGAAAAAGGGGGCCCGGAGAGGTCATTGACGCCAAAGCATCAAGACCTCACTAGGCGGTCACTTAGTGACACCGCCCCCCACATCGCCAGCATATTCAGACAGGGCCCCTCCAAGAACGGGCCCTTCCCCCCACTAGTATGCCGCCTGGCACACTGATCCTGCAACACAGGCAGTCAGCATGGCCGTAACTTGAAGCACACAAAAAGATATGCTACAGCGGAAGCAGGCAGCGCACCGGGGAGATGACCCCAGAGGGGTCGATCCCTTAAACCAGGCAGCAGGCGTTTGACCCGAGCCTGGAGCACTGCGGCCGAGACAGGCGCCAAAGGGGTCAACTGAAAACAGCACCCCCCGGCGGAAGGGGCGTATGCTGGCATTGTTGTGCACCATGACAAAGCCTCCACCAAAAAAACCCAACCCAGAGGGGTCGAGGCAGAGAAGGCTGACACGATTGGCAGACGTCATGAACGTGCAGGGGCACACTCAACCGGGTAACCCGGGAGTTGACTCTGCTCCAACACACCAGGGAATCAACCACCCTCTTGGTACCACATGCGGTGGTTGTTCCTATAACCCCTCAAGAAAAAACTCCAAAACACACCTGCGGGTATACACTGGCTATACCGCAGTACAAGTGTTTCAGTTTTCAAAAAGGGTTATTCCAGGCCTACGGGTTGACGAAACATTACTTCGGACCGGGCCCGGCGGCTCGGGAAGCACACAGGGCCACCAGAGGAGGTCCAAAAGACCACCCCAACAGCCCCCTCTTCGCCATGCGTGAGAGAGGAGCGAAAAGAAAGGAGAACCAGCCCCTTCATGATAGTGCCAGGTACAACATGTACCCAACAAAGGGTCTCCATAACGCCCAACCCTGTGACACCCGGACCGACCCGGCATTCTTTCCCCCGAAAAAAGTCCCTCAGGGTACCAGAACAGCAGATCTGCATCCCCGGCGGACAACGGGTTAACTGACCTGGACCAGCGTGACCAGAACCAGTCCCGTGCCCTAACCACGCCAACATCCCCACTCCAAGAGAGGGGGTAGGTACGTGCGTCGATCTAAAACATGAAAAGAGGGCGCCACCCAGACGGTCCCATTCGTACCGCGCTCAGTGGCCCACCCCAAGGGCGTGAGACCCCTCTACCTATGTTTTGATCTATTCCGTTAACATCCCCCAGATATGAACGAGAATCCGTCGAGACCTAGTAACAGGCGCTCGGAAGAGAAAAACCTCCATCCCAGTTGCCCTATAAAAACGCTGTTTTAATAACGAGCAACCAAGACGTACTAGCCTCCTGCGTGATTCTTATCAGAAACACCCCGAGCCAGCACTATGTATGCGTCGAGACCCAAACACATCAATGGATAGTCTAACCAGACACCAGACATTGGTCCTTCAAGTCGCCTGGGAGAACGACAAGGAGTTGTCGTGCTTCATATCCTTCACTCTTTTTATTAAAAAGAAAGAAACACCGACTGACATGAATCCCACGTGATGCGGCAGAGGGTAAAAATTGTTTACATTCTTACATCCCGCCAGCCTCACCACAGAGAGGAGACGGGAATCCTCAGAGAGACTTCCCATGTGAGCCACAGATTGAAAAGTCAAGGTAACATTGAGCCATGTGACCAACAGACTCAAGTTACACGTATATCGAGCGTAGCAGAACAGTAAGTTCCTACGCTCTGCCCCGACAACTTGACATATGGGTCTGAAAAAACTCACGGAAGCCGTCGTCCAATAGAAATGTGCCTAGTGATGTTTTCTATGACGGGGGGAAACCCATGACTCAACCGCCCGTGATAGGTGCGGAGTCAGGGAAACCCTTCCCCCCCACCCCCCCCCCCCCCCCCCGTGGCAAGCTGCTTAACAGCTTGGCCCTGACCGAATGAAAAAATGAAAATAGAGTCCAAGAAACCACCCGACCAATCAGAAGAGGGAAGGAGGGGTTTATCCGGTACCCCCTCGCAAGCCCAACCCTTGCATACGGCAACAACAAATAGCCATGTGATACCTTAAGTAGCCAGTATGCTAATGAACAGCGCAAAGCTAATTCAATGCACGCTAGCCACAGACAAGTCTGTGAACAGGGTTTATAACAAGGCCAAGTTATGTATGTGTGAACCCGACACCCATGTTTATGTTGCAAAACACAGAAAATCTGATAGAGAGAGAGAGCGGCCTGAACCGCGGTACCTTTTCACACACGAGCATTACTGCAGACCAACACAACAGTATCACTGTTTAAGCAACAGAGCACACAACTAACCTCTTCCTTTATGTGAAGACCTAACCTTCAGGTCGAGGCAGAAAAAACCTTTTTCAACCGAGTGTAAGCTGCAGGCCTTGCTTAAGCTCTAACATGAATGTAGCGACCAACAAGACTTAAAGTCTAGCCCTTCTATCAAACCCACACTAGCGAAAGGTTCACACGTCGTATCCCCATCATATGTTAGTGAATAAACACACAGTTTGTAACAAAAAATACAGTCCCTCCCAGGAGGGACTTTTTATTTCTCATAATCAAAATCATATGTTTGGGCCGGGAAGGGAACAGGGGGGGACCACAGAGGGAAAAAGTCATTTTTCAGCGACGCCTGCCACGAGCCGCTCGGGACTTGCCACCCAGGGGAGCCCCGGAGGGACGGTAAAGGATAGGAGGCTGGTCACGAAGATCCCTACCGTCACCTCTGGGCGTAGATGGGCCGGCTGCAGTGGCGGAGGCGCCCTCTTTCCTCCTGGCCTTCTTTGCCGAAGGTCCAGCAGTGGCGGTGGTAGCAGCGGCGGCTACGGCGGCGGAACCCCGACGACGAGCCTGCCGTCTGACTCCACTGGCGACATCGGGCAGGGGGAAATGAGGCTGGAGCACGGAACGCTCCTCCTGCATCCCCCTGCAGGTCGAGGTCATCAACTGCAGTGCCAACCCGAAAAGTCCAGCATCGGAGAGGGGTGCCGTCAGAAGTGGAGTCCTCTTCCTTTCCGGCACACGGGCCTGCTCCAGCCAAAGGTGGCGCTGGACTAGAGTGGCCAGGGCGCATACTTTCCCAGCGGCGATGGCCTGCGGCTGGATCAGATGCAGGATGGCTCCTGCCGACTGGGCGAGCGGATCATGTTGCAAATCGGTCAGCTCCGTATCGCCCGTCAGTATCCCGGACATGAATCTCGCCAGCTGCGCGATGTTAGAAGTGGCAGCCAGAGATTGAGTCGCGGAGATAAATGACTGGTCACTCCAGAAAGCCAACGCCTCGCCGATTTCCCTTGGGGAACCGGCTTCCGTAACGGCTCCCACACCACCTCAGGACAAAGGAGAGCTGCCATCGGCCTATCAAGCCGAGGCACCCCCTCCTTCATGACATCTACCAAACCCACCACCCTCGTGACTCGCAGCGGCACGCCGTTTGCGACTGCCGCCGCCACCATGAGCTCGGGGAACAAAGCACGCAGTTCCCCCTGCCTACTTTCCCCCACCGAGCTCGCGTCCCTCACATGCAGCAGACTACCGGTTAAAGAGCCACATTCTGATGTGGCTGATAGCAGGGCATCCCGCCGCCGAGTCGGAGGTTCTAACCCAACATCCGCGTACGAGGAACCCCAAGGAGACCTATCACCCCCCTCCAGTGTTACCTGGACGGGCGGCGGACATGTCTCCACCGGGGCGTCGAACAAGAACCCGTCCGCTTCAACCATGTAGTCCTCTGTTTCCATTGGCCATGGAGAATCAGACGCATCCTCATCCGGCTCCAGCAACTCACCAAAACCAGGCCATTCGCGTTTACAAGCCACCATCTTACGACGGGAGCGAGCCGACGCAAAAGGTTTGCGTCTCAAATCCTCCGCCTCCAGAGGAGCCGGCCGCCCAACAGCGGACGACTCTCCGGAGGCAAAGGAACCAGAGCCGGAACCAGGCCATCGCACAGGGGACGGCGCTGGTGCACCAGCTCCTTGGAGAGGCAAACTATCTATCGGACGCCTACCGGGCGCGGCTGCTGACCACGAAAGAGGCCTCAACCCCGCTCCAAGACGCACGACAGAGGAGGCAATGGAGAACCGCTGGTGAAGGGTAACGTTGCTAGCGCGACCCTCCGAGGTAAACATTATGACTTAGCTTTTTTCTTTTAAAATTTATGAGAGAAAGAAAAAAGCAAGAAAAAATTTAAACACGTAACTCAACTTTCTTCAGCTAAAACAACCTCGTCAAGTGATGTATACAACAGGCACTTCCTTGTGGTGAAAGTGAAGAAGGAGGCGAGTAGGTGACCACACACACCTGCTTATGAAGGTAGCGGATAGGGGTCTGGCCAGACGGATGTTGGTATGTAAAGGTACATTGTGGATTTTTATTCAGTGCTGTGCACGAAGTGAGGTTAGTGCAGATGACGCTGAGCGGCAGCCAGTATGATATAGAACTTGATATGTCCTTGGTAGGGTTAATATACATAACTTGATATGTCCTTGGTAGGGTTAATAGACATAACTTGATATGTCCTTGGTAGGGTTAATAGACATAACTTGATATGTCCTTGGTAGGGATACATGGGAGCAGAAAGGGTGGTTTTGAAGAGGATAGTTCCATTGTTCAACCTGCTACCACCAGCTACAGTAAAATGTTGTGTAGCAGGAATGAGCTATTGAGCATTTCCTCTCAAGATAACACCTTATAGTAGGGGTGTGCATCCTTCCCTTATAAGACAATCCGATACATATCTAGATACATGGGCTACATACACAGGGACAATACATTTTGAATATGGAAAGATTCTGTGTGATTCGATTCTGTGTGATTTGATTCTGTGTTATCTCTCAGCATCATGGCCACTCAGGAATGGCAAATGGTCATGGAGGTGCGTGTACCGTTTCTCAAATTCACTGTTAAACACCTTCTTCATCTCAGTAATGAGTGCCGTGTCTTCATGGGATGCCTCATGTGCTTATGAAGTTTTGCTTTGGGAGGGGCAATCATTGAGATTGTGGGCTGCTCGTCCTCACTCATGATAGTGAAAACAAGTAAACATTGTACATATTGTGACGAGCCTGGTGGTGTTAAGACTCGTCACGGTTAAAAAACAAACAAATTCAAATGTCCACACAAGTGCAATATCAATCAATACAAATATTTATTGATTTCAGGCAGAATATAGTTCGATGGGCAAATAGAATGGTCGTAATACAGTCCGATGGTCAAAACACAAAACAGGCTCTCGTAGTAGTCGTCAGGTCCAGGGTCAGTACACAAGGGGGTTTCTCAGCCAGTCTAGGGTCCAGTACACAATGAACACCTTCTCGCCTTCACCTCTCCTCTCACTACCTCTTGTAAAGTTTTAGAATGAAGGCTCCGACACATTGATTCCTGGTTTGACTCTTTATGAACGTCTTCAAGCTTACAGACACATTCCTGCTGTTATCGCTAGAACTACCACAATAACAATACTCCCGCTGCTTCTCCGTAGTGCACTGACAAGATCACCCGAGTGTCTCGCTCTTGAGGAGTAAAACCTTGAGCGCCCTCTATAGGTCAGAACTAAACATTACCAAGCTCACTGAACATTATGAACATAACGTCAACTATGTGAACCATGGACATTACAACCCTCCTTTCCTTACATTTCTTTTCTTTAACAATAACTACACATTAGTTGAACTCAACAATGTATTTTGGAACATTATTACATTATGCACATTATTCAAAGTCAGTGAGGTATGATGGGGGTCTTCTGCTTTCCCTCACTGGGTACCTGTGACCAGGTGGCTGTGGCCTGGGGCTGTCAGGGCATAAACGTTCTGCAGTGTAGTGAGGATCTATTTCAGTCCAGTCTATGACACCTTGCATGTCAGCTGATTGAGAGTGGTGATAATCCACCTTAGGTAAATTCTTAAAGTGGGATGAGTTTCTGGTGATGACATGATTGTTACGTTTAGCTGTCACCATGGAGCCTTTGATCGCGATGATCTTGTATGGGTGGGGATTGTAAGCAGGGCATAGCTTCCCTTCCTTCTTTTGACGACAGAGAACTCTATCACCAGCCTTCAGAGCCAAAGGAACCACATGGCGCCTCCTTTCCGCATTATGTTTCATCCTGTCCTTCGCCATTGCATCTGCTCGTCGTATTTTTGCATCAGTCGGAGACTGATAGTGGACAGCAGGCGTGGGTAGCTTGATCCTCAGAGGCCTACCAAACAGCACATCAGCTGGAGCCATCCCAGTGGAGCAGTGTGGCGTGGCACGGTAGTTGCGTAGAAATGCATATAGAGTCTGTTTCCATGGACGACCTTCAACATGTGTAGCCCGTATATTCTTCTCCAAGGTGCGCATGAACCGTTCTGCCTCTCCATTCGCCTGAGGCCACAATGGAGTTATCTTTCTGTGTTTAAAACCCAAATATGTTGCAAAATCTGCAAATTCCGAGCTCTGAAAGGGGGGGCCATTATCCGTTTTGACCTGCAGTGGAATTCCCAGTGTTGAGAATATCTTGTCGAGTTTAGGGATAGTGGCCCTGGCTGACGTGGACTGAAGAATCTCAACCTCTGGGTACCTTGAATAATCATCAACAACTACCAAAAGATAATCCCCAGAGGGGAATGGACCACAGAAATCAACACTAACCTTTTCCCATGGTGACGATGGCAGTTCAGACATGCAGAGGGGTTCTTGTGTGTGGTTGGGCACAACAGCCTGACATGGGATGCAGCCAGCTATCATTGCCTCCACTTGCTTGTCAATTCCAGGGAACCAGACTTTCTCCCTGATCAGCTTCTTAGTTTTGACCACCCTCTGGTGGCCTTCATGTGCAAGTGATATTGCTCTGACTTGTAAAGAGTGGGGGACGACAATCTTTGTGCCACGCAGTACAGTGTCACCATTAGCAGTCACTGTCAGTTCATCTTTTATTTTCTTGAACGACACAAGAGCAGATCTGTCAACTCCATCAATAGAGTCCCGTTTGTCAGACAGCAACCTCCAAGAGTCATCTTTAATGAGTCGCATTACTTCACGTAGAGTGGGATCAGTTGTGGTTGCATCCTGAATTTCCGCCAGTGTCATCGCCTTGGGTACAGCATTTTCAGTGACAAAGTTTATGTATTCTTCAGCTTGTCTTTCGTCGTCTGACATAGCGTGAGAGATGTGTGATACCTGTGCCGGGTGGCGCGACATGTAATCCGCCAGGTTGTCTTTGCCAGCCTTGTAACAGACTGTGTAGTTGTATGGTTGCAGACGCAGGCTCCAACGCTCTATACGAGCAGGTGGTTTGGATTTGGGGTTATTGAAAATCCATTCCAATGGTTTGTGATCACTGACAAGTGTGAAGGCTGCACCATAGAGGTATATGTGAAAATGTTCACAGCCCCAGACAATAGCAAGGGCCTCACGTTCTGTCTGTGAATACTTTTGTTCAATGGGGGACAGTGCTCTACTTGCATAGCTTATCACTCTGGCCGGCTCATTTGGACTGTTCCTTTGTGCCAATACAGCCCCAAGACCTACTGGGCTTGCATCAACAACCAGTTCAGTTAGTTTGTGGGGGTCAAAGTAGGTCATCACAGCGTCACTAGTAAGGCTGCGTTTCATCTCATTAAGAGACCTCTGGTGTTCTTCGGTCCATGTCCAATGAGCAGATTTCCTTGTCAGGTCTCGCAAGGGTTGAGTTATGGTGGCAAAATCCTTTATGAATCGGGCGCTGTAGTTTGCCATGCCAAGGAGACTGCGTATCTCACTTGCATTGGTCGGGGCAGCAGCATCATGAATCGCCTGAACCTTCTTAGGATTGGCTCTTTATGAACGTCTTCAAGCTTACAGACACATTCCTGCTGTTATCGCTAGAACTACCACAATAACAATACTCCCGCTGCTTCTCCGTAGTGCACTGACAAGATCACCCGAGTGTCTCGCTCTTGAGGAGTAAAACCTAGAGCGCCCTCTATAGGTCAGAACTAAACATTACCAAGCTCACTGAACATTATGAACATAACGTCAACTATGTGAACCATGGACATTACACCTCTCACCTCACAAAACTCTGAATATAACAATCTCTCTTACAGTAGACAACAGAGCAGGGGCGGATTTAGGATTGTAGGAGATCCGGGGCTTAGCCCAGATAGGTGCCCGCGATAGCGAGCACGGATTCTTTTTTACTTCGACACCACAATTTTTAACTTATACCACCACCTTGAAAGTGTTAATTTAATATGCGTCTTTGATTACGGTTTGATCACTGATAAAGTAAAATAGTGCAGTGCAATAAAATAGTTAGTAAAATAGAATAAAATAATGCAATAGTGCATTGCAATAAAATAGTTATCATCGTATTTTTTCGGGAGGCCGGTAAGGAGTGCATTACAGTAGTCGAGTCGGCTTGAGATAAAGGCATGGATCTGGTTTTCAGCGTCCTTTTGATTTATAAATGGCCGTACTTTAGCTATGTTTCTAAGGTGGAAGAATTATGTCTTTGTCAACTTGTTGATTGTGATTTAAAGCTTAGGTCTGAGTCTACCATAACACCAAGACTTAACTCACTCAAATACAGTTAGCAGCTGGATAGACTACAGATGGAAATTAGCTTCTGCTAAATCTGGTGCAAACATATTTTCATGTAACAATGATGAATTGTCAAAAAAAATATATAATTTTTTTTTTAAATAGATTCGGGGCTTTTCAGAAAACATTCGGGGCTTGAGCCCAAGTAGCCACCCCCTAGCCCCGCCCCTGCAACAGAGTACAGCAACTTGCAATGGGCCTGGTCTACAAGATACACTACACCACTAAGGGACCCATGTACATGTCAAAATACTTCCCAAAGGCCAGTGAATACCACAACCACAACACCAGAGGGAGCTCCTCAAATCATGTTAAACCCAGATTCGGCTCAATCAAGGGACTAAACATGTTTCGCAATTATGCCACATCAATGTGGAACGCCCTACCCACAGCTGTAAAGGAATGTGAATCACTACCCACTTTCAAAACCACTCTCAAAGAGCACCTACAGGAGACTGCAATTCGAAACTGGCCCCTGTAAATGTCCAAACCCAACCCCCTCCAATGTACAGTTTCCCCCACCCCCAAAATGTAAGCAATGCCACACTGAAAGTTCACATAAATCCGTTCCCAAGTTTTTTGGGGCAAATTAGTTTGTTTACAAAAGATGCTGATCAGCTGGACCAAACAACCAAACATTTTGGAAACTTCGGCTTTGGCAAACATGCCCAAACACCACCTAGATGCCAACAAGGGACTGCACTTATATTCGCGATTTGTTTGCTGCTGTCGGGTGATATTCACCCATGCCCTGGCCCTCTCCACACGGAGAGGGGGAATGGAACCTGCGAATCAACACTGGAGGCAACACGGAGTACAGCTGTCATTCAGGTATGTGATCTATGTCTGCACAATCTACCATTTGATTATGAACAACAATCTAACATCTACCTCTCGGGCGATGCAGGGGATGCGCTATCCTTGCGGAGTGTCTGGGCTGGAGCGGCGGACCTGGCGATGGAGTCGGCCAGGCGGCGCGCCTCCTGGGCCGGGGCGGAGAGCCCGAGCGAGGGCGTGCCCCAGATAGCAAAAAATGAGTGAATCAACGTTGAAATAGGGTTAGGCAGAAATATTGAATCTATGTTGAAGCCTGACATCGAAATTATACAGATCGTTGTCTATGACTTACATGTTGAATCAACGTTAGGTGTCAACCATAACTGATACTATATCAATGTTGATTCAACCATCATCTAAATGGTAATCTACATGCACATTTTAGTTGATTTTATATTGAATCAATGTTAGACATCAATGTTTATTCAACCATAATCTAAATGGTAATCTACATGCACATTTTAGTTGATTTTATATTGAATCAATGTTAGACATCAATGTTTATTCAACCATAATCTAAATGGTACTCTACTTGTACATTTGTAACTTGTACATCTACTTGTAACTTGTAAAGTTAAGGAATCAATACTGATTAATGTACATTTTACATAAAAATATTGCTGCTGATATGTATACATCATAACATTACATGTTTTTTTCCTGCTGTTAAACACACTATTGTTAAATAAATAATAAAATTCTTATATGACCATATTTCCAAAAATTTGTGAACAAAAATGACAACATGGCTTTAATATGACATTTTTTTTTTCTAGGGTCTCATATCATACTTCCAGTGACCATACCTTTTACACATAACAGACCTTATAACAGGCTTTCATTAACAATACTATATAGCCACTGCCAGAATAGTGACACACGTATTGTGTGTGGTGAGCACACGCATTCATGCACAACGAAGACAAGATTGCGTTGTCTCAATCATTTTAACTATAAATTTATGAGCTCAAAGTATGAGCTCACTGACTGAAATGTCCAACAAAAAGCATCAATTGTCAAATAATATTGATCACATTAACTAGACTAGATGTTTTTGAGGAAATTAGAAAGGGAACAACAACTTAACCCTTGTGTCTGATCAGATTCGTATTTGTTTGATAACTTTGCAGTGATTATGTTTGTAGCCAACATAATATGTGGCATAATCTTTTAATCATCTTGTATTTTTTTTTACTCTTCATAAATGTTTATTCCACTTCAGCCCGATCATAACCACCACATAATGTTTTTTTTGTCATATTTAACAACTCTTTTCAGAAAAGTGGGAGTATTTCATTACAAAAATAATATAAAAAATTGTTATGATCAGGGCTGAAGTTGAATAAAATATTTATGGAAAAGAAAGTGGGAAATTATTTCAACATAATCTTTTTATGGAGTTTTTCAATTTAGTCCCCTAATAAGAGTATAATACTTTAGTTTTCAGACACAAGGGTTAAATAACAATGGCAGAGGATTTGAATTTAAACACAGTGGAGCTTAGATGATCTACAGTTGTCCACGACTTATCCTCCAAGGCATCTGCTATATAATAATCTTCAGATTTACTTAAGTGTTATTAGTAGGTTACAGCAGTAAGCATTAGTTTTCTCAGTCAATTATGGCCAATTCGTTTTATATTGTTTAATACAGTTAAATAAATAGATAAATGAAAAGCAATTTTTTTTGGATTCCCCCCCCCCCCCCCCCCACTGTACCGAAAATAATACCGAACCGTGTCTTCAAAACCGAGGTACGTACCGAACCGTGGATTTTGTGTACCGTTACACCCCTAATGTTTCTATAACTCTCTCCCATATAACTCTCTCCCATACCCTTAACACCAACCGCTGAAGTGCCCTTGAGCAAGGCACTAAACCCCCAACTGCTCCAGTGGAGTTGCTCAGTGGCCAACAGTGTCAGACTGTGGTTGTACTGGGGCCTAACAAAATTAATAGTTGGTTTCAGGTTGGTTGTCAGTTTGGCCATGGGTAGGTAGGGAATTTATTTTATTTTATTTTTTTATTTTATTCTTTCCCACGGCGACTATGGATAGGGAATTTCTTTATTTAATTAAAATGTTCACAACAACATGGATGCATGTACTCTGCCAGCATGTTTAATATCCATAATACTAAATGTTTGACTAAGATTTCTATGAAACTTTATTAAAAAAATAAAAATAAAAATGATTTTTTTTTTTTATATAATTTTTTCTAAAAACTCATAAAATAGTCTATTAAGCTAATAATAGTCTGTTAATATATAGTGCTTCGTGCGGTGAGAATACTACCGTAGTCAGTACCCCATCGTTTCGGGCAGAGAACTGGCTGCTTATCCAGGGTTGTTGACCCCACGTGAAGCTGCACCCGAGGAGCCCCAGAGCCGACGAGCGAGTGGACCTGTATACCGGATTATTCTACCGACGACAGCCCGCCTTCCCAGGCACGGATTATGCTTTGTGTACGTTGATTATTCCATGGATAAAGACCCCCGACACTGCCGTGTGTTGGAACCCCCCCCCTCCTGGAGAGGACGCAAGGTGAGGAGACGCTCTGCAAGACGAGGTCGCTTCACGTCTCTCCCCCGTGGACCGGAGAGAGCCGGCCCACAAAGAGTCCACCTGCTTTCATCTGTGGTCCAAGGATCGCCGGCGCATTGAACGGCACTACAGTGGGTTCACCTGGGATACCCTTGGCCGGATGAGGCAGCCGGATTCTACCCCCCCCCCCCTTCCTACTCCTGTCGGCTTACAAGCGACCGGATTACCCCCCTTAGTGTATCCAGTATATAATCATTAAAGTATCATTGCTGTTCTTCCTTAAACTATTCCAGGTCGTATATGTACCACCTGCGCCTTCAGAGATTGGACATTCTCTATTGATATACCGACGAATACTCTTGCCATAAAAGTGCATAATAATTCCCATTCATAAATGTGATTGATTTGATTAAGTGCTTGCTCTACACACCATCGCTGTGTAGAAATAAAGACCTATTTCTAATTCGTACATTTGTGTTGGATCCGTTTCATCTACGTGACAGTGTTCATCATAATATATTTATGCCGTGTACTGGGTGGCCGAATATTAAGTACAAAGGTAGTGGTAGTAAGTATCATATCTAGTAATACAGTCAGGGAATTGTACCCCTCAGTTACAATTGGTCCTTCGAACCGGATGGGTAATTAGTGTAATATTAATATAGTGTTATTAATATTGAAATGGCCTATGATGAACACTCCACGAAACGATCCTCCTAACCAACGCCCGCAGCGCGAACGACGGCTCCCTCAGTACTTAGAGGCTTACGCTGTCAGTCAACAACCTAGTCTTCTACTAACAGTAAACGCGGTAAAACTAGAAAGTAAAAGTATGTCTAACCCCAACGCCCAGACTACCCCGACCATAGAGGCCCCTACGGGCTCTAATGTAACTGACCAAGTTCACGGTGGGGACCAGTGGGAACCAGACATGACTTCACACCCCGCCAGTACTGAAGAAGTAGTCCCCGATGAGTCCCGGGAGGAATACAACGCTACCGAGAGAGAACTCGGCACGGAAGAAGACGGGGAGAGCACCGTGGAGATAGAGCTCCAAGGCTCCGCAAGGAGTACCCCGAGGGAAGGCTCCCCTATACAACCGCCTTCTCCCAGCGAGGCAGAGAGGACCCTACAGCAGGCCTTCCTCATCAGCCTGAACGCCGCTGCTGAACGCGACCGACTGCAGATCCAGCAGCTGAGCGAAGAAGAGCATATACGTCTAGAACTAAGACGCATTCAGAGAGAAGAGAATGTGGCCCGAGACCGAGCAGACAGCCAGTGAGCAGCTGCTGGTGCTCTACGGGACGCAGAGCGCGACAGACAGCAAGCGCAACTAATAGAACAGCTGATCAGACGGACAACACCCTCTCCCTCCGCCAGAGGCTCCAGGAACTCGTCTAGACACACCTCCAGGGCGGCATCCCCTAGCCGAGTAAACAACCCTGAACTTGACCAACAGACGAGGTCTATACCCCCCACAGACCACCTCCCCCCACCGGTCCAAGCGAGACCTAGCAACCGGGAAGGAGCAGCATATCCTGTGGAGAGGCTAAACCAGAGACTACAAGCACTGGATGACCTAACTGAAGACGAAGAGGAAGAGGAGGAGAACCACGCCCGACGACAGCACAGTACTCTACCGGACCAGGAGGTCCGGTACAGCCCAGGCTATACTCCCGCGGAGCTGCGCTACAGACCCCCGACTCTATACACGGGTGAGCACGACGCACGACCCGCACCGAGGAACAGCACCTGGACAAGCGGGCCATGGTACACTGCCGGTACCAGCCCATACCAAGGAGCGGGAGGAGACTCGCCTAGGAGGCCTCTCCCCCAACGCTCGCCGATGTATCCACAGTCAGCGTCATACATTGGCACGCCTATGGTACCCGACTTCACCCAAGAGAACCGGGCCCAGTATACAGAACTCCGCATGTGTCTGGAGACCATGTTGGTGGATGTATTGGATGAACGCCACAAATACGCCATCCTACTGAAGCACTTAAAGGTACCCCGCGCACATAATATAGCGCTCGCCTACGCGACTTCCACCACCCCATACACAGCAGCGCTGGTAGCATTGGACCAGAGGTATGGGCGCATATGGGATTACGTGATCCAGGAGATCCGACACATCGACCGCTTACCCCCAGCAATAGACAATCGAGCACTGGACGACCTGTCCATCAGAGTGCAGTCCCTGGTAGGGATGTTGGGAGCGCAGAGAGAGAAGGGGAGGCATGAACTTTACGCCAACTCAAATGTGGAAAGGATCTTGGAGAAGCTGCCGCCCGCTCGACAGGAGCGTTTTAGGCGACAGAGGGACCACCGAGACCCGAATGGCCCCGAACCGAACCTCCTCGATCTAGCAGACTTCCTGGCGAGAGAAGTCAGCAGCCTACGGCTAGATACATTCGGACGGAGCACCCCTGGCTCCAGAGAAGGAACCAGACGACTAAATGATGGAAGAAGATCGGTGACTGTGATGCACCAATCGGAGTCAGTACCGAGCAGCAGGAGCCACAGTACCCCCTCCAGAACGGAGAAGTGGAAGATAGTGTGCCCCTACTGTGAGAAAGAACACTGGCTAGCGCAATGTGACTCCTTCCCCAAGCTGAACGCGGAGGAAGCAAGTCAATGGATAAAGTCCAACAAGCGCTGTTTTCGCTGTGCGCGCTCACACATGGCAGCCGAATGCCGCTTAAAGAAAAGGTGCACCAAGTGCGATGGAGCCCATCTGGACATACTTCACGACAGTAACAGACGGCGCCCTTCACCCGCACCATCCAGCAGCAAAGCGAGCGTCATGTACATCGATCCCGCCAGCAGCAGTGGAGCCCGAGTACTCCTAAAAGTAGTGCGTGTGACACTAAGCTACCAGAATAAAGTCCTGGACACTTACGCCGTCCTCGATGACGGGTCAGAGAAGACCCTTCTGCTCGCCTCCGCTGCGGCCCAGCTAGGGCTGCGGGGAAGCGAAACCCAAATGACAATTCGGACAATAAGACGAGATTTGAAGACGATAAAGGGCGAGAATGTCTCATTCTCTATCGCAGCAAGCGGCCAGCCTGAGCGACGGTACCAGATTACAGACGCTTTCACCAGCCAAGAAATAGGACTGTCGCGGTACACATACCCCGTCGCCAAGCTGATGGAGAAATATGCACATCTGCGCAAGTTACCGATCCCGCTCATAGACAATGCTATGCCGACCCTGTTGATAGGCTCCGACCATGCAGACATCATTGTCCCGATAGACCGGGTTCATACCGGACCCCGAGGCTGTCCTGCAGCAGTCGAGACCCGTTTGGGATGGACTCTCCAAGGCCCGCTCGCCAAATCTCTCAACCGAAGTACAGCCACTAGATGTCTCCACTCCCGAGTCACGGAGGGAGAAACCGCACTCCTGCAACACGTAGAGCGGTTATGGACCTTGGAACAAATGCCCTTTAAGAACGGAAAGAAAGACATTCGCTCTAAAGATGACATTTACGCCATTCACCTCCTCGAGACAGGGACCAAGAGAGTCCCGGTCAACGGCGTGTTGAGATACGCCACGCCACTCCTGCGGCGAGAAGGAATGCCTACTTTCCACGCCAGGACAGACGCCACAGAACGGTACCTGCTGAACACGGAGCGGCGCTTAGCCAAGAACCCCGCCCAAGAGAGTGTATACCGCGCTGAGATTGAGAAGCTCATCACAGCGGGACACGTCACAAAGATGGACATTAAAGAGGCTGACCAGACCACTGAATCGTGGTACGTGCCTCACCACAAGGTCCATCACAACGGTAAAGACCGCATAGTATTTAACTGCAGCTACCAGATCGGATCCCAAAATCTGAATAAAGAGTTACTGCCCGGTCCCACACTCGGCCCCTCCCTACTCGGCGTTCTACTCCGCTTCCGCCAGGAAAAGGTGGCCATCAGCGGGGACATTAAAGGAATGTTCCTGCAGGTGAGATTAGTAGAGGCGGACAAGCCCCTGTTACGGTTCCTATGGAGAGAGAAGCCAGGAGATGAGCACCCAGCCATCTACCAATGGGAAGTCCTCCCCTTCGGAACGACGTGCAGCCCCTGCTGTGCTACATTTGCACTACAGAAACATGTAGCAGAGGACCCAGCAGCGGACGAAGAGGTCCGACACAGCGTAAAGAACAGCTTCTATGTAGACAACTGTCTACAAAGCCTTTCAACCCAAGAAGAAGCCGAGGCTCTCCTGATTAAACTCCGCGCCTCATTGATCAAAGGCGGCTTTGATCTCAGGCAGTGGGCCAGCAGCGATCCGCAAGTACTGCGCAGCCTCTCCTCCGAGGACAAGGCAGCCAGCAGCGAGACCTGGATGGCTACAATCCCGGGAGAAGCCCAGGAGATGACCCTGGGATTGGTGTGGCGATTCAAAACAGATTCGCTTCACTACAGACACAAGCCCCTGACTACGGAGCAGGGAAGGCCGGCGGCGGCGCCGACCACCAGACGGAGTGTGTACACAACACTCGCCCGACAATATGACCCGCTAGGATGTATTCTACCGTACACCACCAGGGCAAAAATGATTGTACGAGCATTGTGGGACAAGGACCAGGGCTGGGACGACCCCATTCCCGCACACCTTGCATCCACCTGGAGAGAGTGGGAGATGGAGCTCCACTCACTCCCAGGCGTTAATATGCGCCGAAGCTACTTCCCACCCACGGTGAGGCCAGAGACATGTAAAATGGACTTACACGTCTTCAGTGACGCCTCAGAGGTCGCATACGGATCAGTAGCCTACTTGCGGGCCCAAGAAAGGGGGGGAGAGATCTACACAGCATTTGTCCTCGCCCGCTCGAGAATAGCCCCACGCAAGCAACAATCTATCCCACGTCTAGAGCTCTGCGCAGCCCTAGCCGGAGCGCACCTAGCCACGCTCATCCAACGTGAGCTCACCATACCGGTGTCTAGAACAATCCTGTGGTCAGATTCCACGACGGTACTCGCCTGGATCAAATCGGACTCATGCAAGTACAAAGTCTTCGTGGGAGTCAGAGTCACCGAGATTCAAGACTTAACCGAAGAGTTAACCGGAGAAACAGAGTGGCGCTACGTTGATACAAAACAGAACCCAGCTGACGTCATCACCCGGGGGATGCCCCTGGATGACCTCACCCGTCGCAATGTCTACAGTGACGGCCCCGCATTCCTAAGACTCCCGGAAGGACAGTGGCCCATGCCTATCCCGAGGGAAGCAAGTCCAGAGGAGGTGGAAAATAAGAAGTCTGTGTTCTGTGGATTGAGCACCGTAGCCTCCACCGACCCTAACATAGACGATTGCACGTCCATAGAGAGTGCACAACAAAGAACATTCCTGCGGTACCACTACGAGGAAGCAGAATTGCTTCTACTGCAGCGAGCCCAGAGAGACTCGTTCCCCGATGAATTGGCCTGTCTACAGGGAGGAAAGCCCGTCCCATCCGACAGCAGATTAATTCATCTGGCCCCCGAGAGCGACGCTCATACCCTCATCAGAGTGGGTGGTCGCCTACGCAGAGCCCCCAATCTACCGGATGACATTAAATACCCGATCGTATTGAACAGCCGACACAAGGTCACAGAGCTGATTATAAAGAAATACGATGAGGATGTACATCACGCAGGAGCAGAAAGAGTCTTCGCGGAAATCAGACGTCGTTACTGGATCCTACAAGGAAGAGAGGCGGTACGACGCTTCCAGCGAACATGTCTAGACTGCCGCAAGTGGCGCGCGCAGCCCAGCATACCAAGGATGGCTGACCTTCCTCCATGTCGCCTCCGAATCGGTGACAAGCCATTCCACTCAACGGGTATGGACTGCTTTGGCCCGCTGCACATAAAGAAAGGAAGAGGAACCGAGAAGCGGTGGGGTATTGTATTCAAATGCATGACCACCAGAGCGATACACATCGAGCTTCTCCCGACCATGAGCACAGACTCATTCCTTATGGCCTTCCGTAGATTCACATCACGGAAAGGAAGACCGTCTACCCTATTGTCCGATCATGGGACAAACTTCAAAGGCGGCGAAAGAGAGCTGAGAGAGAGCTTCCAAGCTATGGGCCCAGGACTTAAGACCCACCTCGCTCCAGCACAGGTTGATTTCCAATTCAACCCCCCAAACGCACCCCACTTCGGTGGCACTTGGGAACGAGAAGTGCGCTCCATAAAGGCAGCCCTGTACGCAGTACTTGGGGCCCAGACTGTGGCGGAAGAAGTCCTAATGACAGTCCTCACGGAGATTGAGGGAGTACTTAACTCGAAGCCCCTCGGATATGTCTCCAGTGATGTGGCGGATATCGACCCAGTTACCCCCAACACACTCCTGATGGGGCGGCTAGATCCTGCATTACCCCAGACAATGTACCGGCCTGAAGAAGCGAACGGCCGACGAATGTGGAGGTACAGCCAAGTATTAGCCGACAAGTTTTGGAGCAGTTTCCTACTGCACTACCTACCGTCTCTACAGACCCGCCAGAAGTGGGTAAAGGAGAGAGACAATTTGACAGAAGGAACAGTCGTCATGATTATTGATCAATCACTGCCCAGAGCTATGTGGCCGGCCGGCCGCGTAAGCAAAGTGATCACCGGTGCCGACGGCAAGGTCCGAGCAGCTGAAGTGCTCGTCCAGGGTCGCACTTACACCCGTCCCGTGGCGAGGCTCATAGAACTGCCCCGACTCCCAGACACAATCGATGATGACCATGACCCTATAACCCTATGACTTTGTGAAGTTGACTGACCCCTACAGCAAACCCTTATGTGTAAATAGACAACGCGATTAATCTGTCTCTGTTTAACTGATTAGGTCTGGGACCAATCAGGGGGTGGCTGTTGTGAAGGGCCAGATTAAACCGAATATATATATTTATTTATATATATATATTTAATTGTATTTGTATATTCTCTAATATTCCCTGATATCCCTTGTATATTCCTTGTACAATATGCATTGAATATCCATTCTAGCCTACTGAACATCCCATAATAGTCTCCATTCTACTATTGGTCGAGACCTTGGTGCCAGGCTGCCATACCCCTCAGACCCAGTTCAAACGTACCGCTCCACATGTACGAACAAGTCCTAGTTCCGCGTAGGAATCTGACTACCGCACCACTAATGGGACTATTTGTTCATAGTGCGTATATATACTGCGCTACTAAAGTAGGACTTCCTTTTCAGTCCAGTTTCTTACCCTCCAATAGAGTCACAGACGTAAAGCCTCCCCGCGACGCCACGTGTGGGAGTAAGGCCAAGTTCGCCTACCATCGGTATTGAGACATCGTGTATATTAATATTTGAATAGTCATATTTGGCACTATATCGTCGAGTTGGACGTAGTCTATTAAGCTAATAATAGTCTGTTAATATATAGTGCTTCGTGCGGTGAGAATACTACCGTAGTCAGTACCCCATCGTTTCGGGCAGAGAACTGGCTGCTTATCCAGGGTGGTTGACCCCACGTGAAGCTGCACCCGAGGAGCCCCAGAGCCGACGAACGAGTGGACCTGTATACCGGATTATTCTACCGACGACAGCCCGCCTTCCCAGGCACGGATTATGCTTTGTGTACGTTGATTATTCCATGGATAAAGACCCCCGACACTGCCGTGTGTTGGAACCCCCCCCCCCCTGGAGAGGACGCAAGGTGAGGAGACGCTCTGCAAGACGAGGTCGCTTCACGTCTCTCCCCCGTGGACCGGAGAGAGCCGGCCCACAAAGAGTCCACCTGCTTTCATCTGTGGTCCAAGGATCGCCGGCGCATTGAACGGCACTACAGTGGGTTCACCTGGGATACCCTTGGCCGGATGAGGCAGCCGGATTCTACCCCCCCCCCCCCCCTTCCTACTCCTGTCGGCTTACAAGCGACCGGATTACCCCCCTTAGTGTATCCAGTATATAATCATTAAAGTATCATTGCTGTTCTTCCTTAAACTATTCCAGGTCGTATATGTACCACCTGCGCCTTCAGAGATTGGACATTCTCTATTGATATACCGACGAATACTCTTGCCATAAAAGTGCATACTAATTCCCATTCATAAATGTGATTGATTTGATTAAGTGCTTGCTCTACACACCATCGCTGTGTAGAAATAAAGACCTATTTCTAATTCGTACATTTGTGTTGGATCCGTTTCATCTACGTGACAGTGTTCATCATAATATATTTATGCCGTGTACTGGGTGGCCGAATATTAAGTACAAAGGTAGTGGTAGTAAGTATCATATCTAGTAATACAGTCAGGGAATTGTACCCCTCAGTTACAGGGTCTGTCACAGTGTTTAGAGGGTCTATCAGTGTTTAGAGGGTCTATCAGTGTTTAGAGGGTCTATCAGTGTTTAGAGGGTATATCACAGTGTTTAGAGGGTCTATCGGTCTGTCACAGTGTTTAGAGGGTCTGTCACAGTGTTTAGAGGGTATGTCACAGTGTTTAGAGGGTCTATCAGTGTTTAGAGGGTGTGATAGACCCTCTAAACACTGTGATAGACCCTCTAAACACTGTGATAGACCCTCTAAACACTGTGATAGACCCTCTAAACACTGACAGTGTTTAGAGGGTCTATCAGTGTTTAGAGGGTCTATCACACCCTGTAAACACTGATAGACCCTCTAAACACTGTGACAGACCCTCTAAACAGTGTGACAGACCCTCTAAACACTGTGACAGACCGATAGACCCTCTAAACACTGTGATAGACCCTCTAAACACTGATAGACCCTCTAAACACTGTGATAGACCCTCTAAACACTGATAGACCCTCTAAACACTGTGATAGAACCTCTAAACACTGTGATAGATCTATCACAGTGTTTAGAGGGTCTATCACAGTGTTTAGAGGGTCCATCACAGTGTTTGTCGGGTCTATCACAGTGTTTAGAGGGTCTATCACAGTGTTTGTCGGGTCTATCACAGTGTTTAGAGGGTCTGTCACAGTGTTTAGAGGGTATGTCACAGTGTTTAGAAGGTCTGTCAGTGTTTAGAGGGTCTGTCAGTGTTTAGAGGGTCTGTCACAGTGTTTAGAGGGTCTATAACAGTGTTTAGAGGGTCTGTCACAGTGTTTAGAGGGTCTGTCACAGTGTTTAGAGGGTCTGTCACAGTGTATAGAGGGTCTATCAGTGTTTAGAGGGTGTGATAGACCCTCTAAACACTGTAATAGACCCTCTAAACACTGTGATAGACCCTCTAAACACTGTTATAGACACTATAAACACTGCGATAGACCCTCTAAACACTGATAGACCCTCTAAACACTGTGATAGACCCTCTAAACACTGTTATAGACCCTCTAAACACTGTGACAGACCCTCTAAACACTGATAGACCCTCTAAACACTGTGATAGACCCGACAAACACTGTGATAGACCCGACAAACACTGTGATAGACCCTCTAAACACTGTGACAGACCCTCTAAACACTGATAGACCCTCTAAACACTGTGACATACCCTCTAAACACTGACAGACCCTCTAAACACTGTGATAGACCCGACAAACACTGTGATAGACCCTCTAAACACTGTGATAGTCCCGACAAACACTGTGATGGACCCTCTAAACACTGTGATAGACCCGACAAACACTGTGATGGACCCTCTAAACACTGTGATAGATCTATCACAGTGTTTAGAGGGTCTATCACAGTGTTTGTCGGGTCTATCACAGTGTTTAGAGGGTCTGTCAGTGTTTAGAGGGTCTGTCACAGTGTTTAGAGGGTCTATCAGTGTTTAGAGGGTCTATCACAGTGTTTAGAGGGTCTATCACAGTGTTTAGAGGGTTTATCACAGTGTTTAGAGGGTCTGTCACAGTGTTTAGAGGGTCTATCACAGTGTTTAGAGGGTCTGTCATTGTTTAGAGGGTCTGTCACAGTGTTTAGAGGGTCTATCGGTGTTTAGAGGGTGTGATAGACCCTCTAAACACTGTGATAGACCCTCCAAACACTGTGATAGACCCTCTAAACACTGTGATAGATCTATCACAGTGTTTAGAGGGTCCATCACAGTGTTTGTCGGGTCTATCACAGTGTTTAGAGGGTCTATCACAGTGTTTGTCGGGTCTATCACAGTGTTTAGAGGGTCTGTCAGTGTTTAGAGGGTCTGTCACAGTGTTTAGAGGGTCTATCAGTGTTTAGAGGGTCTATCACAGTGTTTAGAGGGTTTATCACAGTGTTTAGAGGGTCTGTCACAGTGTTTAGAGGGTCTATCACAGTGTTTAGAGGGTCTGTCAGTGTTTAGAGGGTCTGTCACAGTGTTTAGAGGGTCTATCAGTGTTTAGAGGGTGTGATAGACCCTCTAAACACTGTGATAGACCCTCCAAACACTGTGATAGACCCTCTAAACACTGTGATAGATCTATCACAGTGTTTAGAGGGTCCATCACAGTGTTTGTCGGGTCTATCACAGTGTTTAGAGGGTCTATCACAGTGTTTGTCGGGTCTATCACAGTGTTTAGAGGATCTGTCAGTGTTTAGAGGGTATGTCACAGTGTTTAGAGGGTCTATCAGTGTTTAGAGGGTCTATCACAGTGTTTAGAGGGTCTATCACAGTGTTTAGAGGGTTTATCACAGTGTTTAGAGGGTCTGTCACAGTGTTTAGAGGGTCTATCACAGTGTTTAGACGGTTTATCACAGTGTTTAGAGGGTCTGTCACAGTGTTTAGAGGGTCTATCACAGTGTTTAGAGGGTCTGTCATTGTTTAGAGGGTCTGTCACAGTGTTTAGAGGGTCTATCAGTGTTTAGAGGGTGTGATAGACCCTCTAAACACTGTGATAGACCCTCCAAACACTGTGATAGACCCTCTAAACACTGTGATAGATCTATCACAGTGTTTAGAGGGTCCATCACAGTGTTTGTCGGGTCTATCACAGTGTTTAGAGGGTCTATCACAGTGTTTGTCAGGTCTATCACAGTGTTTAGAGGGTCTGTCAGTGTTTAGAGGGTCTGTCACAGTGTTTAGAGGGTCTATCAGTGTTTAGAGGGTCTATCACAGTGTTTAGAGGGTCTATCACAGTGTTTAGAGGGTTTATCACAGTGTTTAGAGGGTCTGTCACAGTGTTTAGAGGGTCTATCACAGTGTTTAGAGGGTCTGTCAGTGTTTAGAGGGTCTGTCACAGTGTTTAGAGGGTCTATCAGTGTTTAGAGGGTGTGATAGACCCTCTAAACACTGTGATAGACCCTCCAAACACTGTGAAAGACCCTCTAAAAACTGTGATAGATCTATCACAGTGTTTAGAGGGTCCATCACAGTGTTTGTCGGGTCTATCACAGTGTTTAGAGGGTCTATCACAGTGTTTGTCGGGTCTATCACAGTGTTTAGAGGGTCTGTCAGTGTTTAGAGGGTATGTCACAGTGTTTAGAGGGTCTATCAGTGTTTAGAGGGTCTATCACAGTGTTTAGAGGGTCTATCACAGTGTTTAGAGGGTTTATCACAGTGTTTAGAGGGTCTGTCACAGTGTTTAGATGGTCTATAACAGTGTTTAGAGGGTCTGTCACAGTGTTTAGAGGGTCTGTCACAGTGTTTAGAGGGTCTGTCACAGTGTATAGAGGGTCTATCAGTGTTTAGAGGGTGTGATAGACCCTCTAAACACTGTAATAGACCCTCTAAACACTGTGATAGACCCTCTAAACACTGTGATAGACCCTCTAAACACTGTGATAGACCCTCTAAACACTGTGACAGACCCTCTAAACACTGATATACCCGACAAACACTGTGATAGACCCGACAAACACTGTGATAGATCTATCACAGTGTTTAAAACACTGTGATAGATCTATCAGTGTTTAGAGGGTCTATCACAGTGTTTGTCGGGTCTATCACAGTGTTTAGAGGGTGTATCAGTGTTTAGAGGGTGTGATCTATCACAGTGGTTGTAGGGTCTATCACAGTGGTTGTAGGGTCTATCACAGTGTTTGTAGGGTCTATCACAGTGTTTAGAGTGTATTACAGTGTTTAGAGGGTCTATCACACCCTCTAAACACTGATAGACCCGACAAACACTGTGATAGACCCTCTAAACACTGTGATAGACCCTCTAAACACTGATAGATCTATCACAGTGTTTTAAACACTGTGATAGATCTATCACAGTGTTTAGAGGGTCTATCACAGTGTTTAGAGGGTCTATCACAGTGTTTGTCGGGTCTATCACAGTGTTTGTTGGGTATATCAGTGTTTAGATGGTCTATCACAGTGTTTAGAGGGTCTATCACAGTGTTTAGAGGGTCTATCACAGTGTTTAGAGGGTATATCACAGTGTTTAGAGGGTCTATCACAGTGTTTAGAGGGTATATCACAGTGTTTAGAGGGTCTATCACAGTGTTTAGAGGGTCTATCAGTGTTTAGAGGGTCTATCACAGTGGTTGTAGGGTCTATCACAGTGGTTGTAGGGTCTATCACAGTGTTTGTAGGGTCTATCACAGTGTTTAGAGTGTCTATTACAGTGTTTAGAGGGCCCTCTAAACACTGATAGACCCTCTAAACACTGTGATATACCCTCTAAACACTGTGATAGACCCTCTAAACACTGTGATAGACCCTCTAAACACTGTGATAGATCTATCACAGTGTTTAGAGGGTCTATCACAGTGTTTGTCGGGTCTATCACAGTGTTTAGAGGGTCTGTCAGTGTTTAGAGCAGGGGTGCCCAACCATTTTTGAACCAAGATCTACTTTTTAATTTACCACCTAGCCGAGAGCTACCAGCCAAAATTGTATATTGTAAGCCGTCATTTAAGGCTTTATAAAAGCAGCATAATGAATACAAATCTGTCAGTGCCGAGTCCGACCTCATCTTAAATAACAAACAGCATTGCTTGTTGTAGTTAACAAGGAGAGGCAGAGTTGATTTTGCAAAAAAAAAGAAATAAAAAAAAAAAAATTATAATCTAATTTTATTAATCAAGATCTACTTGAAATCAGCCCGCGATCTACCCATCAATCGCGATCGACTGGTTGGGCACCACTGGTTTAGAGGGTCTATCACAGTGTTTGTAGGGTTTGTAATCACTCGTTTAGCATTTCAAATATTTTAATATTTAAATAAATAAAACTTACATCAGCAGTTTCTCCGTAGGCTCCTTGAAGTACACCATAAGGAGTCTTCTCCGAAGCCTCTGGATCATATCTGGCCAGAACTTCCCTGATCTCCGGGTTGTCCAGTTTCTGGCATAACTGCAGGATGGTCCGTCCTCTCTGACCCAGGGCATCTTGGATCTTTTGAAGGGCATCGGTGTCTGTCAGGAGGCCAAAGTGGGAGAAAAGCCCCGTCTGAGCGAATAGAAAAGGCCATTCCTCTTTGAGCTCCACCATCGTTGGTGCAGGCATTTTGTTCAAGTACCGCTGCAGGATGACGTAGGTCCTCTCCATCAGAAGTTCTGCTCTCTGCCTCACCCATCCCTTCCTCTGTGTACAGACATACAAATACATGTAATGAGTACCCAAGTAACAACAATTAAATTTGATGTCGCCACCTCTGGGAAATTGAGTGGCAAACCTTTAATTTCATGCTATCTCATCATTACTCATTCTGAATATTAAGGTGGCCTTTTTGCTTAATGTGGGATGTTTATTCATGTGTCAATTCACCAAAAGTAAAGTAGATTGCATGCCTGAGTAGATGTTCTGCAGATCCCTTTTCAAAGCCCCCAAGGCTTCCTGTCTCCCCGTCCGGTATGTCTGCTGGGCCCCACCTCACACACCTAGGGATAGGAAGGAATCATAGGTTAACTCAATACTATTGGGGGAAATCATATTTTACAAATCGGATACATAATTTAAACATTCAATCCAAATAACCTAAGTTAGTCTAGCATGGCAGTGCCCCTGTAACCCCTAATTGCTCCCAATGGAGTGTGAATGGAGAGGACACTGGCGCTGTTTTGCCACCCGTACACATACCCGTATTGGTTGACAGGATTTCTCATCAGCCTGGACTCTCCTGCCACTCCAGTGTGTCGTCTTCCCTCTCTGCGGCGTCTAGCCTTCTTTAAATACAAGGAGACTAACACTAAACAGCAAAAAAAATGTATGATGCTGTTAAATGATAAGTTCACAATTTGACTGTAGACCCCTCTACCATGAACCTGAAACACAGAACCAATAATTTCACTCATCACTGCAGTGTTGAGCTTACTTCTGTTCATCACATATGGGACATAAGATATCTCCCTGTGCAAGCTGTGTAAGGATGATGAACCTTCAACCTATTAAAGAAAAGAAAAGAAAATTAGAATCAGTGAAGCAAATGTGACCACTGTGTTTCTGTCCTGTGTGAATAACGGACACGGGAGTCGAGATGGATGGAGCACTTCTCTTTTACTGAGCTGTGAATGGGACACACAACCAGCAGGTTAACCTGTTCCACCCGAGTGTTGCATAAAATTTGCGTTTTTAATATCAAACGTATTCAAGTATTAACATCACTAACATGTCACAAAAGCATGTAGAATGTATATTATCATCAATACGTTAGTTTAGCAATAGGTTAAAAGTGCCATTAGATAGATTTAACTTTTCGATTGGCTGAAGTATATTCCGAGAGGGCGACCATTTTGGAACTTTTGAACCGTGGGAATTTTTCTGAACTACACTTCCTGGAAGATTATAATGGGATTCAAGGTTCAGAGTTCTGTATGAATTATTTCAATAACTGTTATTATTCGGGATAATAAGCCACAAAAGGTAACGTTTGACAAATTTTAAAACGCAGTATAGTTTCTCTTCCCTATACTATTGTTAACATGTAGGAACAATTAGATCTGAAATTAGTTTCAAAACGGTTGCACTGTGGGGAACATTTTAAAGTACAGTAGATTACAGTAGATTATTATCTGTTATTATGCATGCCTGGTGATACTAAATCCAAATTGAACTCAGGCATTTGAAAGATTTTGAAAGATTTGAAATATGAAATATTTGAAATATTATTATAGAATATGATGCCTATAAATTAGCTATAATAAGGTAATTTATAAGCATCATATTCTATAATAATATTTCAAATTGCATTGGTACGGATGGGAGAATTCAGTACTGTATCTACAGAACCTTCGGTTTAATCATCTTCCCTTTATTAATTTCCTTCGATTTTTTTTACACATGATCTCAAGAGGGGACTGAACGAGATCAGTGGCAGTTTTTAATGTTTGGTCATTATTAGCATGGTGTTATTCACTGTCAAAGATGCAAAGAAAAATCATAATTCATATTCTCCTTTGTTTCATCACAATTTAAGCAAGCCTAGTAATAGACACAATATTTCTGACACTGTGAATACATTCCCTGAGGTCCATAGATGTCCCTAGATACCAAGAATATGCAAATTAACCTTTTGATTTTGATTACAGTATTTTATTGTGAAATAATAATTAAATTATGTGAAATATTGCTATGTTATTGTGAGATTATAAAATCTGATGTGATATTACAGGGGATTTTGATTGCAGTATTTTATTGTGAAATAATAATTAAATTATGTGAAATCAAAGGATACTGTATGAATGTCACTGTATAACAGAATTAGTTATCAATAACCTACCTGTATAAAGGTTGTTGCAAATATTTTTTCCCCTCATAAATATACCACTATATACATTCATTTCTTATATTAGTTTTAAAATGACCATTTAACAGTGCTCTGAAAATGCTCTGACAAGATCATTCACTGTTTTAAGCACGAACACATAAGGAAGGGAGGGAGAGAGACAGGCCCTGCATTAGGGCTGGGCGATATGACCAAAAACATTATCGCGATAAAATTATAAAATTATTTTCATATAATTCGATATCGATAATTATCGTCGATATAATGTATGTCAAGTTTAATTAACTTATTATGCTGCTGCGAATGTCTCGAGTCGAGTTGATGTCGTCATCAGTCCGCGCACGTTAGAAGTTAGCCGACAAGCGGAATATCTCATGGCAATGTAATAAATATGACACTAAAATACTCTCTTCCACCACAATATATTGAAACGACGTCCACTGTATACCACACACTACTATGAACGTGGCCTCAGAATTCACCCCGCACACATACTCTGCACGTAAATATATAAAACATCGCCGTGCAAGCTAGTTAGCCTAGCCAGCCTGTTGTCTTATTATGCTGCTGCGAATGTCTCGAGTCGAGTTGATGTCGTCATCAGTCCGCGCACGTTAGAAGTTAGCCGACAAGCGGAATATCTCATGGCAATGTAATAAATATGACACTAAAATACTCTCTTCCGCCACAATATATTGAAACGACGTCCACTGTATACCACACACTACTATGAACGTGGCCTCAGAATTCACCCCGCACACATACTCTGCACGTAAATATATAAAACATCGCCGTGCAAGCTAGTTAGCCTAGCCAGCCTGTTGTTCCTAAGCGGTGTATTCCATGACAATGTGCTCAATATGATACTAAAATACTCTCTTCCGCCACAATATATTGAAACGACGCCCACTGTATACCACACACTACTATGAACGTGGCCTCAGAATTCACGCCGGACACATACTCGGCACGTAAATATATAAAACATCAGTAGGGAGCAGCTAGCTTAGCACAAGGACTGGAAGCAGTAGGAAGCAGCTAGCCTAGCTTAGCACAAGGGCTGGAAGCAGTAGGGACCAGCTAGCCTACCTAGCTTAGCACAAGGACTGGAAGCAGTACATTTACATTTAGTCATTTAGCTGACACTTTTATCCAAAGCGACTTACAAGTTCTGTACAACAAGTCATCAGGAAGCGTCATGCATTAAAGCAAGCAAGCATGGTAGCAGCCATGCAGCAATGCTATGCTAACTGAATGTGCCAGTGTATCCTGTTAAAAGTATACATTTTTCGCTCTCATTCGAATACAGCATATAAGCCTTCTGACAACATTTTGAAACGTTACTGACGTTAGCCTACATAAAATGTATATATGTCATAGGTGGATATCACTAAACAGTAACACCAAGATCAAGACATATTCATTATAGCTAACAGCTATAGCTATTAGCTATTAGCTATTAGCTTCAGCTAGGAGGCACGCATAGCGGTTAATATAACATTCTCTACCATGAAAAAACAAACACACCACTACTCCGCTGGCGTTTGCAATCGAAAGCATACATACAACATACAACATAATCGACATTATTGCCATGCAGTACTCACCAGTCTTAACGATGCAGAGAGAGACATGAGGTACGTAGCTGCCAGGAAGCTGCCGCACAGGTGCATTCTGGGAGGCGGGGCACAAGCGCAGTGCAGTCTGGGTGATGAGACAATGACGACAAACAGCATACGTTGAACAGCATACGTTGATTCAACATTTATTAGATATTGGCATTTCAATCATTAAAATGCAACCACAAAACAATATTGATTCAATGACATGTTTTCAACATTAGTCAATGCTTCATCGGTTAATGGGTGATTCACCATCAATCGTCGACCTTAACCAAAAATCAAGCATTTTGACCATAAATCAACATTGAATTAACACCTTTTGCTATCTGGGGCTGTGTCTGGGCTGCGCACCTGCAACGAGCCTCGGCATAGCGGCGGCGGAACCCCGACGACGAGCCTGCCGTCTGACTCCACCGGCGATGGCCTGCGGCTGGATCAGATGCAGGATGGCTCCTGCCGACTGGGCGAGCGGATCATGTTGCAAATCAGTCAGCTCCGTACCGCCCGTCAGTATCCCGGACATGAATCTCGCCAGCTGCGCGATGTTAGAAGTGGCAGCCAGAGATTGAGTCACGGAGATAAATGACTGGTCACTCCAGAAAGCCAACCGCCTCGCCGATTTCCCTTGGGGAACCGGCTTCCGTAACGGCTCCCACACCACCTCAGGACAAAGGAGAGCTGCCACCGGCCTATCAAGCCGAGGCACCCCCTCCTTCATGCCGTCTACCAAACCCACCACCCTCGTGACTCGCAGCGGCACGCCGTTTGCGACTGCCGCCGCCACCATGAGCTCGGGGAACAAAGCATGCAGTTCCCCCTGCCTACTTTCCCCCACCGAGCTCGCGTCCCTCACATGCAGCAGACTACCGGTTAAAGAGCCACATTCTGATGTGGCTGATAGCAGGGCATCCCGGCGCTGAGTCGGAGGTTCTAACCCAACATCCGCGTACGAGGAACCCCAATGAGACCTATCACCCCGCTCCAGTGTTACCTGGACGGGCGGCGGACATGTCTCCACCGGGGCGTCGAACAAGAACCCGTCCGCTTCAACCATGTAGTCCTCTGTTTCCATTGGCCATGGAGAATCAGACGCATCCTCATCCAGCTCCAGCAACTCACCAAAACCAGGCCATTCGCGCTTACAAGCCACCATCTTACGACGGGAGCGAGCCGACGCAAAAAGTTTGCGTCTCAAATCCTCCGCCTCCAGAGGAGCCGGCCGCCCAACATCGGACGACTCTCCGGAGGCAAAGGAACCAGAGCCGGAACCAGGCCATCGCACAGGGGACGGCGCTGGTGCACCAGCTCCTTGGAGAGGCAAACTATCTATCGGATGCCTACCGGGCGCGGCTGCCGACCACAAAAAGGGGCCTCAACCCCCGCTCCAAGACGCACAACAGAGGAGGCAATGGAGAACCGCTGGTGAAGGGTAACGTTGCTAGCGCGACCCTCCGAGGTAAACATTATGACTTAGCTTTTTTCTTAAAAAATTTATGAGAAAGAAAAAAGCAAGAAAAAATGTAAACACGTAACTCAACTTTCTTCAGCTAAAACAACCTCGTCAAGTGATGTATACAACAGGCACTTCCTTGTGGTGAAAGTGAAGAAGGAGGCGAGTAGGTGACCACACACACCTCCTTATGAAGGTAGCGGATAGGGGTGTGGCCAGACGGATGTTGGTATGTAAAGGTACATTGTGGATTTTTATTCAGTGCTGTGCACGAAGTGAGGTTAGTGCAGATGACGCTGAGCGGCAGCCAGTATGATATAGAACTTGATATGTCCTTGGTAGGGTTAATATATATAACTTGATATGTCCTTGGTAGGGTTAATAGACATAACTTGATATGTCCTTGGTAGGGTTAATAGACATAACTTGATATGTCCTTGGTAGGGATACATGGGAGCAGAAAGTGTGGTTTTGAAGAGGATAGTTCCATTGTTCAACCTGCTACCACCAGCTACAGTAAAAGGTTGTGTAGCAGGAATGAGCTATTGAGCATTTCCTCTCAAGATAACGCCTTATAGTAGGGGTGTGCATCCTTCCCTTATAAGACAATCCGATACATATCTAGATACATGGGCTACATACACAGGGACAATACATTTTGAATATGGAAAGATTCTGTGTGATTCGATTCTGTGTGATTTGATTCTGTGTTATCTCTCAGCATCATGGCCACTCAGGAATGGCAAATGGTCATGGAGGTGTGTGTACCGTTTCTCAAATTCACTGTTAAACACCTTCTTCATCTCAGTAATGAGTGCCGTGTCTTCATGGGATGCCTCATGTGCTTATGAAGTTTTGCTTTGGGAGGGGCAATCATTGAGACTGTGGGCTGCTCGTCCTCACTCATGATAGTGAAAACAAGTAAACATTGTACATATTGTGACGAGCCTGGTGGTGTTAAGACTCGTCACGGTTCAAAAACAAACAAATTCAAATGTCCACAAAAGTGCAATATCAATCAATACAAATATTTATTGATTTCAGGCAGAATATAGTTCGATGGGCAAATAGAATGGTCGTAATACAGTCCGATGGTCAAAACACAAAACAGGCTCTCGTAGTAGTCGTCAGGTCCAGGGTCAGTACACAAGGGGGTTTCTCAGCCAGTCTAGGGTCCAGTACACAATGAACACCTTCTCGCCTTCACCTCTCCTCTCACTACCTCTCACCTCACAAAACTCTGAATATAACAATCTCTCTTACAGTAGACAACAGAGCAGGGGCGGATTTAGGATTGTAGGAGATCCGGGGCTTAGCCCAGATAGGTGCCCGCGATAGCGAGCACAGATTTTTTTTTACTTCGACACCACAATTTTTTACTTATACCACCACCTTGAAAGTGTTAATTTAATATGCGTCTTTGATTACGGTTTGATCACTGATAAAGTAAAGTAGTGCAGTGCAATAAAATAGTTAGTAAAATAGAATAAAATAATGCAATAGTGCATTGCAATAAAATAGTTATCATCGTATTTTTTCGGGAGGCCGGTAAGGAGTGCATTACAGTAGTCGAGTCGGCTTGAGATAAAGGCATGGATCTGGTTTTCAGCGTCCTTTTGATTTATAAATGACTGTACTTTAGCTATGTTTCTAAGGTGGAAGAATTATGTTTTTGTCAACTTGTTGATTGTCATTTAAAGCTTAGGTCTGAGTCTACCATAACACCAAGACTTAACTCACTCAAATACAGTTAGCAGCTGGATAGACTACAGATGGAAATTAGCTTCTGCTAAATCTGGTGCAAACATATTTTCATGTAACAATCATGAATTGTCAAAAAAAAAATATATATAATCTTTTTTTTTTAAATAGATTCGGGGCTTTTCAGAAAACATTCGGGGCTTGAGCCCAAGTAGCCACCCCCTAGCCCCGCCCCTGCAACAGAGTACAGCAACTTGCAATGGACCTGGTCTACAAGATACACTACACCACTAAGGGACCCATGTACATGTCAAAATACTTCCCAAAGGTCAGTGAATACCACAACCACAACACCAGAGGGAGCTCCTCAAATCATGTTAAACCCAGATTCGGCTCAAACAAGGGACTAAACATGTTTCGCAATTATGCCACATCAATGTGGAACGCCCTACCCACAGCTGTAAAGGAATGTGAATCACTACCCACTTTCAAAACCACTCTCAAAGAGCACCTACAGGAGAATGCAATTCGAAACTGGCCCCTGTATATGTCCAAACCCAACCCCCTCCAATGTACAGTTTCCCCCACCCCCAAAATGTAAGCAATGCCACACTGAAAGTTCACATAAATCCGTTCCCAAGTTTTTTGGGGCAAATTAGTTTGTTTACAAAAGATGCTGATCAGCTGGACCAAACAACCAAACATTTAGGAAACTTCGGCTTTGGCAAACATGCCCAAACACCACCTAGATGCCAACAAGGGACTGCACTTATATTCGCGATTTGTTTGCTGCTGTCGGGTGATATTCACCCATGCCCTGGCCCTCTCCACACGGAGAGGGGGAATGGAACCTGCGAATCAACACTGGAGGCAACACGGAGTACAGCTGTCATTCAGGTATGTGATCTATGTCTGGACAATCTACCATTTGATTATGAACAACAATCTAACATCTACCTCTCGGGCGATGCGGGGGACCTGGCGATGGAGTCGGCCAGGCGGCGCGCCTCCTGGGCCGGGGCGGAGAGCCCGAGCGAGGGCGTGCTGTGTCTGGGCTGCGCACCTGCAACGAGCCTCGGCATAGCGGGAGGAGCTGGCGGCGTGGGAGCTACCCGAACGAGGACTTCGGCGGCCGTGAGCGTCGGTGGAGACCCACCCGCTGATTCCTCGGGGCAGCTGCGGGGTCTCACGCGGGGTGACAGCGTCCCGGAGAAAGCTCCAAACACCAAGAGTGAATTTGTAAACACTGCATGTAGTCCTAGTAGGCAAGCACCAGATGTGCCAATCAAACAAAATAGCGCAATAAGTCAACAGCGAATCAAAATGAAGAATATAACCATAAATCCTGCAATCATCAAACACAGAATGCGGGACTTCTTTCAAACTGTCAATCAAGCAAAAATACTATGGGATCCAAGTGCAAAACTGAAGGGGCTACTTGGAGGCCACATGAACATTCGCAGTCATCACTTGGAAATGTGAACAAATCCAACATCTCATTAAAGACTCGAATTTGGACTATTTGTGTCTGTCAGAGACCTGGCTACATACAAATTCTCCAAGTGCAGCATTAAGCATCCCCGGCTACAATATTTACAGGAGGGATAGACCTAAAGGAAGAGGGGGAGGCATAATGTGTTATGTCCGAGACACCATCAGCTGTAGTCAAATTGAGTGGCGATGTTATAATGAACTTGAGTGCATTGGACTGAATATCACACTATCTCCTCAAATGTCCTTCACTCTTGTTGGTTTGTATAGACCACCCTCGTCCAAAGTTTTATTTTTTGACCAATTAAACAAACTTCTAAAATAATGTGATTTTGGTAAAGAGGTATTAATAATTTGGTGACATAAACTGCAATTGGGAAGACAAAAACAGCAGAAGTGCTCTTAAACTAATCACAAAGACATTTGACATGACACAGTTAGTTAAGGGACCGACAAGAATAACCCAGTCCTCCACCACACTGATCGACATAATATTCACAAATAAGCCAGAGAGAATTGTTAAGACTCTCAATATGATCACAGGGTTATCTGACCATAATTTAACCCTTATTGTTAGGAAACTGTCCAAAAAGCGTTTTAGCCCTGGAGAAAGAAAGCCTAGCCAACTTAGAATACATAAAGGGGAACAAACTAATTTTGAAAATGCAATTAAAGGGATCAAATGGAATGAGGTACTGTCCTACTCTGATGCTGACTCTGACTGTCATGCCCTTTTGTCTACCATCCAACATGTAATGAATACTTTTATGAGGAAAACAAAACCTAGATGTGGACAGAAAAACACTAGGTGGTGATTTACTTAAAATGATGAGGGAGCATGATGCGACACTGAAGCTGATCACTAATAAATTAAAGTTTATAGGACTGCGAAATAAGGTGGCAAGAGAAATAAGGAAAGCAAAGGCCAATTTCTTTACAGAGTAATTGTAAAGCGCTATATAAATGCAGTCCATTTACCATTTTAATATAGCTATTTACTGTATATACCTGCATATAACCCATATAACTCTGTATGATAGCATTGAAGGATTTGGGGTGCTTTTTCAATGTATGTGATGTATAGATTGGGGGGAGATGACCACAGCTAAAACGGTGAGATCGAAATGTGCATGGAAGACGGTGATAGAACAGTGGTCCAGTAGCCAGCAGAATGTTTAGCAGCCAGCCGAATGTTGACATTCCTTGTAAGAACAAATTGATAAGAGCGAGGGGGAGGGGTGACATCTTTGATGAAACAGTAGAGAAACGTTTTGAAATGTGTGAAAGGTTATTAGCAGTTGTCATGAGCGTCGCATGACAACCAGGAGAGGGGCGGGGGGCCGTCGTTGCTACGGCGAGAATCTATAAGTCGAACGGTGTTTCCGGGTGTAAGGCAGACTAGAATCTGACTGAGACTAAGAGGGGAGAAACCAGAAGAGACTCTCTCTCCTCTCATCACGAAGGGGGGGGGGAGGGAGAATGCCACATCATCATTAGCTTCGGCTACCACGAGGATGGTCTTGGCTAACGACTAGGCCTGACCACTATTGGACTGGAAGGACAATCTGAACACACCGAGAGATCATTAGAATAGACTCTTCAAGGACAATACAATCTGTTAACATCTGAGCTGAGGTTTCTGTTTATCAAATAAACCACGCTTTTCCTTGTAAGGTATTTCACGTTGTCGAAGTGTCGAATTCTTACGGAGGTGGAGAATTATTATGGTTTGCGGATTGTACTAACGGGGAGAGATAAGGATCTTATCAGCCAGTATCGGAGACGTTAGGACCATTAAAATGACACAACGCAGAGGAATTGGATGGAGAGCCAAACAGACGAAGACGTGATACTGGCCAGTTTGATCAGGATCTAACAGTTGGTTGCCGATGACAGCCGGATTTGCAAGAGATAAAAACAACGGGAACAGTTGGTTGCCGATGACAGCCGGTTTTGCAAGAGATAAAAACAACGGGAACAGTTGGTTGTTGATGACAGCCGGATTTGCAAGAGATAAGAACAACGGATAAAGACTTTTTCAATAATGGGGCGACAGTGGACAACAGTCATCGTGTGTGGGAGAATCATGATCGAGCAAGGCCGGCCAGCCCTGGGAGAGAGCGCCGAGTCGAACGGTCATGAGGCGGACCAGCGCTGGAGGAGAATCAGCGATTAGGAGAAAGATGTGAGTTCACTGTGCACACACGGTTGTTTTGATCTTTTAAGCCAAATAAAAACAAACAGATAGTGCATCCGTAATAATATGAGCAGAGAGCCATGGTGTTTTGAAAAACCAAGATGGGTTTTATCTACGGGGAATGAAAAACAAACGGGCCGGTGAAGGAAGGCAGTGTTCTAAGGGGTTAATTCCATTTTTGTTGGTCTGTAATATAAGGGTTGTTTTCCTCGCAAGAGGCGGGAACGCGGGACTGTGAGTCGGGAGAATCTACCTACGTTTTTCAGACCTACCGTCATTTGGCATTCAGTTTATTTTTGACCTGTTCAGTACTTGCATGTTTAGTAGATCATCTATTGTCATGTGACCTGCAGACATCATTATGACCTGTTTGGCCGATGAGACTCTAAGAGACAGTTGTTTTGTTGTTAGGCCTTGAAAAAGGAGGGCAGCGGCCGTTTGTTTGAGAGAGTAGCCATTTGCACCGAGTCAAGATGGCCGCAAAGGAGCCACGAGGAGATAACAACAGATAAGGACCAGGAAGTGACACGTCAACTAAAACACCATAGAGGAGAAGTAGGTCGCCACCTAGTGGTGGAGGGGGGTAGTGCTGGGGAGTTTTCATTACCCATAGGGGAATATTTAGATATAGGTCTGTACAACCATCTAGTGGCGGATTGGGGGAGTGTTTCAAGTTAGAGAATCTAATGAGCACAGAGTGGATTATTATTATAATAATAATATTAGAGATACAGGTTTAATTAAATAAGTTTAATTATGAAATAAGAGGGAGTTCGATCTCCAGTGGGGCCTTCTCACACCTAACAAATAGGCAGAGTCTTGAAGACACGTCACCAGAAAGAACTGGCGCGCGCTGGGGGTCACCCGTGGGAGATGACCACAGCTAAAACGGTGAGATCGAAATGTGTATGGAAGACGGTGATAGAACAGTGGTCCAGTAGCCAGCAGAATGTTTAGCAGCCAGCCGAATGTTGACATTCCTTGTAAGAACAAATTGATAAGAGCGAGGGGGAGGGGTGACATCTTTGATGAAACAGTAGAGAAACGTTTTGAAATGTGTGAAAGGTTATTAGCAGTTGTCCTGAGCGTCGCATGACAACCAGGAGAGGGGCGGGGGGCCGTCGTTGCTACGGCGAGGATCTATAAGTCAAACGGTGTTTCCGGGTGTAAGGCAGACTAGAATCTGACTGAGACTAAGAGGGGAGAAACCAGAAGAGACTCTCTCTCCTCTCATCACGAAGGGGGGGAGGGAGAATGCCACATCATCATTAGCTTCGGCTACCACGAGGATGGTCTTGGCTAACGACTAGGCCTGACCACTATTGGACTGGAAGGACAATCTGAACACACCGAGAGATCATTAGAATAGACTCTTCAAGGACAATACAATCTGTTAACATCTGAGCTGAGGTTTCTGTTTATCAAATAAACCACACTTTTCCTTGTAAGGTATTTCACGTTGTCGAAGTGTCGAATTCTTACGGAGGTGGAGAATTATTATGGTTTGCGGATTGTACTAACGGGGAGAGATAAGGATCTTATCAGCCAGTATCGGAGACGTTAGGACCATTAAAATGACACAACGCAGAGGAATTGGATGGAGAGCCAAACAGACAAAGACGTGATACTGGCCAGTTTGATCAGGATCTAACAGTTGGTTGCCGATGACAGCCGGATTTGCAAGAGATAAAAACAACGGAAACAGTTGGTTGCCGATGACAGCCGGTTTTGCAAGAGATAAAAACAACGGGAACAGTTGGTTGTTGATGACAGCCGGATTTGCAAGAGATAAGAACAACGGATAAAGACTTTTTCAATAATGGGGCGACAGTGGACAACAGTCATCGTGTGTGGGAGAATCATGATCGAGCAAGGCCGGCCAGCCCTGGGAGAGAGCGCCGAGTCGAGCGGTCATGAGGCGGACCAGCGCTGGAGGAGAATCAGCGATTAGGAGAAAGATGTGAGTTCACTGTGCACACACGGTTGTTTTGATCTTTTAAGCCAAATAAAAACGAACAGATAGTGCATCCGTAATAATATGAGCAGAGAGCCATGGTGTTTTGAAAAACCAAGATGGGTTTTATCTACGGGGAATGAAAAACAAACGGGCCGGTGAAGGAAGGCAGTGTTCTAAGGGGTTAATTCCATTTTTGTTGGTCTGTAATATAAGGGTTGTTTTCCTCGCAAGAGGCGGGAATGCGGGACTGTGAGTCGGGAGAATCTACCTACGTTTTTCAGACCTACCGTCATTTGGCATTCAGTTTATTTTTGACCTGTTCAGTACTTGCATGTTTAGTAGATCATCTATTGTCATGTGACCTGCAGACATCATTATGACCTGTTTGGCCGACGAGACTCTAAGAGACAGTTGTTTTGTTGTTAGGCCTTGAAAAAGGAGGGCAGCGGCCGTTTGTTTGAGAGAGTAGCCATTTGCACCGAGTCAAGATGGCCGCAAAGGAGCCACGAGGAGATAACAACAGATAAGAACCAGGAAGTGACACGTCAACTAAAACACCATAGAGGAGGAGTAGGTCGCCACCTAGTGGCGGAGGGGGGGTAGTGCTGGGGAGTTTTCATTACCCATAGGGGAATATTTAGATATAGGTCTGTACTACCATCTAGTGGCGGATTGGGGGAGTGTTTCAAGTTAGAGAATCTAATGAGCACAGAGTGGATTATTATTATAATAGTAATATTAGAGATACAGTTTTAATTAAATAGGTTTAATTATGAAATAAGAGGGAGTTCGATCTCCAGTGGGGCCTTCTCACACCTAATAAATAGGCAGAGTCTTGAAGACACGTCACCAGAAAGAACTGGCGCGCGCTGGGGGTCACCCGTGGGAGATGACCACAGCTAAAACGGTGAGATCGAAATGTGCATGGAAGACGGTGATAGAACAGTGGTCCAGTAGCCAGCAGAATGTTTAGCAGCCAGCCGAATGTTGACATTCCTTGTAAGAACAAATTGATAAGAGCGAGGGGGAGGGGTGACATCTTTGATGAAACAGTAGAGAAACGTTTTGAAATGTGTGAAAGGTTATTAGCAGTTGTCATGAGCGTCGCATGACAACCAGGAGAGGGGCGGGGGGCCGTCGTTGCTACGGCGAGGATCTATAAGTCGAACGGTGTTTCCGGGTGTAAGGCAGACTAGAATATGACTGAGACTAAGAGGGGAGAAACCAGAAGAGACTCTCTCTCCTCTCATCACGAAGGGGGGGAGGGAGAATGCCACATCATCATTAGCTTCGGCTACCACGAGGATGGTCTTGGCTAACGACTAGGCCTGACCACTATTGGACTGGAAGGACAATCTGAACACACCGAGAGATCATTAGAATAGACTCTTCAAGGACAATACAATCTGTTAACATCTGAGCTGAGGTTTCTGTTTATCAAATAAACCACGCTTTTCCTTGTAAGGTATTTCACGTTGTCGAAGTGTCGAATTCTTACGGAGGTGGAGAATTATTATGGTTTGCGGATTGTACTAACGGGGAGAGATAAGGATCTTATCAGCCAGTATCGGAGACGTTAGGACCATTAAAATGACACAACGCAGAGGAATTGGATGGAGAGCCAAACAGACGAAGACGTGATACTGGCCAGTTTGATCAGGATCTAACAGTTGGTTGCCGATGACAGCCGGATTTGCAAGAGATAAAAACAACGGGAACAGTTGGTTGCCGATGACAGCCGGTTTTGCAAGAGATAAAAACAACGGGAACAGTTGGTTGTTGATGACAGCCGGATTTGCAAGAGATAAGAACAACGGATAAAGACTTTTTCAATAATGGGGCGACAGTGGACAACAGTCATCGTGTGTGGGAGAATCATGATCGAGCAAGGCCGGCCAGCCCTGGGAGAGAGCGCCGAGTCGAACGGTCATGAGGCGGACCAGCGCTGGAGGAGAATCAGCGATTAGGAGAAAGATGTGAGTTCACTGTGCACACACGGTTGTTTTGATCTTTTAAGCCAAATAAAAACAAACAGATAGTGCATCCGTAATAATATGAGCAGAGAGCCATGGTGTTTTGAAAAACCAAGATGGGTTTTATCTACGGGGAATGAAAAACAAACGGGCCGGTGAAGGAAGGCAGTGTTCTAAGGGGTTAATTCCATTTTTGTTGGTCTGTAATATAAGGGTTGTTTTCCTCGCAAGAGGCGGGAACGCGGGACTGTGAGTGGGGAGAATCTACCTACGTTTTTCAGACCTACCGTCATTTGGCATTCAGTTTATTTTTGACCTGTTCAGTACTTGCATGTTTAGTAGATCATCTATTGTCATGTGACCTGCAGACATCATTATGACCTGTTTGGCCGATGAGACTCTAAGAGACAGTTGTTTTGTTGTTAGGCCTTGAAAAAGGAGGGCAGCGGCCGTTTGTTTGAGAGAGTAGCCATTTGCACCGAGTCAAGATGGCCGCAAAGGAGCCACGAGGAGATAACAACAGATAAGGACCAGGAAGTGACACGTCAACTAAAACACCATAGAGGAGAAGTAGGTCGCCACCTAGTGGTGGAGGGGGGTAGTGCTGGGGAGTTTTCATTACCCATAGGGGAATATTTAGATATAGGTCTGTACAACCATCTAGTGGCGGATTGGGGGAGTGTTTCAAGTTAGAGAATCTAATGAGCACAGAGTGGATTATTATTATAATAATAATATTAGAGATACAGGTTTAATTAAATAAGTTTAATTATGAAATAAGAGGGAGTTCGATCTCCAGTGGGGCCTTCTCACACCTAACAAATAGGCAGAGTCTTGAAGACACGTCACCAGAAAGAACTGGCGCGCGCTGGGGGTCACCCGTGGGAGATGACCACAGCTAAAACGGTGAGATCGAAATGTGCATGGAAGACGGTGATAGAACAGTGGTCCAGTAGCCAGCAGAATGTTTAGCAGCCAGCCGAATGTTGACATTCCTTGTAAGAACAAATTGATAAGAGCGAGGGGGAGGGGTGACATCTTTGATGAAACAGTAGAGAAACGTTTTGAAATGTGTGAAAGGTTATTAGCAGTTGTCCTGAGCGTCGCATGACAACCAGGAGAGGGGCGGGGGGCCGTCGTTGCTACGGCGAGGATCTATAAGTCAAACGGTGTTTCCGGGTGTAAGGCAGACTAGAATCTGACTGAGACTAAGAGGGGAGAAACCAGAAGAGACTCTCTCTCCTCTCATCACGAAGGGGGGGGAGGGAGAATGCCACATCATCATTAGCTTCGGCTACCACGAGGATGGTCTTGGCTAACGACTAGGCCTGACCACTATTGGACTGGAAGGACAATCTGAACACACCGAGAGATCATTAGAATAGACTCTTCAAGGACAATACAATCTGTTAACATCTGAGCTGAGGTTTCTGTTTATCAAATAAACCACGCTTTTCCTTGTAAGGTATTTCACATTGTCGAAGTGTCGAATTCTTACGGAGGTGGAGAATTATTATGGTTTGCGGATTGTACTAACGGGGAGAGATAAGGATCTTATCAGCCAGTATCGGAGACGTTAGGACCATTAAAATGACACAACGCAGAGGAATTGGATGGAGAGCCAAACAGACGAAGACGTGATACTGGCCAGTTTGATCAGGATCTAACAGTTGGTTGCCGATGACAGCCGGATTTGCAAGAGATAAAAACAACGGGAACAGTTGGTTGCCGATGACAGCCGGTTTTGCAAGAGATAAAAACAACGGGAACAGTTGGTTGTTGATGACAGCCGGATTTGCAAGAGATAAGAACAACGGATAAAGACTTTTTCAATAATGGGGCGACAGTGGACAACAGTCATCGTGTGTGGGAGAATCATGATCGAGCAAGGCCGGCCAGCCCTGGGAGAGAGCGCCGAGTCGAGCGGTCATGAGGCGGACCAGCGCTGGAGGAGAATCAGCGATTAGGAGAAAGATGTGAGTTCACTGTGCACACACGGTTGTTTTGATCTTTTAAGCCAAATAAAAACGAACAGATAGTGCATCCGTAATAATATGAGCAGAGAGCCATGGTGTTTTGAAAAACCAAGATGGGTTTTATCTACGGGGAATGAAAAACAAACGGGCCGGTGAAGGAAGGCAGTGTTCTAAGGGGTTAATTCCATTTTTGTTGGTCTGTAATATAAGGGTTGTTTTCCTCGCAAGAGGCGGGAACGCGGGACTGTGAGTCGGGAGAATCTACCTACGTTTTTCAGACCTACCGTCATTTGGCATTCAGTTTATTTTTGACCTGTTCAGTACTTGCATGTTTAGTAGATCATCTATTGTCATGTGACCTGCAGACATCATTATGACCTGTTTGGCCGACGAGACTCTAAGAGACAGTTGTTTTGTTGTTAGGCCTTGAAAAAGGAGGGCAGCGGCCGTTTGTTTGAGAGAGTAGCCATTTGCACCGAGTCAAGATGGCCGCAAAGGAGCCACGAGGAGATAACAACAGATAAGAACCAGGAAGTGACACGTCAACTAAAACACCATAGAGGAGGAGTAGGTCGCCACCTAGTGGCGGAGGGGGGGTAGTGCTGGGGAGTTTTCATTACCCATAGGGGAATATTTAGATATAGGTCTGTACTACCATCTAGTGGCGGATTGGGGGAGTGTTTCAAGTTAGAGAATCTAATGAGCACAGAGTGGATTATTATTATAATAATAATATTAGAGATACAGTTTTAATTAAATAAGTTTAATTATGAAATAAGAGGGAGTTCGATCTCCAGTGGGGCCTTCTCACACCTAATAAATAGGCAGAGTCTTGAAGACACGTCACCAGAAAGAACTGGCGCGCGCTGGGGGTCACCCGTGGGAGATGACCACAGCTAAAACGGTGAGATCGAAATGTGCATGGAAGACGGTGATAGAACAGTGGTCCAGTAGCCAGCAGAATGTTTAGCAGCCAGCCGAATGTTGACATTCCTTGTAAGAACAAATTGATAAGAGCGAGGGGGAGGGGTGACATCTTTGATGAAACAGTAGAGAAACGTTTTGAAATGTGTGAAAGGTTATTAGCAGTTGTCATGAGCGTCGCATGACAACCAGGAGAGGGGCGGGGGGCCGTCGTTGCTACGGCGAGGATCTATAAGTCGAACGGTGTTTCCGGGTGTAAGGCAGACTAGAATCTGACTGAGACTAAGAGGGGAGAAACCAGAAGAGACTCTCTCTCCTCTCATCACGAAGGGGGGGAGGGAGAATGCCACATCATCATTAGCTTCGGCTACCACGAGGATGGTCTTGGCTAACGACTAGGCCTGACCACTATTGGACTGGAAGGACAATCTGAACACACCGAGAGATCATTAGAATAGACTCTTCAAGGACAAAACAATCTGTTAACATCTGAGCTGAGGTTTCTGTTTATCAAATAAACCACGCTTTTCCTTGTAAGGTATTTCACGTTGTCGAAGTGTCGAATTCTTACGGAGGTGGAGAATTATTATGGTTTGCGGATTGTACTAACGGGGAGAGATAAGGATCTTATCAGCCAGTATCGGAGACGTTAGGACCATTAAAATGACACAACGCAGAGGAATTGGATGGAGAGCCAAACAGACGAAGACGTGATACTGGCCAGTTTGATCAGGATCTAACAGTTGGTTGCCGATGACAGCCGGATTTGCAAGAGATAAAAACAACGGGAACAGTTGGTTGCCGATGACAGCCAGTTTTGCAAGAGATAAAAACAACGGGAACAGTTGGTTGTTGATGACAGCCGGATTTGCAAGAGATAAGAACAACGGATAAAGACTTTTTCAATAATGGGGCGACAGTGGACAACAGTCATCGTGTGTGGGAGAATCATGATCGAGCAAGGCCGGCCAGCCCTGGGAGAGAGCGCAGAGTCGAGCGGTCATGAGGCGGACCAGCGCTGGAGGAGAATCAGCGATTAGGAGAAAGATGTGAGTTCACTGTGCACACACGGTTGTTTTGATCTTTTAAGCCAAATAAAAACGAACAGATAGTGCATCCGTAATAATATGAGCAGAGAGCCATGGTGTTTTGAAAAACCAAGATGGGTTTTATCTACGGGGAATGAAAAACAAACGGGCCGGTGAAGGAAGGCAGTGTTCTAAGGGGTTAATTCCATTTTTGTTGGTCTGTAATATAAGGGTTGTTTTCCTCGCAAGAGGCGGGAACGCGGGACTGTGAGTCGGGAGAATCTACCTACCTTTTTCAGACCTACCGTCATTTGGCATTCAGTTTATTTTTGACCTGTTCAGTACTTGCATGTTTAGTAGATCATCTATTGTCATGTGACCTGCAGACATCATTATGACCTGTTTGGCCGACGAGACTCTAAGAGACAGTTGTTTTGTTGTTAGGCCTTGAAAAAGGAGGGCAGCGGCCGTTTGTTTGAGAGAGTAGCCATTTGCACCGAGTCAAGATGGCCGCAAAGGAGCCACGAGGAGATAACAACAGATAAGAACCAGGAAGTGACACGTCAACTAAAACACCATAGAGGAGGAGTAGGTCGCCACCTAGTGGCGGATGGGGGTAGTGCTGGGGAGTTTTCATTACCCATAGGGGAATATTTAGATATAGGTCTGTACTACCATCTAGTGGCGGATTGGGGGAGTGTTTCAAGTTAGAGAATCTAATGAGCACAGAGTGGATTATTATTATAATAATAATATTAGAGATACGGGTTTAATTAAATAAGTTTAATTATAAAATAAGAGGGAGTTCGATCTCCAGTGGGGCCTTCTCACACCTAATAAATAGGCAGAGTCTTGAAGACACGTCACCAGAAAGAACTGGCGCGCGCTGGGGGTCACCCGTGGGAGATGACCACAGCTAAAACGGTGAGATCGAAATGTGCATGGAAGACGGTGATAGAACAGTGGTCCAGTAGCCAGCAGAATGTTTAGCAGCCAGCCGAATGTTGACATTCCTTGTAAGAACAAATTGATAAGAGCGAGGGGGAGGGGTGGCATCTTTGATGAAACAGTAGAGAAACGTTTTGAAATGTGTGAAAGGTTATTAGCAGTTGTCATGAGCATCGCATGACAACCAGGAGAGGGGCGGGGGGCCGTCGTTGCTACGGCGAGGATCTATAAGTCGAACGGTGTTTCCGGGTGTAAGGCAGACTAGAATCTGACTGAGACTAAGAGGGGAGAAACCAGAAGAGACTCTCTCTCCTCTCATCAGGAAGGGGGAGGGGGAGGGAGAATGCCACATCATCATTAGCTTCGGCTACCACGAGGATGGTCTTGGCTAACGACTAGGCCTGACCACTATTGGACTGGAAGGACAATCTGAACACACCAAGAGATCATTAGAATATACTCTTCAAGGACAATACAATCTGTTAACATCTGAGCTGAGGTTTCTGTTTATCAAATAAACCACGCTTTTCCTTGTAAGGTATTTCACATTGTCGAAGTGTCGAATTCTTACGGAGGTGGAGAATTATTATGGTTTGCGGATTGTACTAACGGGGAGAGATAAGGATCTTATCAGCCAGTATCGGAGACGTTAGGACCATTAAAATGACACAACGCAGAGGAATTGGATGGAGAGCCAAACAGACGAAGACGTGATACTGGCCAGTTTGATCAGGATCTAACAGTTGGTTGCCGATGACAGCCGGATTTGCAAGAGATAAAAACAACGGGAACAGTTGGTTGCCGATGACAGCCGGTTTTGCAAGAGATAAAAACAACGGGAACAGTTGGTTGTTGATGACAGCCGGATTTGCAAGAGATAAGAACAACGGATAAAGACTTTTTCAATAATGGGGCGACAGTGGACAACAGTCATCGTGTGTGGGAGAATCATGATCGAGCAAGGCCGGCCAGCCCTGGGAGAGAGCGCCGAGTCGAGCGGTCATGAGGCGGACCAGCGCTGGAGGAGAATCAGCGATTAGGAGAAAGATGTGAGTTCACTGTGCACACACGGTTGTTTTGATCTTTTAAGCCAAATAAAAACGAACAGATAGTGCATCCGTAATAATATGAGCAGAGAGCCATGGTGTTTTGAAAAACCAAGATGGGTTTTATCTACGGGGAATGAAAAACAAACGGGCCGGTGAAGGAAGGCAGTGTTCTAAGGGGTTAATTCCATTTTTGTTGGTCTGTAATATAAGGGTTGTTTTCCTCGCAAGAGGCGGGAACGCGGGACTGTGAGTCGGGAGAATCTACCTACGTTTTTCAGACCTACCGTCATTTGGCATTCAGTTTATTTTTGACCTGTTCAGTACTTGTATGTTTACTAGATCATCTATTGTCATGTGACCTGCAGACATCATTATGACCTGTTTGGCCGACGAGACTCTAAGAGATAGTTGTTTTGTTGTTAGGCCTTGAAAAAGGAGGGCAGCGGCCGTTTGTTTGAGAGAGTAGCCATTTGCACCGAGTCAAGATGGCCGCAAAGGAGCCACGAGGAGATAACAACAGATAAGAACCAGGAAGTGACACGTCAACTAAAACACCATAGAGGAGGAGTAGGTCGCCACCTAGTGGCGGAGGGGGGGTAGTGCTGGGGAGTTTTCATTACCCATAGGGGAATATTTAGATATAGGTCTGTACTACCATCTAGTGGCGGATTGGGGGAGTGTTTCAAGTTAGAGAATCTAATGAGCACAGAGTGGATTATTATTATAATAATAATATTAGAGATACAGGTTTAATTAAATAAGTTTAATTATGAAATAAGAGGGAGTTCGATCTCCAGTGGGGCCTTCTCACACCTAATAAATAGGCAGAGTCTTGAAGACACGTCACCAGAAAGAACTGGCGCGCGCTGGGGGTCACCCGTGGGAGATGACCACAGCTAAAACGGTGAGATCGAAATGTGCATGGAAGACGGTGATAGAACAGTGGTCCAGTAGCCAGCAGAATGTTTAGCAGCCAGCCGAATGTTGACATTCCTTGTAAGAACAAATTGATAAGAGCGAGGGGGAGGGGTGACATCTTTGATGAAACAGTAGAGAAACGTTTTGAAATGTGTGAAAGGTTATTAGCAGTTGTCATGAGCGTCGCATGACAACCAGGAGAGGGGCGGGGGGCCGTCGTTGCTACGGCAAGGATCTATAAGTCGAACGGTGTTTCCGGGTGTAAGGCAGACTAGAATCTGACTGAGACTAAGAGGGGAGAAACCAGAAGAGACTCTCTCTCCTCTCATCACGAAGGGGGGGGGGGGAGGGAGAATGCCACATCATCATTAGCTTCGGCTACCACGAGGATGGTCTTGGCTAACGACTAGGCCTGACCACTATTGGACTGGAAGGACAATCTGAACACACCGAGAGATCATTAGAATAGACTCTTCAAGGACAATACAATCTGTTAACATCTGAGCTGAGGTTTCTGTTTATCAAATAAACCACGCTTTTCCTTGTAAGGTATTTCACGTTGTCGAAGTGTCGAATTCTTACGGAGGTGGAGAATTATTATGGTTTGCGGATTGTACTAACGGGGAGAGATAAGGATCTTATCAGCCAGTATCGGAGACGTTAGGACCATTAAAATGACACAACGCAGAGGAATTGGATGGAGAGCCAAACAGACGAAGACGTGATACTGGCCAGTTTGATCAGGATCTAACAGTTGGTTGCCGATGACAGCCGGATTTGCAAGAGATAAAAACAACGGGAACAGTTGGTTGCCGATGACAGCCGGTTTTGCAAGAGATAAAAACAACGGGAACAGTTTGTTGTTGATGACAGCCGGATTTGCAAGAGATAAGAACAACGGATAAAGACTTTTTCAATAATGGGGCGACAGTGGACAACAGTCATCGTGTGTGGGAAAATCATGATCGAGCAAGGCCGGCCAGCCCTGGGAGAGAGCGCAGAGTCGAGCGGTCATGAGGCGGACCAGCGCTGGAGGAGAATCAGCGATTAGGAGAAAGATGTGAGTTCACTGTGCACACACGGTTGTTTTGATCTTTTAAGCCAAATAAAAACGAACAGATAGTGCATCCGTAATAATATGAGCAGAGAGCCATGGTGTTTTGAAAAACCAAGATGGGTTTTATCTACGGGGAATGAAAAACAAACGGGCCGGTGAAGGAAGGCAGTGTTCTAAGGGGTTAATTCCATTTTTGTTGGTCTGTAATATAAGGGTTGTTTTCCTCGCAAGAGGCGGGAATGCGGGACTGTGAGTCGGGAGAATCTACCTACGTTTTTCAGACCTACCGTCATTTGGCATTCAGTTTATTTTTGACCTGTTCAGTACTTGCATGTTTAGTAGATCATCTATTGTCATGTGACCTGCAGACATCATTATGACCTGTTTGGCCGACGAGACTCTAAGAGACAGTTGTTTTGTTGTTAGGCCTTGAAAAAGGAGGGCAGCGGCCGTTTGTTTGAGAGAGTAGCCATTTGCACCGAGTCAAGATGGCCGCAAAGGAGCCACGAGGAGATAACAACAGATAAGAACCAGGAAGTGACACGTCAACTAAAACACCATAGAGGAGGAGTAGGTCGCCACCTAGTGGCGGAGGGGGGGTAGTGCTGGGGAGTTTTCATTACCCATAGGGGAATATTTAGATATAGGTCTGTACTACCATCTAGTGGCGGATTGGGGGAGTGTTTCAAGTTAGAGAATCTAATGAGCACAGAGTGGATTATTATTATAATAATAATATTAGAGATACAGTTTTAATTAAATAAGTTTAATTATGAAATAAGAGGGAGTTCGATCTCCAGTGGGGCCTTCTCACACCTAATAAATAGGCAGAGTCTTGAAGACACGTCACCAGAAAGAACTGGCGCGCGCTGGGGGTCACCCGTGGGAGCTGACCACAGCTAAAACGGTGAGATCGAAATGTGCATGGAAGACGGTGATAGAACAGTGGTCCAGTAGCCAGCAGAATGTTTAGCAGCCAGCCGAATGTTGACATTCCTTGTAAGAACAAATTGATAAGAGCGAGGGGGAGGGGTGACATCTTTGATGAAACAGTAGAGAAACGTTTTGAAATGTGTGAAAGGTTATTAGCAGTTGTCATGAGCGTCGCATGACAACCAGGAGAGGGGCGGGGGGCCGTCGTTGCTACGGCGAGGATCTATAAGTCGAACGGTGTTTCCGGGTGTAAGGCAGACTAGAATCTGACTGAGACTAAGAGGGGAGAAACCAGAAGAGACTCTCTCTCCTCTCATCACATAGGGGGGGGAGGGAGAATGCCACATCATCATTAGCTTCGGCTACCACGAGGATGGTCTTGGCTAACGACTAGGCCTGACCACTATTGGACTGGAAGGACAATCTGAACACACCGAGAGATCATTAGAATAGACTCTTCAAGGACAATACAATCTGTTAACATCTGAGCTGAGGTTTCTGTTTATCAAATAAACCACGCTTTTCCTTGTAAGGTATTTCACGTTGTCGAAGTGTCGAATTCTTACGGAGGTGGAGAATTATTATGGTTTGCGGATTGTACTAACGGGGAGAGATAAGGATCTTATCAGCCAGTATCGGAGACGTTAGGACCATTAAAATGACACAACGCAGAGGAATTGGATGGAGAGCCAAACAGACGAAGACGTGATACTGGCCAGTTTGATCAGGATCTAACAGTTGGTTGCCGATGACAGCCGGATTTGCAAGAGATAAAAACAACGGGAACAGTTGGTTGCCGATGACAGCCGGTTTTGCAAGAGATAAAAACAACGGGAACAGTTGGTTGTTGATGACAGCCGGATTTGCAAGAGATAAGAACAACGGATAAAGACTTTTTCAATAATGGGGCGACAGTGGACAACAGTCATCGTGTGTGGGAGAATCATGATCGAGCAAGGCCGGCCAGCCCTGGGAGAGAGCGCCGAGTCGAGCGGTCATGAGGCGGACCAGCGCTGGAGGAGAATCAGCGATTAGGAGAAAGATGTGAGTTCACTGTGCACACACGGTTGTTTTGATCTTTTAAGCCAAATAAAAACGAACAGATAGTGCATCCGTAATAATATGAGCAGAGAGCCATGGTGTTTTGAAAAACCAAGATGGGTTTTATCTACGGGGAATGAAAAACAAACGGGCCCGTGAAGGAAGGCAGTGTTCTAAGGGGTTAATTCCATTTTTGTTGGTCTGTAATATAAGGGTTGTTTTCCTCGCAAGAGGCGGGAACGCGGGACTGTGAGTCGGGAGAATCTACCTACGTTTTTCAGACCTACCGTCATTTGGCATTCAGTTTATTTTTGACCTGTTCAGTACTTGCATGTTTAGTAGATCATCTATTGTCATGTGACCTGCAGACATCATTATGACCTGTTTGGCCGACGAGACTCTAAGAGACAGTTGTTTTGTTGTTAGGCCTTGAAAAAGGAGGGCAGCGGCCGTTTGTTTGAGAGAGTAGCCATTTGCACCGAGTCAAGATGGCCGCAAAGGAGCCACGAGGAGATAACAACAGATAAGAACCAGGAAGTGACACGTCAACTAAAACACCATAGAGGAGGAGTAGGTCGCCACCTAGTGGCGGAGGGGGGGTAGTGCTGGGGAGTTTTCATTACCCATAGGGGAATATTTAGATATAGGTCTGTACTACCATCTAGTGGCGGATTGGGGGAGTGTTTCAAGTTAGAGAATCTAATGAGCACAGAGTGGATTATTATTATAATAATAATATTAGAGATACAGGTTTAATTAAATAAGTTTAATTATGAAATAAGAGAGAGTTCGATCTCCAGTGGGGCCTTCTCACACCTAATAAATAGGCAGAGTCTTGAAGACACGTCACCAGAAAGAACTGGCGCGCGCTGGGGGTCACCCGTGGGAGATGACCACAGCTAAAACGGTGAGATCGAAATGTGCATGGAAGACGGTGATAGAACAGTGGTCCAGTAGCCAGCAGAATGTTTAGCAGCCAGCCGAATGTTGACATTCCTTGTAAGAACAAATTGATAAGAGCGAGGGGGAGGGGTGACATCTTTGATGAAACAGTAGAGAAACGTTTTGAAATGTGTGAAAGGTTATTAGCAGTTGTCATGAGCATCGCATGACAACCAGGAGAGGGGCGGGGGGCCGTCGTTGCTACGGCGAGGATCTATAAGTCGAACAGTGTTTCCGGGTGTAAGGCAGACTAGAATCTGACTGAGACTAAGAGGGGAGAAACCAGAAGAGACTCTCTCTCCTCTCATCAGGAAGGGGGAGGGGGAGGGAGAATGCCACATCATCATTAGCTTCGGCTACCACGAGGATGGTCTTGGCTAACGACTAGGCCTGACCACTATTGGACTGGAAGGACAATCTGAACACACCAAGAGATCATTAGAATATACTCTTCAAGGACAATACAATCTGTTAACATCTGAGCTGAGGTTTCTGTTTATCAAATAAACCATGCTTTTCCTTGTAAGGTATTTCACATTGTCGAAGTGTCGAATTCTTACGGAGGTGGAGAATTATTATGGTTTGCGGATTGTACTAACGGGGAGAGATAAGGATCTTATCAGCCAGTATCGGAGACGTTAGGACCATTAAAATGACACAACGCAGAGGAATTGGATGGAGAGCCAAACAGACGAAGACGTGATACTGGCCAGTTTGATCAGGATCTAACAGTTGGTTGCCGATGACAGCCGGATTTGCAAGAGATAAAAACAACGGGAACAGTTGGTTGCCGATGACAGCCGGTTTTGCAAGAGATAAAAACAACGGGAACAGTTGGTTGTTGATGACAGCCGGATTTGCAAGAGATAAGAACAACGGATAAAGACTTTTTCAATAATGGGGCGACAGTGGACAACAGTCATCGTGTGTGGGAGAATCATGATCGAGCAAGGCCGGCCAGCCCTGGGAGAGAGCGCCGAGTCGAGCGGTCATGAGGCGGACCAGCGCTGGAGGAGAATCAGCGATTAGGAGAAAGATGTGAGTTCACTGTGCACACACGGTTGTTTTGATCTTTTAAGCCAAATAAAAACGAACAGATAGTGCATCCGTAATAATATGAGCAGAGAGCCATGGTGTTTTGAAAAACCAAGATGGGTTTTATCTACGGGGAATGAAAAACAAACGGGCCGGTGAAGGAAGGCAGTGTTCTAAGGGGTTAATTCCATTTTTGTTGGTCTGTAATATAAGGGTTGTTTTCCTCGCAAGAGGCGGGAACGCGGGACTGTGAGTCGGGAGAATCTACCTACGTTTTTCAGACCTACCGTCATTTGGCATTCAGTTTATTTTTGACCTGTTCAGTACTTGCATGTTTACTAGATCATCTATTGTCATGTGACCTGCAGACATCATTATGACCTGTTTGGCCGACGAGACTCTAAGAGATAGTTGTTTTGTTGTTAGGCCTTGAAAAAGGAGGGCAGCGGCCGTTTGTTTGAGAGAGTAGCCATTTGCACCGAGTCAAGATGGCCGCAAAGGAGCCACGAGGAGATAACAACAGATAAGAACCAGGAAGTGACACGTCAACTAAAACACCATAGAGGAGGAGTAGGTCGCCACCTAGTGGCGGAGGGGGGGTAGTGCTGGGGAGTTTTCATTACCCATAGGGGAATATTTAGATATAGGTCTGTACTACCATCTAGTGGCGGATTGGGGGAGTGTTTCAAGTTAGAGAATCTAATGAGCACAGAGTGGATTATTATTATAATAATAATATTAGAGATACAGGTTTAATTAAATAAGTTTAATTATGAAATAAGAGGGAGTTCGATCTCCAGTGGGGCCTTCTCACACCTAATAAATAGGCAGAGTCTTGAAGACACGTCACCAGAAAGAACTGGCGCGCGCTGGGGGTCACCCGTGGGAGATGACCACAGCTAAAACGGTGAGATCGAAATGTGCATGGAAGACGGTGATAGAACAGTGGTCCAGTAGCCAGCAGAATGTTTAGCAGCCAGCCGAATGTTGACATTCCTTGTAAGAACAAATTGATAAGAGCGAGGGGGAGGGGTGACATCTTTGATGAAACAGTAGAGAAACGTTTTGAAATGTGTGAAAGGTTATTAGCAGTTGTCATGAGCGTCGCATGACAACCAGGAGAGGGGCGGGGGGCCGTCGTTGCTACGGCGAGGATCTATAAGTCGAACGGTGTTTCCGGGTGTAAGGCAGACTAGAATCTGACTGAGACTAAGAGGGGAGAAACCAGAAGAGACTCTCTCTCCTCTCATCACGAAGGGGGGGGGGGGAGGGAGAATGCCACATCATCATTAGCTTCGGCTACCACGAGGATGGTCTTGGCTAACGACTAGGCCTGACCACTATTGGACTGGAAGGACAATCTGAACACACCGAGAGATCATTAGAATAGACTCTTCAAGGACAATACAATCTGTTAACATCTGAGCTGAGGTTTCTGTTTATCAAATAAACCACGCTTTTCCTTGTAAGGTATTTCACGTTGTCGAAGTGTCGAATTCTTACGGAGGTGGAGAATTATTATGGTTTGCGGATTGTACTAACGGGGAGAGATAAGGATCTTATCAGCCAGTATCGGAGACGTTAGGACCATTAAAATGACACAACGCAGAGGAATTGGATGGAGAGCCAAACAGACGAAGACGTGATACTGGCCAGTTTGATCAGGATCTAACAGTTGGTTGCCGATGACAGCCGGATTTGCAAGAGATAAAAACAACGGGAACAGTTGGTTGCCGATGACAGCCGGTTTTGCAAGAGATAAAAACAACGGGAACAGTTTGTTGTTGATGACAGCCGGATTTGCAAGAGATAAGAACAACGGATAAAGACTTTTTCAATAATGGGGCGACAGTGGACAACAGTCATCGTGTGTGGGAGAATCATGATCGAGCAAGGCCGGCCAGCCCTGGGAGAGAGCGCAGAGTCGAGCGGTCATGAGGCGGACCAGCGCTGGAGGAGAATCAGCGATTAGGAGAAAGATGTGAGTTCACTGTGCACACACGGTTGTTTTGATCTTTTAAGCCAAATAAAAACGAACAGATAGTGCATCCGTAATAATATGAGCAGAGAGCAATGGTGTTTTGAAAAACCAAGATGGGTTTTATCTACGGGGAATGAAAAACAAACGGGCCGGTGAAGGAAGGCAGTGTTCTAAGGGGTTAATTCCATTTTTGTTGGTCTGTAATATAAGGGTTGTTTTCCTCGCAAGAGGCGGGAACGCGGGACTGTGAGTCGGGAGAATCTACCTACGTTTTTCAGACCTACCGTCATTTGGCATTCAGTTTATTTTTGACCTGTTCAGTACTTGCATGTTTAGTAGATCATCTATTGTCATGTGACCTGCAGACATCATTATGACCTGTTTGGCCGACGAGACTCTAAGAGACAGTTGTTTTGTTGTTAGGCCTTGAAAAAGGAGGGCAGCGGCCGTTTGTTTGAGAGAGTAGCCATTTGCACCGAGTCAAGATGGCCGCAAAGGAGCCACGAGGAGATAACAACAGATAAGAACCAGGAAGTGACACGTCAACTAAAACACCATAGAGGAGGAGTAGGTCGCCACCTAGTGGCGGAGGGGGGGTAGTGCTGGGGAGTTTTCATTACCCATAGGGGAATATTTAGATATAGGTCTGTACTACCATCTAGTGGCAGATTGGGGGAGTGTTTCAAGTTAGAGAATCTAATGAGCACAGAGTGGATTATTATTATAATAATAATATTAGAGATACGGGTTTAATTAAATAAGTTTAATTATGAAATAAGAGGGAGTTCGATCTCCAGTGGGGCCTTCTCACACCTAATAAATAGGCAGAGTCTTGAAGACACGTCACCAGAAAGAACTGGCACGCGCTGGGGGTCACACGTGGGACGAACAGATAGAGCGCGGAGTGGGTATCGTTTAGCTGCTGGTGTCACGCTGGAAGACAAACAGGGAACAGCCCTGTAGGATTAGATATGGGTGTTGAGAAGGTGGGGGACTAATAGAGAACAAATAGCGCCATGGGCTGTAGGACACTCACACCGTCCAACAGTCTGAAAGGGGCGTGGCCATGGCAGGGGCTTGCAGAGGAAAAATATATAGAGAACTGGAGATAACTCCATGGAACGAGCTGCAGGCCCAAAGCAACGGTAGACTAATAGAAAACAAGGGAAGTCGAATGTACAGACGACTGCTGGTGTTGTGTTTCTGCTTTCAGCGGGGGAAGACACCGACCACGGTGGAGACGACCAGGAGACAGACTGGAGGAGGAGGAAGCCGCAGGGGCCAGGCACCGCAGCCTGGTACACAGATCATCCACAACGAGAGAGAGGAGACGGCGGCGGTGGAGGAGCAGATGTGGAGAGGACAGCCAGAGACACTGAGCAATAGCAGACCAGGGGAGACATTTTTGCCTAGGGGACCGCCCTGGGAGGGGGACCAGCTCAGGAAAGGAGCCGTCACTGAAAGGGGCCCTTGCCCTAGGAGACGGGGCCGGCCCAAGATGGGAGGTGTACTGTAAGAGGGAAGGGAGCGCTCTGATTTGGACGTGGGGTGTACCTAATAGGGGGGCCGAAGGGTTTAGGTGTGTCATCTGAAAAGTTGCAATCTGTGTTTTTCTCTCTCTCTCTCTCTCTCTATCCTCCCTGACCGTTGTCTATCCTTTCTGGTTTGGGTGTGATGCGGGTAATGGAAAACAATAAGGCAAAAACAGCAGACGGCGGGGCCCTCATTGTTATGAGTCTATTTTTGTGTATAATTCATTGAAAAACCAAGTAGTCTGTTGATTCTGAATGTTGATTAAGAATCAAAGGGGGGAATGAAGGATTTGGGGTGCTTTTTCAATGTATGTGATGTATAGATTGGGGGGAGATGACCACAGCTAAAACGGTGAGATCGAAATGTGCATGGAAGACGGTGATAGAACAGTGGTCCAGTAGCCAGCAGAATGTTTAGCAGCCAGCCGAATGTTAACATTCCTTGTAAGAACAAATTGATAAGAGCGAGGGGGAGGGGTGACATCTTTGATGAAACAGTAGAGAAACATTTTGAAATGTGTGAAGGGTTATTAGCAGTTGTCATGAGCGTTGCATGACAACCAGGAGAGGGGCGGGGGGCCGTCGTTGCTAGGGCGAGGATCTATAAGTCGAACCTCCTCTCATCACGAAGGGGGGGGGGAGGGAGAATGCCACATCATCATTAGCTTCGGCTACCACGAGGATGGTCTTGGCTAACGACTAGGCCTGACCACTATTGGACTAGAAGGACAATCTGAACACACCGAGAGATCATTAGAATAGACTCTTCAAGGACAATACAATCTGTTAACATCTGAGCTGAGGTTTCTGTTTATCAAATAAACCACGCTTTTCCTTGTAAGGTATTTCACGTTGTCGAAGTGTCGAATTCTTACAGAGGTGGAGAATTATTATGGTTTGCGGATTGTACTAACGGGGAGAGATAAGGATCTTATCAGCCAGTATCGGAGACGTTAGGACCATTAAAATGACACAACGCAGAGGAATTGGATGGAGAGCCAAACAGACGAAGACGTGATACTGGCCAGTTTGATCAGGATCTAACAGCATGTACAATAATTCTGTATATATCATATACATATAAATATATTTAACCATTTTATACGTATTTATATACCTGCATATAACCCATATAACGCTGTATGATAGCATGTACAATAATGCTGTATATTCCATATACATATAAAAGGATGAATTATATGCAGGTATATACAGACAGATGTGTATATCTATATATATATATATATATATATATATATATATATATATATATATATATATATATATATAATTAATCCTTTTAACATAACTACATATTTCTTACCTACTCTTACTACTTATACTGTTGGCCAGTATGACTTACTTACTACCATTGGGTCTCAAAAGGGCCTATTCATTTGAATTCCTTTCAACACAGAGGCTCAATTTCATTCCACTCCTTCACGTGGAGGGTTTCTCCTGAAGGTCAGGAGTGGATGACAGAAGCCTCCGACAATGACTTGAGAAATACCGCTACCACCTTAAACAAACGGAAATGCAGAAGAATGGAGGAAAGAAATCCTACAACTGGTAGTTCCCTGTTGACTGTTACTTAAAGGGGAACTTCCCCAATATGCAATGCTGATATATGTTGCAGATAAAAACGGTTCAAAAACTGTTTTGCACACATTCATTTAGTTTGACAGCTTTGAGAGTGTATATCTCAATAGGCCACCACCACCAGTGACATTGCCACTGTGCACTGCACTGACAAGCAATTGTCTTATAGGGACTACTACCTTATCATTTAATTGAGCTGTAATTAACACAACACAAGGATTCAATGTCCCCGATGACATCACTGGTGGCCATATTCAAACTAATTTACTCTCAATAACTTTCAAACTAAATTAATGTTTTTTTTGTCTTGTGCATATAGGTAACCCGACAACTGCCAATCATTCTCTTTTGTTTTAATTTCATTTGTGTCTTTGGAATATGCACTTTTAAAGGTAGAACCTGTAATGCCATCAAACAGTGACCTCTACGCAAAAGAGACTGCCTGGTATTGCACCGTGTTTAATTTATTTTGTTTTGGTCTGATGTGTGGGTTGGAGTTTAGTACAGATAGGGACAGGGCCGCCGCTAGAGGCGTGCAAGCAGTGTGGTCGCACAGGGCCTCGCGAGAAGGGAGGCCTCGCGAGAAGAGAAGAGAATTTTTTTTTAATTATTATTATTATTATATTTTTTTTTATAAAAATACAAATAAATAGAATGTTAACAATCACTTTCCATCACAGACCTAAAATCTAGTTTTGCTTACATGCTTATATATTTCACATTAGACATGTTTGTAGAATACACTCTTAAAAAAAATTTTTTTTTACGGGACTTTCAATGTATTATTTTACAGATTACTTTTGTTTTTCTACTTTAAGTGTAAATGCCATAAAAATACAGTAAATGCCATAAAAATACAGTAAATAACCTTTAATACAAATATTAACCATTAAATAAAGATTGTAATCTGTAAATTGATTTAATAAGAAATTATCTTTTTTTTACAGGATTATTCCATTGCTTAATTGTCTTGAATGTTAAATTACATGTAAAACACCTAGAATATACATAATTTTACTGTATGTGAAAATAAGGCAACTTTCTGTTTTTTTGCTGTTAAACTTTAAATGTAATGTTAAATAATGTTAAAAAAGAGAATAATATAATTAGAAAACAGTAAAAACCTTCAGTTATTCTACAGGTAATTCTTTTTAAATACATGTATTTGCTTAATTGTGTTGAATGTTAAATTACATTGAATTGTATGTATAAACACATAAGATACTCTTCATTTTACTGTATGTGAAAATAAGGCAACTTTCAGTATTTAAACAAATTACGATAAAACTCCTTCAATTAAGTGACATAACTCAAAGTTCAGCAGTGAAACACTGTTATTTCACAGGTTTTTCCTACATTTAAGATGAAACACCTTCAATTAAGTGACATAACTTAAAGTTCAGCAGTGAAATACTGTCATTTGACAGTATTTTCCTAAATTATTACGATCAAACTCCTTCAATTAAGTGACAGAACTTAAAGTTCAGCAGTGAAACACTGTTATTTCACAGGTTTTTCCTACATTTACGATGAAACACCTTCAATTAAGTGACATAACTTAAGTTCAGCAGTGAAACACTGTTATTTTACAGGTTTCCCCATAATTATTACAATCAAACTCCTTCAATTAAGTGACAGAACTTCGTTCAGCAGTGAAACGCTGTTATTTGGCAGGTTTTTCCTACATTTACGATGAAACACCTTCAATTAAGTGACATAACTTAAGTTCAGCAGTGAAACACTGTTATTTTACAGGTTTTCCCATAATTATTACAATCAAACTCCTTCAATTAAGTGACAGAACTCAAAGTTTAGCAGTGAAACACTGTTATTTCACAGGTTTTTCCTACATTTACGATGAAACACCTTCAATTAATTGACATAACTTAAGTTCAGCAGTGAAACACTATTATTTTACAGGTTTCCCCATAATTATTACAATCAAACTCCTTCAATTAAGTGACAGAACTTCGTTCAGCAGTGAAACGCTGTTATTTGGCAGGTTTTTCCTACATTTACGATGAAACACCTTCAATTAAGTGACATAACTTACTGTAAGTTCAGCAGTGAAACACTGTTATTTTACAGGTTTCCCAATAATTATTACAATCAAACTCCTTCAATTAAGTGACAGAACTTCGTTCAGCAGTGAAACGCTGTTATTTGGCAGGTTTTTCCTACATTTACGATGAAACACCTTCAATTAAGTGACATAACTTAAGTTCAGCAGTGAAACACTGTTATTTTACAGGTTTTCCGATAATTATTACAATCAAACTCCTTCAATTAAGTGACAGAACTCAAAGTTCAGCAGTGAAACACTGTTATTTCACAGGTTTTAACTACATTTAAGATGAAACACCTTCAATAAAGTGACATAACTTAAAGTTCAGCAGTGAAACACTGTTATTTCACAGGTTTTTCCTACATTTACGATGAAACACCTTCAATTAAGTGACATAACTTAAGTTCAGCAGTGAAACACTGTTACTTTACAGGTTTCCCCATAATTATTACAATCAAACTCCTTCAATTAAGTGACAGAACTTCGTTCAGCAGTGAAACGCTGTTATTTGGCAGGTTTTTCCTACATTTACGATGAAACACCTTCAATTAAGTGACATAACTTAAGTTCAGCAGTGAAACACTGTTATTTAACAGGTTTTTCCCATAATTATTACAATCAAACTCCTTCAATTAAGTGACAGAACTTCGTTCAGCAGTAAAACGCTGTTATTTGGCAGGTTTTTCCAAAATGATTACAATCAAACTCCTTCAATTAAGTGACAGAACTCAAAGTTCAGCAGTGAAACACTGTTATTTCACAGGTTTTTCCTACATTTAAGATGAAACACCTTCAATAAAGTGACAGAACTTAAAGTTCAGCAGTGAAACACTGTTATTTCACAGGTTTTTCCTACATTTACGATGAAACACCTTCAATTAAGTGACATAACTTAAGTTCAGCAGTGAAACACTGTTATTTTACAGGTTTTTCCAAAATGATTACAATCAAACTCCTTCAATTAAGTGACAGAACACAAAGTTCAGCAGTGAATTTTTTTTTACAGATATTTGCTATATATTCTCTGTATTTTTACAGCCCAACTGCTGTATAAAAATTCAAAATTACATTCAAATTACCTATTATTTGAAATCCCTTTAAAAGTATCTGGACAAGACATTTTTCTTTTTTAGGGAAAATTAATGATGTTCAAATAAAAGCCCAAGTTCTAATCTATCGGTTTTCATTTCATGTTTCAATCTGCTCCATAGGCTGATATAAAAGGTTTTATTAACTGACAATTCTGGAAATCTTTCCAAAAAACCCTAATTGCATAGGTTTTAATAGGAGTTTTTAGCAGGCGTTTTATGTCTAAATGGGTTAAGTATTCATTCTGCATGGTCTCAGCTGCACTCCAGTTCAACAACCCACAAGCAAGCACTCTTCTCAGTATATTTGGAGTACATACAGTTGATATACCTTGTAAAAGTTAGTACAGTTAATGTGTCAAAAGTAGAAATAAGCATTTAAAAGCTCTATTCTCCAATGTGGATGATAATCTGCCAATGGTGAAAAGGAAACGACTATATATAGCATAATATTGTATAGTGCTGAGAGATGAGTCGGAGGTGGTGTCTCGAAGGAGAGCGGTATTTATTAGCACAACATTTTATATGGAAATCACAACATTTATATGGAATGTCACTGTAAACCAGTGTTAATTTTGGCAGCTATTTTCATTTTAGTTTTAGTCTTAGTAATGTGTCAAGTGCTCCTTTTTCGTTTATCATATTTAGTCATTTTCATTTATTTTTTTCATTTAGTCAGTTTTAGTCAACTAAATGTCTGAGCATTTTAGTAAACGGATGACATTTTTGTCTATTTTTAGTCAATGGAAAAAAACTTGGCAGAAGTCAGAAATAGTCAAATGGTGTACATTTACACAATTCCGTTCATTCTCACATTGGTGGGCCTTGGCCTTCACTCTCAAACTGCTACAAGTAACTTTATGATTAAAAGTTCATTATACTGGTAAATGAATTAAAAGATGAAAAAAATATACAATTACCTTTGAAGAAACTCCATTGTTGCACCCAGCTCTACAGGATAGTCGATGTTGAGGGCATAATAGATCATGAACATGGCATTGACTGCTTCAGTGAACGTTGAGACTCCATCATTGACCACCACCTGGTCCACTGCTACCATGAAGACAGATGCAGTCAGTGGGCTTTGTCCTGTGAAGGTATGACAGACGCACGCGCACACACACACACACACACACACACACACACAGAAAAATAGACAAAACTGAGCTGACAAGTTTTAACATTAGCCAAAATGCGGGCGGCTAGGTGGCGCAGTGGGCAAGGCGTTCGCCACCAACGCAGGAGATGCTGGGTTCGAGCCCAGCTCTCGGCGTTGCTACCAGCTTGGCTGGTTGTTCATACTAATACAATTGGCAGTATTAGGGGGTAGGAAGCTGGTGGGTGGGGATTGGACGTTGTGGACAGCGACTCCTACAGGTCGGTTGGTGCGCCTGCGCAGTAGAATCAGGAAGCAACGAGGGCGGCGTGTCTCTCCCACGCAGACCCTCGCCGCTGAGAGATCGCGCTGTGCAGGTGAAAAGATGCGACGGCTGCCTCCTTGAGTACCGGAGGGGACACGTGATGCAAGGCTTCGTCCACATTGCAGCCGGCTTGTGGGAGGCATGGCCTAACAGCGTTCGAGACAGGGGAGGGTAGGGGGAAGGGTAGGGTAATTGGACAATACGAAATTGGGGACGGGAGAAAAATAGAAAAATGGGGAGAAAAAGTAGATAAAAAAAACATTTATTTCTCGATAATTCACCTCTGTCATGGGCAACGCGCAATAATGACCGCTGTCAGGGGCAACAGAGCGCTATTGACCAATCACAATCAAGCATTTTGATCGCAGTCACGAAAGCTAAGCATTACCATTATGCACAACTGCACTACATCAGTGCAATCAAGTCCACACACCTGCCGGGTGCCGGCGATGACAGAGGAGCCACAGAACAACTGAGACTGCATTTGATCTCGTCTTGTCGATGGTGTAAAATGAATTAGGTATATTGTTAGTATGTTAGCCATGTAATAAGCGGGATAATGTATAGCTATACTCTGTCAATGTCGCAAAATAATTGACCTTCACTGGGTTTAGAACACCTCGGCTGTGCCTCGGTGTTCCAGAACGCAGTGTCAGTCAATTATTTTGCGACAATGACAGAGTATAGCTATACATTATCCTTTACTTAACTTACCACACAGCAATATGCATGGGGTTGTGGGAAGATCCTGAGAGTTCACATCTGCTGCAAGACAGGTATCTTCAACATTTATGAGCATCTTGTTTTGGTCTTCTTTGAAGTGAGCTAAAAGCAGTAACACAGTCCCAACGGAGTCATCACAACCCGCAGCCTGGATTTGAGGTTGGAGTTTTCCTGCAACACTATCTCTTTCTGGGCGCAGACACTTGAAAAATCCCAGGACTCTTTTGTATTTTACATTCATGGCCTCTTGGAATTCTTCATTTATCTGGACCCCGGTCAGTTCATTGAAATGAGCCTTCAAGCCAGTTGTGTTGAAAAGATAGGGCCATTATTTTTTCAAAGTCTGTGTGTCTTTCTCATCTAGGACATCTCTTCTCTGGGAGGCAAACGTGTTAGTCATCAATGCTTCTATTTTCTTCTCATCTTTCACATTTTCCTCAAACATTTTATGTAGGTCCTCTTTCATCTTCCTCTGTGATTCGTCATTTGCAGCACGCAGTTGAGGTTCTGGGTTCACACATCCATACGACATTTTCCTTTGTGTCTTTCCCTTGTCAACACTGCTGGGCTGAGTCATCGTTGGTGGACCTATCCTTTTGTGGTTGTCCACTCTGCATTGTAGTTGTTTTGCTAGAGAATCGTAGCCACTACCTATGACTTGATCCTCCATCACATCCTTGAAGGACTTAGGATAATCCAGTACCATCTTGCGGGCAATTTCATTCAAATGTTTCTTTTGAGGATGTTTGCAGACAACCAGGATTTCTGCGGAAATCAACCTGACTATTTCTTTTCTATCGCTCGCCGTTGGCCGCTCTTTATTCTCCAATGTTTTTAGTATATGCGACGGCATGATGTTCCACTGTATCTTGAAACTGAAGTGCCAGTTATTGTCCAGTGCTGCTGTTCCTTTCTCACGGCTGATGGAGCACTCACTGGTGGAGGACAATGAGGACATCGGCAGACCTGGAATACAGTAAGCCATAATTAGCACAGATATGAGAGATTGGTTGTTTTGCCTCTGAGACAATATCATTTGTATTTTAAATGAAACAATGAACTATGAGGTAAAAGTTCAGAATGTCTGCTTTCAATTCATGTGTTGTTTTTTAACATACATTGAACCATTTTAGAATAGTGCCATTCTGTATGACAGGTGTTTCTTTTTTTTAAACACATTTACATAGTCAGTAAGAACAGTTTTGGGCCGACCATTTACCAATTGAATTCAACATCCCCAACAGTATACATGGTAAATGTACGCATGTTTATTTGTGATGGGGCATAGTCTTGGTGTGAACGGAGGTGACAAGGAGCTTGTAGGCGAGCTTAGGCAGGAGTCAAACAGCGCATCCACATCTCTGTCTGAAGTGGTGTTGGGAAAGTCTGTAGAGGGGTCCAAAATGGTAGTGAATGATAACGTTATTTTCAAAACAGGCACAGAGGAGTATTATCATATTGTTTGGACCACCACCTCTGCAAGTACACTACTCAGTGCGACCTTGGTTGGATGTTAACAGTGAAGACGGCAACAAATTGAGCCCACAATATGAAACTCAAATTTGAAGCTTAAATCAGTGTATTTAAGAGGGGTAGGCTCCCAGATTTCTCTGTACTTTTTATTATAATCTCTGCATTTGTCATAATGTCTCGATGGTAATCAATAGATTATGATGATAGGTGCATTCTGGTTCGGCTTCTGACGCACAACTAGGCCGTCCAATTAAACCTGCTGGTTTGAGTTTTGATTGGGTGGAGGTAAATCTTCCCCTGACCCCTTATCCATTATGGATTTTGATTTGACATCATAATTTATTGATTACCATCGAGACATGACAAATGCAGAGGTTATAACAAAAAAAAAGTACACAGTACATTTCACAGAGTAAATTCTACTCAAACTGAGTACATTTGACTCAAACTGAGTAAGATTTTACCCAAACCAGTTTGAGTAAAATGTACTCAGTTTGAGTACAATTTACTCAGTTTGAGTAAATTCCTCTACCCTCCCGGCCTTACACCCCGGAGGGAACCCATTGTCTCCAGTTGGTACCGGTGTTGCCCTATATAATTGCTACTATACAACAGGTGGCGTCAGCTTAGATCCATCGTAGGATTCATGCTATTCTTAGTGACTTATGCTCTTGACTGACTTTACGTGTATTCTTCGCCATACAAGCGCGACCCTAATTCTCATTCTGTAACCTAACGTTGCCTAATAATAATAAATTACCCTCCAATAGTATTTCTGTGTCAATGCCGTGTTCTTGTGAGTGTTCACCATCTATATTTGATGTACTGTTTGGCCAGTAATTAAAGTACATAACTAGCAGTGGTTTAATATATCACAATCTTTAATACAGTCAGGGTTTTGTAACCCCTCAGTTACAATTGGTCCTTCGAGCCGGAGGGTATCAGTGTAATATTTAATATAATATTAATATTAACCATGGCCAGCGGTGAACACTCCCCAAGCGGCTCCCCAAAGCTAGAACGCCCGCAGCGCAAACGTCAGCCACCTCCCTATCTGGAGGAATTCGCTTTCGTTCTACCCCCTAGCTTATCTAAACAGACGTTAAATACGGATAAAGCGGATAGTCAAAGCATGTCAAATCCTATCGACTTGGCGACCCTGCCAGTAGAGACCCCAGTGGGTTCAAACGAAACTGACTCAGCTCACGGGGGGGACCAGGTGGGACATGACATGACTATACCTCCAGACAGCGTCACCGGGATAGCCCCCGGAGCGCTCCAGGATAAAGAAAGCGCTCCAGGGATAGAACCCGACACACAGCCAAGAGAAGAGAACCGCGCCCAGGAGATAGACCTCGGAGCGCGCCAGGAGAACAGATCTCCAACGAGCCCTGTCAGCACCCGATCACCTCCGTCAGTGTCATCCCCCAGCGAGGCGGACCAGATACTGGCGCAAGCCTTGATCGCCACACTGACAGCCTCCACCGAACGCGATCGGCTTCAAGCAAAGACGCTTAGTGAGCGCGAACACTCCGCCACGGAAAGAGAACGCCTCCACGCGCAACTCCAAGCGCAAGCCCTTAGTGAGCGCGAACACTCTGCCGTGGAACGAGAGCGCCTCCGGGCGCAACAATTAAGTGAGCGCGAACACTCTGCCATGGAACGAGAGCGCCTCCAGGCTCAACAGATGAGCGAGCGTGAACAACGAGAGCGCCTCCAGGCGCAACAATTAAGCGAGCGCGAACACTCTGCAGCGGAACGAGAGCGCCTTCACGCGGAACTCCAAGCGCAAGCCCTTAGTGAGCGCGAACACTCTGCAACTGAACGAGAGCGCTTCCAGGCGCAGCAAAGGAGTGAGGACGATGGCATAAGACTGGAGGAGAGGCGCCTTCAGACGGAAGAGAACATCGAACGAGACCGCGCCAATGCCCAGCGCGAAGCAGAGCGCGACCGGCTGCAGGCGCAGATGATAGAACAATTGATTGCCAGGGCGACACCCCCTCTCTCCGCACGGAGCTCCCGGAGATCATCACGACAAGGGTCTAGGGCACCTTCCCCTACCCGACAAAGCGACCCGGGACCCGGCCAACAGGAGGAACCTGTCTACGTCTCCGACCCCCCTCCCTGACCGGTCCATACGAGACCCAGCCAACAGGAAGAACCGGCCTACGTCGCCGAGAGACTGACTAGAAGACTCCAGGACCTAGAAGAGGAAGAGGAAGAGGAGGAATGTCAAGCCCACCAGCAGCAACGTACTCTGGACCAGGAGGCCCAGTACAGCCCCGACTTCAGCCCCAAGTCACTGCACTACAAACCCCCGACTCAACTCACGGGTGAGTTTGACGTACAGTCAGCACCGAGGAACAGCACTTGGGGACCCGGCCTCTGGTACCCACCAAGTACTAACCCACGACAACACGTACGGGGAGACTCGCCCAGGAGGCCTCTTCCCCTACGCTCACCAATGTGCCAGCCATCCATGGCATCGTACCTTGGCACACCGACGTTCCCAGACTTTACGCGCGAGGACAGAGCACAGAACACGGAATTACGCATGTGTTTGGAGACTATGATGTCCGACGTCCCCGATGAGTCGTACAAATATGCCATCCTCCTCAAGCATCTCAAGGTGCCCAGAGCGCATAACATAGCGCTGGCATATTCCAACTCAAGCACCCCATACTCCGCGGCTCTAGTGGCCCTCGACCAGTGTTATGGACGCATATGGGATTACGTGATCCAAGAAATACGGGATATCGACCGCCTCCCCCCAGCCAAAGACAATAGAGCACTGGATGACCTCTCTATCAAGGTACAATCCCTAGTAGGGATGCTGGGGTCCCAAAAGGAGAAGGGGAGATATGAACTATATGCAAATTCTAATGTGGAGCGAATACTGGAGAAGCTCCCTCCAGCCCGCCAAGAGCGTTTTAGGCGGCAGAGAGACCACCGTGATCCCGACGGCCCCGAGCCATCCCTCCTAGACCTGGCCGCTTTCCTCGCAAGGGAAGTTAGCAGCCTACGACTGGACACATTCGTGTGGAGTGGATCTAGCCCAAGAGATGGACCTCGGAGGTCCAACGATAACCGCCGGTCAGTGACCGCTATGCACCAGGCCGAGTCAGTGCCGCAGCACAAGAACCACAGCACCCCCCCGACCAAGGGGAAGTGGAAGATTGTATGCCAGTACTGTGAAAAGGAACATTGGCTGTCTCAATGTGACACTTTCAAGAAGCTGACCGCTGACGAGGTGAGTCAGTGGATCAAAGCCAACCGCCGCTGCTTCCGCTGCGCGCGCAGCCATATGGCAGCTGAGTGCCGTTTAAAGAAGAAATGCAGCAAGTGCGACGGCGCCCACTTGGAGGCCCTACACGACAGCAACAAGAAGAAACCCGTACCCCCAAGCAGCTCGAGAGTGAACGTCATGTATATAGACCCTGCGAAGAGCGGGAGCTCCCGAGTGCTCTTGAAGGTGGTCCGAGTGATATTAAGCTACGAGGACAAGGTCATGGACACTTACGCCGTCCTAGACGATGGGTCAGAAAAGACTCTCCTCCTCGCATCCGCCGCAGCCCGGCTGGGTCTGCGGGGGAGCGAAGAAACAATGACAATCCGTACCATTAGAAGAGACCTGAAGACCATAAAGGGTGAAAATGTCTCCTTCACGATAGCAGCGGTCGGGCAGCCCGAGAAGCAGTATAGCATTACTAACGCCTTCACCAGCCACGACATAGGCCTGTCACAGTACACCTACCCCATCCCAAAGCTGATGGAAAAATACGTGCACCTACGTCAACTACCAATACCGCTCATCGACGACGCCACCCAGACCCTGCTCATAGGATCCGACCACGCACACCTCATCGTCCCAACGGACCGGGTCCACATCGGGCCCAGAGGCTGTCCAGCAGCGGTCGAGACCCGCCTGGGTTGGACACTACAAGGCCCCCTCTCCGGGTCTTCCAACCGACCGACAGCCACTCGCTGCCTCCACTCAAGGATAAACGAAGAAGACACCACCCTCTTACAGCACGTCGAGAGGCTATGGACATTAGACGCGATGCCCTTTAAGAATGAAAAGAAACTTGTTCGCTCAAAGGAAGACACTTATGCCATAACGCTCCTCGAGCAGAGGACAAAGAGAGTCGAGGTCAATGGAGTGATGAGATACGCAACTCCACTCTTGAGGCGAGAGGGTATGCCCACCCTCCACGCCTCAAAAGAAGCGACAGAGTGATATCTACTGAACACCGAGCGGCGTCTAGCCAAAGACCCCACTCAAGCCACTGTGTACCGCGCTGAGATCGACAAGCTGATCACAGCGGGAAACATAAAGAAAATTGACATTCAAGAGGCCGACCAGACGATCGAATCATGGTACGTGCCCCACCACAAGGTCCACCACAACGGCAAGGATCGCATTGTATTCAACTGCAGCTACCAGATCGGATTACAGAATCTGAATAAAGAACTCTTGCCCGGCCCGACACTCGGCCCCTCTCTACTCGGCGTACTACTACGTTTCCGCCAAGACAAGGTGGCCATCAGCGGCGACATCAAAGGGATGTTCCTGCAGGTGCGACTAGTGGAGGAGGACAAGCCCTTGCTGCGGTTCCTATGGAGAGAGAGGATCAAAGATGAGCAACCATCCATCTACCAATGGGAGGTCCTCCCCTTCGGAACCACATGCAGCCCATGCTGTGCTACGTTCGCACTGCAAAAACATGTGACAGAAGACACTGAAGCTGACGAGGAAGTCAGACAAAGTGTAGAGAGGAGTTTCTACGTGGACAACTGTCTGCAAAGCGTCCCGACGCCAGAAGAAGCCGAAGCCCTCCTACTCAAGCTCCGCGCCTCACTGATCAAAGGCGGCTTTGATCTCCGGCAGTGGGCCAGCAGTGACCCTCAAGTACTTCGCAGCCTCTCCCCAGAGACAAAGGCAGCAAGCAGCAAGACCTGGATGGCGACCATCCCAGGTGAAGCACAAGAAATGACATTGGGCCTAGTCTGGCGCTTCAAAACAGACTCGCTCCATTACAAATACACACCCCTGACCACGGAGCAGGGAAGGTCGACCCCTCTACCGACCACCAGACGGAGCTTATACAGAACACTCGCAAGGCAATACGACCCGCTGGGGTGTATCCTACCTTACACCACCCGGGCGAAAATGATTGTACGAGAGCTGTGGGACAAGAAACAGGGCTGGGACGACCCCATACCCGACCACCTCACTTCCACCTGGAGAGAGTGGGAGAGAGAACTCAACTCGCTCCAAAATGTGAACATACGCCGAAGCTACTTCCCACCCACAGTGCGGCTGGAGACGTGCCAGATGGACCTGCACGTCTTCAGCGACGCCTCAGAAGTGGCCTACGGCTCGGTGGCTTACTTGCGGGCCCGAGAGGAGGGAGGAGAAATACACACAGCCTTCATCCTGGCTCGCTCAAGGATAGCCCCCCGCAAGCAACAATCAATCCCGCGTCTAGAGCTCTGCGCAGCTCTGGTAGGCGCGCAACTCGCCACGTTAATCCAACGTGAACTCACCATCCCGGTGCAAAGAACAATCTTGTGGTCAGACTCCATGACCGTACTCACATGGATCCAGTCCGATTCTTGTAGATACAAGGTCTTCGTGGGAGTCAGAATCACAGAGATCCAAGACCTAGTGGGATCAGCGTGCTGGAGGTACGTGGACACGAAACAGAACCCAGCAGATGTCATCACACGGGGGATGTCCCTAGATGACCTCACATGTCACAATATCTACAGTGACGGTCCTGAGTTCCTCAAGCTCCCGGAAGAAGAGTGGCCTAACCCCACCCCTCGGGAGGCTAGTCAAGAGGAGGCAGAGATCAAGAAATCTATGTTCTGTGGGTTGACGCACACCCCAGTCCCCACTGACCCTAACATAGACGACTGCCTCACCCTTGAGAGTACGCAGTTAAAGACATTCCTGTGGCACCACCCTGAGGTTCCCCCCACTACCGACATTAACGCAGCTAACTACGAAGAGGCAGAACTCCTTCTGCTACAGCGAGCCCAAAGAGACTCGTTTCCCGACGAGCTAGACTGCCTGCAGGGAACAAAGCCAGTCCCGTCAGACAGCAGACTGCTCCACTTGGCCCCCGAGCGTGACACCCATGGCCTCATCAGGGTGGGTGGTCGTCTGAGACGGGCCCCGGACTTAACGGATGAAGTCAAGTTTCCTATAGTCCTCAACAGCCGACACAAAGTCACTGAGCTCATCATAAAGAAATACGACGAGGATGTGCACCACGCTGGGGCAGAGAGAGTCTTCGCTGAGATCCGACGTCGCTATTGGATACTGAACGGAAGAGAAGCAGTACGTCGTTTCCAGCGGACTCGACCAGACTGTCGCCAGTGGCGAGCACAGCCCAGTATACCCAGGATGGCCGACCTGCCTCACCGCCACACCCGACCCGTGGCGAGGCTGATAGAATTGCCGAGGCTCCCTGACCCCCCTGATGACGATCATGACCCACTGACTTTGTAGATTGCCCTACTCCCCACAACAGACATTGAGCAGTTGACTGGACTATTAATCTGTCTTCCGTTTAACTAATTAGGTGCGGACTAATTAGGAGGCGGCTGTTATGAAGGGCCAGATTAAACTGAATAGATATATGTATCGTTTGATATACTTTGTATATTATTTATATATATACACGGAATATCCCTTTACCTGCGTACAGACCAGAGTAATATTCGCTCTCCTATTGGACAGCGCCCCCAGGCGCCAACGCGCAAGCCCCCAACGGCAAGTTCAAAGACAACCGCAGGCATGTCAGAACATGCCCAGAGTCTGCGTAGTAATACGAGACAAGGACTGAGGTTGGGACTAGATATTCACTTAAGTATAAATACGGCGCAGGTGTAAACAGCAGTAACTAGTTCAAAACCTTACCTACCTTCACCACGAGTCAACGTGCAGTGAAGTGAGCAACCTTGCATCTAAATAGAGCATTGAGAACCGCGTGCGAATAGAATGTTAAAGTGTCAGAGTTTAATGCAGTAACGTTGAGTTCGACTTAATCTAATGTGAAGTAATAGTCGATCATTTATTGTATATCGTGCGGCCACAGTTCTTCCGTGTGTAGCATTACCCATCGGTTCGTCGTGTCTTTAGCTAGTGCACTTATCCAGGCTGTGTGGCCTAAATACGTCGCCACACCCGAGGAGTCCTAGGCGAGAACCGTTGGACATGTACACAGGAGAATCGGCACCGGCGATTGCAGAACCATTCCTGGTTGGATTATATTGCTTTGGGACCGTGACCACCAGAGAAGAGCACCGTTGATTCCACTATCGTTTGGGATTTAACCTTGTGAGGATTACCACTCGGGCCTGCCTCGTGGAAGGGGCTGGCTAGCTGTCGTCAATGCTGTCGAGCATCTTGGATTACAACTATTGCTTTTGTCTGCTGATCAAGGGAGTACAAGCACTGACTCCTGTACCTGGAGTCTCTTTATTCCTCGTTGACTCAGACGGAGTACCCGAACATTCCTCTACCCTCCCGGCCTTACACCCCGGAGGGAACCCATTGTCTCCAGTTGGTACCGGTGTTGCCCTATATAATTGCTACTATACAACAGGTGGCGTCAGCTTAGATCCATCGTAGGATTCATGCTATTCTTAGTGACTTATGCTCTTGACTGACTTTACGTATATTCTTCGCCATACAAGCGTGACCCTAATTCTCATTCTGTAACCTAACGTTGCCTAATAATAATAAATTACCCTCGAATAGTATTTCTGTATCAATGCCGTGTTCTTGTGAGTGTTCACCATCTATATTTGATGTACTGTTTGGCCAGTAATTAAAGTACATAACTAGCAGTGGTTTAATATATCACAATCTTTAATACAGTCAGGGTTTTGTAACCCCTCAGTTACAATCACACTATCTCCTCAAATGTCCTTCACTCTTGAGAAGGTGGGGGACTAATAGAGAACAAATAGCGCCATGGGCTGTAGGACACTCACACCGTCCAACAGTCTGAAAGGGGCGTGGCCATGGCAGGGGCTTGCAGAGGAAAAATATATAGAGAACTGGAGTTAACTCCATGGAACGAGCTGCAGGCCCAAAGCCACGGTAGACTAATAGAAAACAAGTTTCAAGTTTCAAGTTTCAAGTTTCTTTAATAGTTGTCATACAGAAGTACAGAATACTTTTGTACAAAATGCTTCTTACTGTTGCGCTCCAGAGACTGTGCATGACAAGATAAGTATGAAATAAAAACATAGTAAAAATTAGAAGAAAAAAAAAAAAGAGGTCACAGTGTTCAGTTTAGACATATGTACAATGTTCGTAGACGTAGTTACCATACAATATACAATACTTTGCAGTGTACTAATATACAATACTATATAGTGCAAGGCATAAATGGACAAGGTGCAGTTTAGGTACAATTCACAGTAGGTGTACGAGTTGTAGTGCAAATCCTTTATCAATAAATATAAAGTGTAAGTGTGTTTGTGTGATCTAAAGTGTGGAGAGTGGGTGCTGCAGTGTGTTGTTTGTTTGAGTGAGTGTGTGTGTGCGTGTGGGTGTGTGTGCTGTGTGCATTTGATGGTTGTTGCATAGTGATTATTGTTCGTTTAGCGATTATTGTTCGTTTAGCAGCCTGATGGCCTGGGGATAGAAGCTCCTTCTGAGTCTTTCTGTGCTCGCCATAAGACTCTGGGAAGTCGAATGTACAGACGACTGCTGGTGTTGTGTTTCTGCTTTCAGCGTGGGAAGACACCGACCACGGTGGAGACGACCAGGAGACAGACTGGAGGAGGAGGAAGCCGCAGGGGCCAGGCACCGCAGCCTGGTACACAGATCATCCACGACGAGAGAGAGGAGACGACGGCGGTGGAGGAGCAGATGTGGAGAGGACAGCCAGAGACACTGAGCAGTAGCAGACCAGGGGAGACATTTTTGCCTAGGGGACCGCCCTGGGAGGGGGACCAGCTCAGGAAAGGAGCCGTCACTGAAAGGGGCCCTTGCCCTAGGAGACGGGACCGGCCCAAGATGGGAGGTGTACTGTAATAGGGAAGGGAGCGCTCTGATTTGGACATGGGGTGTACCTAATAGGGGGGCCGAAGGGTTTAGGTGTGTCGTCTGAAAAGTTGCAATCTGTGTTTTTCTCTGTCTCTCTCTCTCTCTGTCCTCCCTGACCGTTGTCTATCCTTTCTGGTTTGGGTGTGATGCGGGTAATGGAAAACAATAAGGCAAAACAGCAGACGGCGGCGGGGCCCTCATTGTTATGAGTCTATTTTTGTGTATAATTCATTGAAAAACCAAGTCAAGTCAAGAGTTTTAATTGTCTGTTGATTCTGAATGTTGATTAAGAATCAAAGGGGGGAATGAAGGATTTGGGGTGCTTTTTCAATGTATGTGATGTATAGATTGGGGGGAGATGACCACAGCTAAAACGGTGAGATCGAAATGTGCATGGAAGACGGTGATAGAACAGTGGTCCAGTAGCCAGCAGAATGTTTAGCAGCCAGCCGAATGTTGACATTCCTTGTAAGAACAAATTGATAAGAGCGAGGGGGAGGGGTGACATCTTTGATGAAACAGTAGAGAAACGTTTTGAAATGTGTGAAAGGTTATTAGCAGTTGTCATGAGCGTCGCATGACAACCAGGAGAGGGGCGGGGGGCCGTCGTTGCTACGGCGAGGATCCATAAGTCGAACGGTGTTTCCGGGTGTAAGGCAGACTAGAATCTGACTGAGACTAAGAGGGGAGAAACCAGAAGAGACTCTCTCTCCTCTCATCACGAAGGGGGGGGAGGGAGAATGCCACATCATCATTAGCTTCGGCTACCACGAGGATGGTCTTGGCTAACGACTAGGCCTGACCACTATTGGACTGGAAGGACAATCTGAACACAACGAGAGATCATTAGAATAGACTCTTCAAGGACAATACAATCTGTTAACATCTGAGCTGAGGTTTCTGTTTATCAAATAAACCACGCTTTTCCTTGTAAGGTATTTCACGTTGTCGAAGTGTCGAATTCTTACGGAGGTGGATAATTATTATGGTTTGCGGATTGTACTAACGGGGAGAGATAAGGATCTTATCAGCCAGTATCGGAGACGTTAGGACCATTAAAATGACACAACGCAGAGGAATTGGATGGAGAGCCAAACAGACGAAGACGTGATACTGGCCAGTTTGATCAGGATCTAACAGCATGTACAATAATTCTGTATATATCATATACATATAAATATATTTAACCATTTTATACGTATTTATATACCTGCATATAACCCATATAACGCTGTATGATAGCATGTACAATAATGCTGTATATTCCATATACATATAAAAGGATGAATTATATGCAGGTATATACAGACAGATGTGGATATATATATATAATTAATCCTTTTTACATAACTACATATTTCTTACCTACTCTTACTACTTATACTGTTGGCCAGTATGACTTACTACCATTGGGTCTCAAAAGGGCCTATTCATTTGAATTCCTTTCAACACAGAGGCTCAATTTCATTCCACTCGTTCACGTGGAGGGTTTCTCCTGAAGGTCAGGAGTGGATGACAGAAGCCTCCGACAATGACTTGAGAAATACCGCTACCACCTTAAACAAACGGAAATGCAGAAGAATGGAGGAAAGAAATCCTACAACTGGTAGTTCCCTGTTGACTGTTACTTAAAGGGGAACTTCCCCAATACGCAATGCTGATATATGTTGCAGATAAAAACTGTTCAAAAACTGTTTGACAGCTTTGAGAGTGTATATCTCAATAGGCCACCAGTGACATTGCCACTGTGCACTGCACTGACAAGCAATTGTCTTATAGGGACTACTACCTTATCATTTAATTGAGCTGTAATTAACACAACACAAGGATTCAATGTCCCCGATGACATCACTGGTGGCCATATTCAAACTCATTTACTATCAATAACTTTCAAACTAAATTAATGTTTTTTTTGTCATGTGCATATAGGTAACCCGACAACTGCCAATCATTCTCTTTTGTTTTAATTTCATTTGTGTCTTTGGAATATGCACTTTTAAAGGTAGAACCTGTAATGCCATCAAACACTGACCTCTACGCAAAAGAGACTGCCTGGTATTGCACCGTGTTTAATTTATTTTGTTTTGGTCTGATGTGTGGGTTGGAGTTTAGTACAGATAGGGACAGGGCCGCCGCTAGAGGCGTGCGAGCAGTGCGGTCGCACAGTGCCTCGCAAGAAGGGAGGCCTCGCGAGAAGAGAAGAGACATTTTTTTAAATTATTATTATTATTATATATTTTTTTATAAAAATACAAATAACTAGAATGTTAACAATCACTTTCCATCACAGACCTAAAATCTAGTTTTGCTTACATGCTTATATATTTCACATTAGACATGTTTGTAGAATACACTCTTAAATTTTTTTTTATTTTTACGGGACTTTCAATGTATTATTTTACAGATTACTTTTGTTTTTCTACTTTAAGTGTAAATGCCATAAAAATACAGTAAATGCCTTAAAAATACAGTAAATAACCTTTAATACAAATATTAACCATTAAATAAAGGTTGTAATCTGTAAATTGATTTAATAAGAAATTATCCTTTTTTTACAGGATTATTCCATTACTTAATTGTCTTGAATGTTAAATTACATGTAAAAACCTAGAATATACATAATTTTACTGTATGTGAAAATAAGGCAACTTTCTGTTTTTTTGCTGTTAAACTTTAAATGTAATGTTAAATAATGTTAAAAAAGAGAATAATATAATTAAAAAACAGTAAAAACCTTCAGTTATTCTACAGGTAATTCTTTTTAAATACATGTATTTGCTTAATTGTGTTGAATGTTAAATTACATTGAATTGTATGTATAAACACATAAGATACTCATCATTTTACTGTATGTGAAAATAAGGCAACTTTCAGTATTTAAAAAAATTACGATCAAACTCCTTCAATAAAGTGACAGAACTTAAAGTTCAGCAGTGAAACACTGTTATTTCACAGGTTTGTTTTTCCTACATTTATGATGAAACACCTTCAATTAAGTAACATAACTTAAAGTTCAGCAGTGAAACACTGTTATTTTACAAGGTTTCCCATAATTATTACAATCAAACTCCGTCAATAAAGTGACAGAACTTAAAGTTCAGCAGTGAAACACTGTTTTTTCACAGGTTTCCCCATTATTATTACAATCAAACCCCTTCAATTAAGTGACAGAACTCAAAGTTCAGCAGTGAAACACTGTTATTTCACAGGTTCTTCCTACATTTAAGATGAAACACCTTCAATTAAGTGACAGAACTTAAAGTTCAGCAGTGAAATACTGTCATTTGACAGTATTTTCCTAAATTATTACGATCAAACTCCTTCAATAAAGTGACAGAACTTAAAGTTCAGCAGTGAAACACTGTTATTTTACAAGGTTTCCCATAATTATTACAATCAAACTCCGTCAATAAAGTGACAGAACTTAAAGTTCAGCAGTGAAACACTGTTATTTCACAGGTTTCCCCATTATTATTACAATCAAACCCCTTCAATTAAGTGACAGAACTCAAAGTTTAGCAGTGAAACACTGTTATTTCACAGGTTTTTCCTACATTTAAGATGAAACACCTTCAATTAAGTGACAGAACTTAAAGTTCAGCAGTGAAATAGTTCAAGTTTCTTTAATAGTTGTCATACAGAAGTACAGAATACTTTCATACAAAATGCTTCTTACTGTTACGCTCCAGAGACTGTGCTAGACAAGATAGTATCAAATAACATAGTATAGCATGTAATTTAGAAGAAGAAAATGAGGTCACAGTGTTCGGTATAGACATATGTACAATGTTCTGAGTTACCATATAATATACAATACTATGCAGTGTACTAATGTACAGTACTATATAGTGCAAAGCAGAAATGGGATGAGGTACAATTTAGGTACAATTTACAGTAAGGTGTACGAGTTGTAGTGCAATCCTTCATCAATAAATATAAAGTGTGGGGAGTGGGTGCTACAGTGTGTTTGTTTAAAGTGGGTGTGTGCTATAAAGTGTGTGGAGTGGGTGCTACAGTGTGTTTGTTTAAAGTGAGTGTGTGCGTGTGGATGTGTGTGCTATGTGCGTTTGGTGGTTGTTGTTGTGTAGTGTTCATTGTTCATTTAGCAGCCTGATGGCCTAGGGATAGAAGCTTCTTCTGAGTCTTTCTGTGCTCGCCTTGAGACTCCGGTATCGCTTGCCTGACCGCAGCAGTTCAAAGAGGCAGTTGTTCGGGTGACTGGAGTCTTTAATGGTTCTCTTAGCCTTGCCCTTGCAACGCTTGTTGTAAATGTTCTGGAGGGTGGGGAGCCCCCCTCCAATTGTGCGTTCGGCTGAACGTGTCACTCTTTGTAGTCTGCTTCGGTCTTGTGCAGTGCTATTCCCAAACCAGGAGGTGATGTTGCCGGTCAATATGCTCTCTATTGTACATGAGTAGAAGTTCTTAAGGATCTTCTGACTGACTTGGAACTTCCTTAGGCGCCTGAGGAAGTAGAGGCGTTGTCGTGCCTTCTTCACAACACTGTCAATGTGTGTGGTCCATGTCAAGTCCTCGGATATGTAGGCTCCGAGGTACTTAAAGCTGTTGACTCTCTCAACCGGTGCCCCGTCGATGCTGAGGGGGCTGTAGTCCTTGACCCCCGACCTCCTGAAGTCCACAATCATCTCCTTTGTTTTGCTGACGTTCAGGGAGAGGCTGTTTTCCTGGCACCATCCCGCCAGGACCTTGACCTCTTCCAGGTAGGCCCTCTCGTCGTTGGCAGAGATCAGGCCCACCACCACTGTGTCGTCAGCAAATTTGATGATTGTATTGCTACTCCGCTGAGCCACACAGTCATATGTGTACAGGGAGTAGAGGAGGGGACTCAGAACACAGCCCTGGGGGGCCCCTATGTTGAGGGTGATGGATGAGGAGGTGCAGTTGCCTGCTCTCACCACCTGGGGTCTGCCAGTCAGGAAGTCCAAGACCCACTGGCAGAGGTCATAGTTCAAGCCCAGGTCCCTGAGCTTGGTTATGAGTATGGAGGGGACTATGGTATTGAATGCCGAGCTGTAGTCGATGAATAGCATTCTCACATAGTTCCCCTGCCTCTTGTCCAGGTGTGATGCTGCTGTGTGCAGCACATGGGCTATGGCGTCCTCCGTGGACCTGTTGGGGCGGTATGCAAATTGCAGGGGGTACATGTTGATGGGGAGTTGATTTGACAGTATTTTCCTAAATTATTACGATCAAACTCCTTCAATTAAGTGACAGAATTTAAAGTTCAGCAGTGAAACACTGTTATTTCACAGGTTTTTCCTACATTTACGATGAAACACCTTCAATTAAGTGACATAACTTAAGTTCAGCAGTGAAACACTGTTATTTTACAGGTTTCCCCATAATTATTACAATCAAACTCCTTCAATTAAGTGACAGAACTTCGTTCAGCAGTGAAACGCTGTTATTTGGCAGGTTTTTCCTACATTTACGATGAAACACCTTCAATTAAGTGACATAACTTAAGTTCAGCAGTGAAACACTGTTATTTTACAGGTTTTCCCATAATTATTACAATCAAACTCCTTCAATTAAGTGACAGAACTCAAAGTTCAGTAGTGAAACACTGTTATTTCACAGGTTTTTCCTACATTTAAGATGAAACACCTTCAATAAAGTGACAGAACTTAAAGTTCAGCAGTGAAACACTGTTATTTCACAGGTTTTTACTACATTTACGATGAAACACCTTCAGTTAAGTGACATAACTTAAGTTCAGCAGTGAAACACTGTTATTTTACAGGTTTCCCCATAATTATTACAATCAAACTCCTTCAATTAAGTGACAGAACTTCGTTCAGCAGTAAAACGCTGTTATTTGGCAGATTTTTCCAAAATGATTACAATCAAACTCCTTCAATTAAGTGACAGAACTCAAAGTTCAGCAGTGAAACACTGTTATTTCACAGGTTTTTCCTACATTTAAGATGAAACACCTTCAATTAAGTGACAGAACTTAAAGTTCAGCAGTGAAATACTGTCATTTGACAGTATTTTCCTAAATTATTACGATCAAACTCCTTCAATAAAGTGACAGAACTTAAAGTTCAGCAGTGAAACACTGTTATTTCACAGGTTTTTCCTACATTTATGATGAAACACCTTCAATTAAGTGACATAACTTAAAGTTCAGCAGTGAAACACTGTTATTTTACAAGGTTTCCCATAATTATTACAATCAAACTCCGTCAATAAAGTGACAGAACTTAAAGTTCAGCAGTGAAACACTGTTATTTCACAGGTTTCCCCATTATTATTACAATCAAACCCCTTCAATTAAGTGACAGAACTCAAAGTTTAGCAGTGAAACACTGTTATTTCACAGGTTCTTCCTACATTTAAGATGAAACACCTTCAATTAAGTGACAGAACTTAAAGTTCAGCAGTGAAATACTTTCATTTGACAGTATTTTCCTAAATTATTACGATCAAACTCCTTCAATTAAGTGACAGAACTTAAAGTTCAGCAGTGAAACACTTTTATTTCACAGGTTTTTCCTACATTTACGATGAAACACCCAGTGGCGGCTCTGCCACTAGGGGCGCACGGGCGCCGCCCCACCTGCTGTTAAATCAGAGAAGAAGAAAATAAAACGTTTTAGTTTTTTGTTTTATAGCCCTATAAATAATATAAACATGTTTAAAATGAATAATATTTACTCATTTTAAGTATGTTTGTATTTCCAATGCACAATATAACGTTATTATCTCAAATAAAAAACACTCGTTTTCCTGAGCAGGAAGTGACATCACGTTTTTTTATTTTTTTATTTTTTCGTATTTCTCGGCCCGGGCTAGACGCGATAGCGCTCTGAGTGCGCGTCACAGTTTGATTGCTGTATCCGTCACAGCCAATCAGTGCATAACGCATTGTGCGTTGAAATATGACTATTATGTTGGAATCCGGGCGCGATTTGAAGCGGTCTAGCCAGTAGCGTCAAGAATTTCTGTAGCCGCATTTCGCGGAGACGCTCTCTGATTGGCCGACGCCAGTATTTTTTTCCGTAGCAGAATTTCACAGAGACGATCTCTGATTGGCCGAATCCAATTTCTAATGTTCCAATTCTAGCTTATTCCTAGGTTGGTCCGTTGGTGGTATAGATAGTTGTGTTGTTGTTGATGCAGGCAGCTGTTTGTCTTAGAGCGTGCCGTGACTGCAAGTTCTTTAGACTGTTAAGCTTAGGCACTCTTTCAAAGTTGGTTAAGGTAAGAGTTTGTCTTAGAGCATGGCGATAGAACGTCGCCAGCTAGTTTGCAGTCTGTTCGAGCGGAAATGGACAAAGGAATGAAGTACTTGTGACTGTTGTGTGGTGCTGCTAACTGCTAACAAGCTAACACTTGGCTAACAAGCTATATGGCGGATGCAGTCTGGACACAGTGGACAGTGGTCTGGAATACATCAACAGTGGATTATACACACTACTTTATCAAGGCAAGCCCTCCTGCCCTGGACGTGTCAACTAAACAGTGAGTCTCTCTCTCTCTCTCTCTCTCTCTCTCTCTCTCTCTCTCGCGCGTTTGGATTGAAAATACGTGGATTATGGCTTGTTCAATATCGTCTATGTTTGAATGAATGAATGAATGAGAACTTTATTAACAGATTGCAGAATGGGTACAATACAGTACGGCTCAATACACACAATTGTTAAGGGGATGCAGACCAGAGAAAGACGTTTGTCTTGTTTACATCAGGGTCCCAGATTTTCGATTCATATCGATAGTTTAATAGCTAGCCTTGGCTCGTTTAACAATATGCAAAATATGTGTACAGCCCTGTACTCATACTGAAGTTATTCTTGGTATATAATAGGTCTGATTGTGTAACGAATCGATTCCACGTCGCGCTGTGTGTGAGAGAGAGAAGGAGAGAGGGAGAGATCTGCCTGTGTTTGGAGACGGAGCGAGTTTTGTTTCTAACTTTTCTATTTATATATTGTGTTTCAAGTTGTGAATTAGACTATACTTTATTTGACTGGTTGTGTGTTGTTGTAGTAACAGCTGAGCGACTCGTTCATAAGAGCCGATTCATTGCCGTGAGCGTGAGTCGAATCGCTCACGTCTTGACATGAGTCGGTTGCGTGGTACTGTACATGTTTGCAACATTTTTGGTATAGCGCCCCTAGTGGCGAAGCATCCACGGGCCGCCACTGGAAACACCTTCAATTAAGTGACATAACTTAAGTGCAGCAGTGAAACACTGTTATTTTACAGGTTTTCCCATTATTATTACAATCAAACTCCTTCAATTAAGTGACAGAACTCAAAGTTCAGCAGTGAAACACTGTTATTTCACAGGTTTTTCCTACATTTAAGATGAAACACCTTCAATAAAGTGACAGAACTTAAAGTTCAGCAGTGAAACACTGTTATTTCACAGGTTTTTCCTACATTTACGATGAAACACCTTCAATTAAGTGACATAACTTAAGTTCTGTATCGTTAGTGGCTTAGCTTGGCATCACACTGCACTATCTCGCGTACGTGCACGCGTACTGAATAAACCACAAATGTACCTCTAATACCAGTATTAGTCTGACCACACCCCTCATCAGCTTACCTTCATAAGCAGGTGTGTGGTCACCTGCTCTCCTCCTTCTCGCTTTCACCACAAGGAAGAAGTGCCTCGGTAGATCCCCACACTTGACACCATGATGGAAGAAATTGGATTAGGAACAGCTTGGGAAACAAGGATACGTTGACATCATATCTTTATTTTCTCTCTCACTATTTTCGAGAAAATACGGCGATATTGTCTTCGTACTGGAGTGTCTAGAAGATGATGATCATTCTAAAAACCCTCCACCGGTTTTCGTATTGGGAGCACGCCGCTGCATGCTTCTCAACTGCAGTTCCTTGCTGTGTTTGTTGGGGTGAAACCTGTCAGGCCACAGCTGAACTGTCGGACATGCCGCTGTTGTGAGAAGCGGTGCGTTCCAGGTTGGGTGAGTAGTGTTTGCTGGCGGGCTCCACTTGTCTGTTAGTGCTATGGGGGCTACTTGACAAAGTTTATGGAAACCGGCCCCAGGCTAGGGTCCTTTGTTTAGCCGCCTAGGCGACAGAAGGCCTTGGTCTGGAGACCATTATAGTTTTAACTAGTGGGCCGCGACCATTGACACTGGTGATCCCTGTGTGTTCTGGACGAGTGGATTCTCTCTGTCACCGTGTTAAGGCCCCATCTTTCATATCCAAATGAGAGTAGTCCTTCACGAGGGGATATGTGCATGTAATGTGCGATAGCGGCAGATTCATGTTCTAAGTCAGCTATACAGGCCAGTTGGTACTGTGCTGATTCCGCCGGATGTGGTAAAGTCACCGTTGTGAAGCGGTGTTGACGTCTTGTTTTCTCTTTTCTCTTAAAAAGTGAGGAGAGGTTCAGAACGGCGGCCTGTCTGGGTGAGTGTTATGTCATTGTTTACATGTTCATAGCTTACGGTTAGCCAGTCAGCTGTTAACTGCTGCGTTAGCCTGCTGGATCGCTGCATGGCCTGCTTAAGGCCTACTATTAGCCAGTCAGCTGTTAGCTGTGGGGCTAGCATGTCGTGGTCGCTAGGTAACGTTAGCTTGCTGCTATGGCCATGGCTGGCGCGGGGTAGCTTAGCTTCTCGCACGCCGCCGGGAGCTCGCTTCTGATCGCCGTTAGCTTGATGCTATTCTGTTGAACGTGCTTTGATTTTAACATGTTTTACACTCTTGACCGCAACGTCATCCTTGACAGGGGATGTTTCGTCGACCCTGCCCTGAGCCTGGACGGGGATTGCGTCAACAAAGAGGACTGTAGCGACTGGTTGGAGCGGCGACGCTGCCCGGATCGAACAACACAGGACGGCTGTGTTCTACGGTGTCTTGTGACTGCACTTCGCTGATCTGCGTTCCGGGTAGGAACGGGGTTGACCAGACCTCATAACACGTCTTCTGGTTTTACTTTGCTAAATGTATTGTGAATAACGGTGTTTTTTCCCAAAACGTGTGTTGTTGCAATGCATTTAGGATACGTTGCGGGTTATGTGTGAGCTGTTTTTGTCACTGGCAGTTAGCTTCTCCGTGCAGATCGTGATGTATTGATCTGGTTGTTGTGTGAGAAACATCATGGTGTTTATGTGTACCGTGTACTCACTACTAAGGCAACTAACCTATGAAGCTATGCTTGGTGACAAGTGAGTAAAAGAATGTTCTTTCTCAGACTGTGATGACAATGAACAGTGTGTTCACACATTAACAGGTTTTCCTGTTTTAACTGGCCGTATTGAGGGTAAAATAGGAGGATTGTGTTTTTCCCCCCCGGTTCCCTGGGGACTTTATCACCTCCTATCAGACATGTTGTGCATTAATTGTGTCTTTTGTGTGGTAGGGATACGATGTAACTCTTAGCTTGATTGCTGAGGTTGTGCTAAATCTGCTGGAGAAACTTATTTCCTAAAGGGAAATTGGTTTGGTTGCTGTCATGTGTGCTTAGCAAGGCCTGTGGTCGATACTAATCAAGAATGATGTATTCTCTCATTGTGAAAAAAACGGCGTTCCTCTGTTGAGTGTTTTTGCCATTTTTTGTAGGTGATGATGGGTTGTGTGTGTCATGTGACCTACAACTGGGTTGTACTGGCCACAGAAGCACATGTGTATGTTGGACCGGGGTTCTTAGAGCTCTTTCTATTCTGTGTTTTTCATTAGTAAAAATCAGATAGCAGGTTAGCTCATGCGCTGTGTGGAGCTGTGAAACGCTTCATAGAGCTGACTATGACTGTGTCATATTCTCTTTTTGTCGTTACGTCGTATCATGGGTGTGGGGTCGTAAAGGGGTGAACTGGTAACCTTTCCTCTCCCCATTGTTCTGTCGGTCAGGGGTACACCCCCTGTACTTCAAGGTTCCCGTCACGTGGCGGTTCGGCACGTTACGGGGGGGGGGGGGGGGGGGAGGGAGTTCCTGGTCCCACGGCCTGGTATATTGGGCGTGTGCACCGCAGGAATTCCCCCGCCATAGAGTACGTCACCGTGCGCGTCTCTGTTGGTAGGACTTCCGTGTGCTGTTCAGGTCCATGTGATGGATCTGTTTTCAGGGGGGGTGGTCAGGGCTCCTCCTCACCAAGCACCTATTCAGGCCTTCTGTGAGTTCGGACTCCTTCTTCCATGTGAGGAAGCCTCCATCAGAGTACAGAGCCTTCCTCCTCAGATTGTCAAAGTGAGTGGACCCTCTGGAAGGGTCCTTTTCTATTGTATGTATATTCGATTCAATTCGTTTATTGAGTGTGTATCGGTTCAGTGCCTCTTCCCCGGAGGCCCTAAAACCAGTTTTTTACATGGCTCAAGGTGCAATATATTCTTTTCAATCTGTACAGCTCGCGTGGGAAGTCTCTCTGGGGATCCCCGTCTCTTTCCTATGGAAGGGTGGTGGGATGTAAAAATGTGAACATTTTTTACCCCGGCTGTGTAGACTGGGATACATACTGTTGATGCTTCCTTCTTTCTATTCCAGAAGTGTTGGAGTTAGGGAGTGTCACACCCCTCTTGTCGTTCCCCTGGGCGCCTTGGGGATTCAATGACAGGTCTAAATAGCCTGTTCATTGATGGGGGTGTGTCCCGACGCACGTATAGTGCTAGCTCGCTGTAAACAGGCGATTGACTGGCACGCCTTGGTTGCTTGTGGTTGAAACAGCGTTTTTATAAAGCAACTGAGATGGGGGTTTTTCCTCTTCCGACGACCACATCCCATGACCTGGGTGGGTTGTCGACGGATTCTCGTTCATGTCTGGGGGATGATGACGGGATGGATCTGAACATATGTAGTGGGGTCTCACGCCCTTGGGGTGGGCCACCAGGCGCGGTTCGTCCGAACGTCTGGGTGGCGCCTTCTTTTCATGTTAAGATCAACACGCATATCTGCCCTTCTCCTGGAGTAGGCATGTCGGCGTGGTTAGGGCACGGGACTGGTTCTGGTCACGCTGGTCCAGATCAGTTGAACCCGTTGTCCGCCGGGGATGCAGATCTGCTGTTCTGGTACCCTGAGGGACTTGGGCTTTTTTCAGGGGGAAAAATGCCAGGTTGGTCTGGGTGTCACAGGGTTAAGCGCTATGGAGACCCTGGTTGGGTATGTTTTTACTCAGCACTGTCGTCATGGCTTACAGCCATGCCATTCTGTACGCGCTCGATCTCGTCGGATCTCGGCCGCTACACAGGTTGGTCCTGGTTAGTACTTGGTTGGGAGACCGCCGGGGATTACCAGGTACGGTGTGCTTAGGGGCTGGTTCTCCATTATTTTTCGCTCCTCTCTCACGCATGGCGAAGAGGGGCCTGTGGGGGTGGTTTTTTGACCTCCTCTGGTGACCCTGTGCTTCCCGTACCGCCAGGCCCGGTCCGAAGTGATGTTTGCGACCCGTAGGCCTGGGTTAACCCTTTTTGGAAACTGAAACACTTGTACTGCGGTATAGCCGGTGTATACCCGCAGGTGTGTTTTGGAGTTTTTTCTTGAGGGGTTATAGGAACAACCACCGCATTGGGTAACACCGAGGTGGTTGATTCCCTGGTGTGTTGGAGCAGTGTCAACTCCCGGGTTCACCGTTTGAGGGTGCCCCTGCATGTTCATGACGTCTGCCAATCGTGTCAGCCTTCTCTGCCTCGACCCCTCTGGGTGGGGGTTGTTAAATGGAGGCTTGGTCATGCAACACCGCCAGCTTACGCTCCTTCCGCCGGGGCGGCTGTGTTCAGCTGTCCCCTCTGGCGCCTGTCTCGTCCGCAGTCTCCAGGCTAGGGTTAACAGCCTGTTGCCTGGTTTTTCCCCGGTGCGCTGCCTGCTTCCGTTGGTTAACCTTTTTTGTGTGCTTACGGCCAGGCTGACTGCCTGTTCTGCAGGGTCAGTGTGCCAGGCGGTGTACTATTGGGGGGACGGGGCCCGCTCGGCTTACGGCCATACCGACCTGAACACGCCCGATCTCGTCCGATCTCGGAAGCTAAGCAGGTTCTGGCCTGGTTAGTACTTGGATGGGATTCCGCCTGGGAATACCAGGTGCGGTAACTGAGGGGCCTTTGTCCGAATACGCTGGCGATGTGGGGGGCGGGGCACTACGTGCCCACCTGGTGGGGTCTTGATGCTGGCATCATGGACTTCTCCGGGCCCCCATTCTAGGGAGTCCAGTCCTTTTGGTGGGTCTGGGTCTTCCTTCGTGCTCCGCTGCTACGGCCTTGCCACGGGGTTGGGTTTGCCCTTGACCCCGTGATTCTGGGGGCAGTAACGAGGTTGTTCCTCCGTTCGTTCCCGGGTGGCATGCGGGTTGTGCGTGTGTGTAGTCGTGGGGTCAAGCCACGGTCTGCTCACCCTGTGCGTTGAGTTGCTTGAGTGCCTCTTCGCACGGTCGGGTCCGTCGCCCTCCCGTGACGTCCCTAATAGGGGGGCTACCCGCCATTAGGGGGGGTCGGGGGGGCTCGGCCCTCCCTGTTCTGATGGTTGTGGGGGGGCTGTCAGCGGGGTGTATTTGTCAGCCAGTGGCTCCGCTTGGCCTCCCTTGTGCAGTGTGATGCCAAGCTAAGCCACTAACGATACAGAACGATAGGTTATGACTATAACCAAGTTCTGTTAGTTAGGGGCGATGCTTGGCATCAGACGGCCGCTGCAGCCCTTGTCCTCACCTTGTGGTGAAAGCTTGGGAAGGAGGAGAGCAGGTGACCACACACCTGCTTATGAAGGTAAGCTGATGAGGGGTGTGGTCAGACTAATACTGGTATTAGAGGTACATTTGTGGTTTATTCAGTACGCATGCACGTACGCGAGATAGTGCAGTGTGATGCCAAGCATCGCCCCTAACTAACAGAACTTGGTTATAGTCATAACCTATCGTTCAGCAGTGAAACACTGTTATTTTACAGGTTTCCCCATAATTATTACAATCAAACTCCTTCAATTAAGTGACAGAACTTCGTTCAGCAGTGAAACGCTGTTATTTGGCAGGTTTTTCCTACATTTACGATAAAACACCTTCAATTAAGTGACATAACTTAAGTTCAGCAGTGAAACACTGTTATTTTACAGGTTTCCCCATAATTATTACAATCAAACTCCTTCAATTAAGTGACAGAACTTCGTTCAGCAGTGAAATGCTGTTATTTGGCAGGTTTTTCCTACATTTACGATGAAACACCTTCAATTAAGTGACATAACTTAAGTTCAGCAGTGAAACACTGTTATTTTACAGGTTTTCCCATAATTATTACAATCAAACTCCTTCAATTAAGTGACAGAACTTCGTTCAGCAGTAAAACGCTGTTATTTGGCAGGTTTTTCCAAAATGATTACAATCAAACTCCTTCAATTAAGTGACATAACTCAAAGTTCAGCAGTGAAACACTGTTATTTCACAGGTTTTTCCTACATTTAAGATGAAACACCTTCAATAAAGTGACAGAACTTAAAGTTCAGCAGTGAAACACTGTTATTTCACACGTTTTTCCTACATTTACGATGAAACACCTTCAATTAAGTGACATAACGTTAGGTTATGATAACCTAACGTTCTGTTAGTATAGCGACGCTCGGCATCGCTCTCTGCACTATCTCGCATATGTGCACGCGCACTGAATAAAGACCACAAATGTACCTTTAATCCCAATATTCGTCTGACCACACCCCTATCAGCTTACCCATATAAGCAGGGGTGGGGCCACCCACTCGCCTCCTTCCCAAGCTTTCGCCACAAGGCGAGGTCAAAGGCTGCAGCGGCGTCGGATGCCGAGCGTCGCTATACTAACAGAACTTGGTTATAGTCATAACCTAACGTTCTGTTCCGTATACGCTCTCGCTCGGCATCGCTCTCTGCACAAGGGAGGCCGAGCGAGAGCCAACAGCCGACAAATACACCCCGCTGACAGCCCCCCACAACCATCAGAACAGGGAGGGCCGATCCCCCCCGACCCACCCTAATGGAGGGCACCCCCCCTATTAGGGGCGTCACGGGAGGGCGACGGACCCGACCGTGCGAAGGGGCACTCAAGCAACTCAACGCACAGGGTGAGCAGACCGTGGCTTGACCCCACGACTACACACACGCACAACCCGCATGCCACCCGGGAACGAACGGAGGAACAACCTCGTTACTGCCCCCAGAATCACGGGGTCAAGGGCAAACCCAACCCGTGGCAAGGCCGTAGCAGCGGAGCGCGAAGGAAGACCCAGACCCACCAAAAGGACTGGACTCCCTGGAATGGGGGTCCGGAGAAGTCCATGATGCCAGCATCAAGACCCCACCAGGTGGGCACGTAGTGCCCCGCCCCCCACATCGCCAGCGTATTCGGACAAAGGCCCCTCAGCCGAGCGGGCCCCGTCCCCCCAATAGTACACTGCCTGGCACACTGAACCTGCAACAGGCAGTCAGCATGGCCGTAAGCACACAAAAAAGGTTAACCAACGGAAGCAGGCAGCGCACCGGGGAAAAACCAGGCAACAGGCTATTAACCCTAGCCTGGAGACTGCGGACGAGACAGGCGCCAGAGGGGACAGCTGAACACAGCCGCACCGGCGGAAGGAGCGTAAGCTGGCGGTGTTGCATGACCAAGCCTCCATTTAAAAACCCCCACCCAGAGGGGTCGAGGCAGAGAAGGCTGACACGATTGGCAGACGTCATGAACGTGCAGGGGCACCCTCAAACGGTGAACCCGGGAGTTGACACTGCTCCAACACACCAGGGAATCAACCACCTCGGTGTTACCCAATGCGGTGGTTGTTCCTATAACCCCTCAAGAAAAAACTCCAAAACACACCTGCGGGTATACACCGGCTATACCGCAGTACAAGTGTTTCAGTTTTCAAAAAAGGGTTAACCCAGGCCTACGGGTCGACGAAACATTACTTCGGACCGGGCCTGGCGGTACGGGAAGCACAGGGTCACCAGAGGAGGTCAAAAACCACCCCCACAGGCCCCTCTTCGCCATGCGTGAGAGAGGAGCGAAAAAGAATGGAGAACCAGCCCCTAAGCACACCGTACTTGGTATTCCCAGGCGGTGTCCCAACCAAGTACTAACCAGGACCAACCTGTGTAGCGGCCGAGATCCGACGAGATCGAGCGTGTACAGAATGGCATGGCTGTAAGCCATTACGACAGTGCTGAGTAAAAACGTACCCAACCAGGGTCTCCATAGCGCTTAACCCTGTGACACCCGGACCGACCTGGCATTTTTCCCCCTGAAAAAAGCCCAAGTCCCTCAGGGTACCAGAACAGCAGATCTGCATCCCCGGCGGACAACGGGTTCAACTGATCCGGACCAGCGTGACCAGAACCAGTCCCGTGCCCTAACCACACCGACATGCCTACTCCAGGAGAAGGGCAGATATGCGTGTCGATCTTAACATGAAAAGAAGGCGCCACCCAGACGTTCGGGCGAACCGCGCCTGGTGGCCCACCCCAAGGGCGTGAGACCCCTCTACATATGTTCAGATCCATTCCGTCATCATCCCCCAGACATGAACGAGAATCCGTCGAAAAACCAACCCAGGTCGTGGGATTTGGTCGTCGGAAGAGGAAAAAACCCCATTTCAGTTGGTTTATAAAAACGCCGTTTCAACCACAAGCAACCAAGGCGTGCCAGTCAGTCGCCTGTTTACAGCGAGCTAGCACTATACGTGCGTCGGGACACACCCCCATCAATGAACAGGCTATTTAGACCTGTCATTGAATCCCCAAGGCGCCCAGGGGAACGACAAGAGGGGTGTGACACTTCCTAACTCCAACACTTTTTGAATAGAAAAGAAGGAAGCATCAACAGTATGTATCCCAGTCTACACAGCCAGGGGTAAAAAAATTTCACATTTTTACATCCCACCACCCTCCCATAGGAAGGAGACGGGGATCCCCAGAGAGACTTCCCACGCGAGCTGTACAGATTGAAAAGAATATATTGCACCTTGAGCCATGTAAAAAATTGGTTTTAGGGCTCTCCGGGGAAGAGGCACTGAACCCATACACACTCAACAATCGAATTGAATCGAATACATATACAATAGAATAGGACACCTTCTAGAGGGTCCACTCACTTTGACAATCTGAGGAGGAAGGCTCTGTACTCTGATGGAGGCTCCCTCACATGGAAGGAGTCCGAACTCACAGAAGGCCCGAATAGGCGCTTGGTGAGGAGGAGCCCTGACCACCCCCCTGAAACAGATCCATCACATGGACCTGAACAGCACACGGAAGTCCTACCAACAGAGACGCGCACGGTGACGTACTCTATGGCGGGGGAATTCCTGCGGTGCACACGCCCAATATACCAGGCCGTGGGACCAGGAAACTCCCTCCTCCCCCCACCGTAACGTGCCGAACCGCCACGTGACGGGAACCTTGAAGGACAGGGGGTGTACCCCTGACCGACAGAAACAAGGAGGAGAGGAAAGGTTACCAGTTCACCCCTTTACGACCACACACCCATGATACGATGTAATGACAAAAAGAGAATATGACACAGTCACAGTCAGCTCTATGAAGCGTTTGACAGCTCCACACAGCGCATGAGCTAACCTGCTATCTGATTTTTACTAAGGAAAAAACACAGAATAGAGAGGGCTCTAAGAGCCCCGGTCCAACATACACATGTGCTTCTGTGGCCAGTCCAACCCAGTTGTAGGTCACATGACACACACAACCCATCATCACCTACAAAAAATGGCAAAAACACTCTACAGAGGAACGCCGTTTTTCATAATGAGAGAATACATCATTCTCGATTAGTATCGACCACAGGCCTTGCTAAGCACACACGACAGCGACCAACAATCTTTTCTTTTAGGAAAATAAAGTTTCTCCAGCAGTTTTAGCACAACCTCAGCAATCAAGCTAAGGGTTACATCGCATCCCTACCACACAAAAGACACAATGTAGTGCAACATGTCTGATAGGAGGATGAAAAAGTCCCCAGGGAACCGGGGGGAAACACAATCCTCTTATTTTACCCTTAATACGGCCAGTTAAAACAGGAAAACCTGTTAATATGCGAACACACTGTTCATTGTCATCACAGGCTGAGAAAAGAACATTCTTTTACTCACTTGTCACTAAGCATAGCTTCATAGGTTAGTTACCTTAGTCGTGAGTACACGGTACATATAAACACCATGATGTTTCTCACACAACAACCAGATCATTTTCACATCTGTAACAACAACCCGATTTGCACAGAGAAGCTAACTGCCAGTGACAAAAACAGTTCACACATAACTTGCGTCGTATCCTAAATGCATTGCAGCCAAACACGTTTTGGGAAAACATCGTTATTCACAAAACATTTAGAAAAGTAAAACCAGAAGACGTGTTATAAGGTCTGGTCAAACATTGTCCTACCCGGAACGTAGATCAGCGAAGTGCAGACTCAAGACCCCGTAGACAACACAGCCGATCCTGTGTTGCTCGAACTGGGCAGCGTCGTCGCTCCAACCAGTCGCTACAGTCCTCTTTGTTGACGCAATCCCCGTCCAGGCTCAGGGCAGGGTCGACGAACATCCCCTGTCAAGGATGACGTCGTAGTCAAGAGTGTAAAACATGTTATAATCAAAGCACGTTCAACAGAGTAGCATTAAGCTAACGGCCGCTCCAACCGTTTGGGCGCTACTGCCCCTGCTCGCGAGACGCCAAGCTAACGGCGCACGCGACCAGAAGCGAGCTCGCGGCGGGGCGCGAGGAGCTGAAGCTACCCCGCGCCAGGCCTTGGCCTATAGCAGCAAGCTAACGTTACCTAGTGATCACGACTTGCTAGCGCCGCAGCTAACAGCTGACTGGCTAACAGTAGGCCCAACCTAAGTAGGCCATGCAGCGATCCCAGCAGGCTAACGCAGCAGCTAACAGCTGACTGGTTAACCGTAAGCTAAGCAGCTATCACCTGAACATGTATACAATGACATAACACTCACCCAGACAGGCCGCCGTTCTGAACCTCTCCTCACTTTTTAAGAGAAAAGAGAAACAAGATGTCAACACTGCTTTACAACGGTGATTTTACCAACACCCATCGGAATCAGCACAATACCAAACTGGCCTGTGTAGCTGACTTGAACATGGATCTGCCGCTATCGCACATCCATGCACATATCTCCTTGTGAAGGAATACTCTCATTTGGATATGAAAGAAGGGGCTTAACACGGGACAGAGAGATATCCACTCGTCCAGAACACACAGGGATCACCAGTGTTAATGGTCGCGGCCCACTAGTTAAACTAAAATGGCTTCAGACCAAGGTCTTCTGTCGTCTAGGAGACTGAACAAAGGACCCTAGCCTGGGGCCGGTTTTCATAAACATTGTCAAGTAGCCCCCATAGCACTAACAGACAAGTGAAGCCTGCCAGCAAACATAACTCACCAGAACCAGGAACCCACCGCGTCTCACAAGAGCGGCGCGTCCTACAGCCCAGCTGTGCCTTTACCGCAACCAGCACACAGCAAGGACTGCAGTTGGAAAAGCATGTAGCGGCACAAACTCCCAATACAAAAACCGGTGGAGGATTTTTAGAATGATCATCATCTTCCAGACACTCCAGTACGAAGACAATATCGCCGTATTTTCTCGAAAATAGTGAGAGAGAAAATAAAGATATGATGTCAACGTATCCTTGTTTCCCAAAGCTGCTCCTAATCCTTTCTTCCAGCATGGTGTCAAGTGTGGGGATCTACCAAGGCACTTCTTCCTTGTGGTGAAAGCGAGAAGGAGGCGAGTGGGTGGCCCCACCCCTGCTTATATGGGTAAGCTGATAGGGGTGTGGTCAGACGAATATTTGGGATTAAAGGTACATTTGTGGTCTTTATTCAGTGCGCGTGCACATATGCAAGATAGTGCAGAGAGCGATGCCGAGCGAGAGCGAATACGAAACAGAACTTAAGTTCAGCAGTGAAACACTGTTATTTTACAGGTTTTTCCAAAATGATTACAATCAAACTCCTTCAATTAAGTGACAGAACACAAAGTTCAGCAGTGAATTTTTTTTTTACAGATATTTGCTATATATTCTCTGTATTTTTACAGCCCAACTGCTGTATAAAAATTCAAAATTACATTCAAATTACCTATTATTTGAAATCCCTTTAAAAGTATCTGGACAAGACATTTTTTTTTTAAATGTCAATGCACATTAGGGAAAATTAATGATGTTCAAATAAAAGCCCACGTTCTAATCTATCGGTTTTCATTTCATGTTTCAATCTGCTCCAGATGTCAGAATGCAGGTAGGTGAATTCCAATGGTTGAAGGCAATCACAGAGACAGAGAGTGTTTACTCTTGAACAGGTTCGACTTTAATAGTAAGAACACAGAGTAACTTCTAAGAGAGAACAAGTGCTAAAAGCACAAGTGTAAGATAAGGTAAATGGGAGCTTATTGGAGGTCCAAAGTAGAACCGTCCGCGTTATCCCCGAACGCAATTAGTGAAGACCTGACAATGGACAAGCAGAAGAGAGGTAAGTTAAATAGAGACAAAATACCAACCTTCCACACACACCCCCGTGACAGCCAATCAGGAACCACCCCTAAGTGACAGCACTAATTGACAGGGAAATGACAGGTGACAAGCCCAGTGACATATGCCAGGAATGTGGGTGGTCACCGACCGAGGTCAGTGTCCAGAACGTAACAGTACCCTCTCCCGACGAACGGCACCAGACGTTCACCTAGGAGCCTCGGGATTCAGCCGCCGGAAATCAACGATCAGGCTGGGATCTAAAATATCCCTTTGAGGCACCCAAGAACGCTCTTCTATCCCGTACCCCTCCCAATCCACCAAGAACTGAAACCCCCTACCCCTCCGCCTACAACCCAGTATCCTCCGCACCGTGTAAATGGGTTGACCGCCAATAAACCGGGGCGGAGGAACCACAGGCAGTGGCGGGGCCAAGGGCGATGAGAGGAATGGCTTCAACAGGGACACATGAAACGTCGGATGAACCCTCATAGAGCTCGGAAGTCGTAGCTTGTAAGCCACTGGATTAACCCGATGAATCACTTTAAATGGTCCTATAAAGCGAGGAGCCAGCTTCTTGGATTCCACCCGGAGAGGGAGATCCCGGGTGGAAAGCCAAACCCGCTGCCCTGGACGGTAAACTGGAGCCGGACGACGCTTACGGTTAGCCTGCCGTTGGGTACTAACCGAAACCTTCTGTAGCGCCTTCCGAACCTGTTTCCACGTCCTGCGACAGCGAGCCACATGTGCCTGGGCCGAGGGCACCTCCGCCTCCTGCTCCTGCTCGGGAAACAGAGGAGGTTGAAAACCATACTGGCACTGAAAGGGAGACATACCGGTAGAAGAGGAGAGAAGGGTATTATGCGCGTACTCAGCCCAAGCCAACCTCCTACTCCACGTTGCCGGACTACCGGCAACGTAACACCTCAAGACCCCCTCCAAATCCTGGTTGACCCTCTCCGTCTGCCCGTTCGACTGTGGATGGAACCCAGACGACAGACTGACAGAGGCGCCGAGGCCGGCGGCAAACGCCTTCCAGAACCTGGAGGCGAACTGAGGACCCCGGTCCGACACGATATCTACTGGCAGCCCGTGGACCCGAAAGACATGCTGTATAATTAAATCAGCAGTCTCCCGGGCCGAAGGAAGCTTGGGGAGAGGGACAAAGTGAGCCGCCTTAGAGAACCGATCCACCACCACCAAAATGGTGGTGAATCCGTCCGAAAGAGGAAGACCAGAAATAAAGTCCAGAGATATGTGTGACCAGGGTCGTTTAGGAATAGGAAGTGGTCGGAGGAGACCCGCCGGTGCCCGTCGAGAGGTCTTACTACGTGCGCACACCGGACAGGCCGCCACAAAGGAACGCGTATCCCCCTCCACTGTCGGCCACCAGAACCTCCTACGGATAAATTCCAGGGTCCTGGTTGCCCCTGGGTGGCTGGTGAGGGATGACGCATGTGCCCACTGTAGCAAGCGTGAGCGCGCCACCTTGGGAACATACGACCGTCCCGGAGGACCCCCACCAGGATCGGGCTCCCGCGTTAGCGGCAACCTTACCACCTTCTCTATGCCCCAAGAAACGGGTGCCAAAATGAAGGCCGGTGGAATAATGGGATGGGGCTGCTCCTCCCGCCCAGGAAGATCAAACTGGCGCGACAACGCGTCAGGTTTGATATTCTTGGAGCCGGGTCTATAGGAGATGGTATATCGAAATCGTGTGAAGAACAACGTCCACCTGGCCTGGCGAGCGTTAAGGCGTTTAGCCCCTTGGATGTAAGCCAAGTTCTTATGGTCAGTCCAAATAATGAAAGGATGTGCCGCCCCCTCCAACCAATGTCTCCACTCCTCCAGTGCCAATTTGATCGCCAATAACTCCCGATTACCCACGTCGTAATTACGCTCGGCTGGTGACAGACGGCGAGAAAAAAAAGCACACGGGTGCACTTTCCCATCCTTTAAGCATCTCTGAGAGAGCACCCCCCCCACCGCGACGTTGAGGCATCCACCTCCACAATGAACGGAACCTCCGCGTCATGGCGGATCAATACAGGAGCGGATGTAAAACGACGTTTAAGATCGCAGAAGGCCGACTCAGCCCTAGGCGACCATTCAAAGCCAGGGAGAGAGGCCATAGTGAGAGCTGTTAAGGGATTGGCTAAGGCGCTAAAATTGCGAATAAAACGCCTGTAAAAATTTGCAAAGCCCAAAAACCGTTGTAACCCCTTGAGCGACGAAGGCCGTGGCCAGTCCAAAACTGCACTCACCTTGGCTGGATCCATGCGCAGATCGCCCTTCGTCAACACAAAGCCCAGGAAGGACACGGTGTCCGTGTGAAACACACACTTCTCAGCCTTAACGAATAGTTGATGCTTGAGGAGACGGTCTAGCACCTCCCGAACGTGCATTTGGTGTTGCACCATATCGCAAGAAAAAATCAGGATATCATCTAAGTAGACAAACACCGACACCCCAATCAAGTCTCGCAGCACGTCGTTAACCAGGGCTTGGAAGACTGCCGGAGCATTAGCCAAACCAAAGGGCATGACCAAATACTCATAGTGCCCATTGGGTGTGTTAAATGCAGTCTTCCACTTGTCTCCCTCTCTAATCCTGACCAGGTTGTATGCATTACGTAAGTCAAGTTTAGAAAAGATCTGTGCCCCCTGTAAGCACTCAAAGGCCGTGTCCATGAGGGGTAAAGGATATCGGTTCTTGATGGAAACGTCATTCAATCCCCTATAATCAATGCATGGGCGCTGATCCCCATCCTTCTTATCAACAAAAAAGAAGCCAGCGCCGGCAGGGGAAGTGGAAGGGCGTATGTGCCCCGCAAGCAATGCCTCCTCTATGTAGGTGTTCATGGCCAAGGTTTCGGGGCGTGAGAGAGAGAACATTCGCCCGCGAGGCGGGGATGTACCGGGTAGAAGATTAATGGGACAGTCGTATGATCTATGAGGCGGAAGTGCTTTAGCACGCGTCTTGCTAAAAACGTCCGCCAGGTCCCAATAGATCTCAGGCACCCCTATTAAATCGGGATTAGAGGGTAGATCAGAATCTGCCACGCTCCCCACCATCCTGGAGAAAGAGGGAGGAGACAAAAGAGAAGAGGGGGGGGGAGACAAGGGTTTGGGCAAACTCCCGCTGACGATCGACTTGACGTCGGCCGCCGTTGAGAGTTTGCCCGTGCTCCAATTAATGACACGAACACATGACGACAACCAGGGATGACCCAACACCATGACAGAATAGGGGGAAAAGATGACAAAAAAAGTAACCCATTCCCACTCCCCACCCTCCACCCGGATGTGTAAGGGAACTGTGCGCTGGGTGACGCTCCCACTGCCCAGGGGCCGACCGTCCAGGGCATAGACTGGTAAGGGAACCCCTAAGTCCTCCACCGGGGTTCCCCACTCCTTCACCAATCCCACATGAATAAAATTGCCCGCCGCCCCTGAGTCAATGAGAGCCTTAGTTCCCCTAATGTCACCCCCACAGTTGATCGCCACCTCAAAAAATGTGCGAGAATCCGTGGTTTTGGCAGGAATGAGCCCACCTGCTGGCGCCCTCTCGAGGCCCGACGGCGCACCTTCCATCCCCGATTGGCGCCGAGCCGATACAGCCTGGACCCGACAGCTGCCGAAGCGGTGACCGGTGCGGCCGCACCGGAAGCAGCGTCGCTCTTTGATGAAGCGTTGCCTCTCGTCGTCCGAGAGCGACATCGCTCCAAGCTGCATGGATTCATCACCCAGTGGCCCACTCGTGTAATGCATGGAATTATCAACACCAGGAGAAGAAGGAAAACATACCTGGGGCTGGGTGTTGTTGACATGCTCCTTCTCCCTCTCCCGGTGCCGATTATCCATCTTGATGGTGGTGTTGATCAGCACTTCCAGCTGCTCAGGGATCTCACGCGCGGAGAGAGCATCTCGCATCCGCGCTGAGAGTCCCCTGACGAACAGAACCACGCAGACGTTCTCCGCCCAAGCTGTCTCCCGGGCCAAGATCCGAAAATTGATAGCATAAGCTGCGACTGTGCGGAGGCCCTGCCGGCAGTCGAGAAGACGACCACCAGCCTCGAAGATCGAGAGTACCCGGGAAGTATCGAATACTCTTCTCAATTCCCGGGTAAAGGCGTCCAGACTGTCGCAGATTATCGCCCCTGCCTCTAATTCCGCCGTAGCCCAGGAGAGAGCTTTGCCGGTGAGCAGTGTGATAATATACGCTACCTGCGCTGTCTCCGATGGAAATGATCGTGGTTGCAGCCGGAAAACAAGTAGACACTGGGTGATGAATTCCCGACAACCATCCGGTGATCCGTCATAGCGAGCGGGCGCTTGCAGATGTGGTTCGCGGGACCGCTCCTGGACCCCGAACCCCCCCCGACTTTCCTCTGCGTGGAGCGCTGCTTCCCCCGCCGCCGACTGCACACCAGCCACTCCTTCTTGGGCTTGTCGAGCTGTGGCCAACGCCGACTGCGCCACCGCTTGGGATGATCCGACGACCCCATTGAGTCGGATTAACTCGGCGCTGACCAGCTGCTGATGTTCCTCCATCCGTGTCTGGGCTGCTCCCTGCGTCCGGAGCATCTCCATGATGGCCTCCATGGAATTCTGATGGTCAGGTCTTCTGTCAGAATGCAGGTAGGTGAATTCCAATGGTTGAAGGCAATCACAGAGACAGAGAGTGTTTACTCTTGAACAGGTTCGACTTTAATAGTAAGAACACAGAGTAACTTCTAAGAGAGAACAAGTGCTAAAAGCACAAGTGTAAGAAGGTGTTCATGTGTTCGCTGACGATCGACTTGACGTCGGCCGCCGTTGAGAGTTTGCCCGTGCTCCAATTAATGACACGAACACATGACGACAACCAGGGATGACCCAACACCATGACAGAATAGGGGGAAAAGATGACAAAAAAAGTAACCCATTCCCACTCCCCACCCTCCACCCGGATGTGTAAGGGAACTGTGCGCTGGGTGACGCTCCCACTGCCCAGGGGCCGACCGTCCAGGGCATAGACTGGTAAGGGAACCCCTAAGTCCTCCACCGGGGTTCCCCACTCCTTCACCAATCCCACATGAATAAAATTGCCCGCCGCCCCTGAGTCAATGAGAGCCTTAGTTCCCCTAATGTCACCCCCACAGTTGATCGCCACCTCAAAAAATTTGCGAGAATCCGTGGTTTTGGCAGGAATGAGCCCACCTGCTGGCGCCCTCTCGAGGCCCGACGGCGCACCTTCCATCCCCGATTGGCGCCGAGCCGATACAGCCTGGACCCGACAGCTGCCGAAGCGGTGACCGGTGCGGCCGCACCGGAAGCAGCGTCGCTCTTTGATGAAGCGTTGCCTCTCGTCGTCCGAGAGCGACATCGCTCCAAGCTGCATGGATTCATCACCCAGTGGCCCACTCGTGTAATGCATGGAATTATCAACACCAGGAGAAGAAGGAAAACATACCTGGGGCTGGGTGTTGTTGACATGCTCCTTCTCCCTCTCCCGGTGCCGATTATCCATCTTGATGGTGGTGTTGATCAGCACTTCCAGCTGCTCAGGGATCTCACGCGCGGAGAGAGCATCTCGCATCCGCGCTGAGAGTCCCCTGACGAACAGAACCACGCAGACGTTCTCCGCCCAAGCTGTCTCCCGGGCCAAGATCCGAAAATTGATAGCATAAGCTGCGACTGTGCGGAGGCCCTGCCGGCAGTCGAGAAGACGACCACCAGCCTCGAAGATCGAGAGTACCCGGGAAGTATCGAATACTCTTCTCAATTCCCGGGTAAAGGCGTCCAGACTGTCGCAGATTATCGCCCCTGCCTCTAATTCCGCCGTAGCCCAGGAGAGAGCTTTGCCGGTGAGCAGTGTGATAATATACGCTACCTGCGCTGTCTCCGATGGAAATGATCGTGGTTGCAGCCGGAAAACAAGTAGACACTGGGTGATGAATTCCCGACAACCATCCGGTGATCCGTCATAGCGAGCGGGCGCTTGCAGATGTGGTTCGCGGGACCGCTCCTGGACCCCGAACCCCCCCCGACTTTCCTCTGCGTGGAGCGCTGCTTCCCCCGCCGCCGACTGCACACCAGCCACTCCTTCTTGGGCTTGTCGAGCTGTGGCCAACGCCGACTGCGCCACCGCTTGGGATGATCCGACGACCCCATTGAGTCGGATTAACTCGGCGCTGACCAGCTGCTGATGTTCCTCCATCCGTGTCTGGGCTGCTCCCTGCGTCCGGAGCATCTCCATGATGGCCTCCATGGAATTCTGATGGTCAGGTCTTCTGTCAGAATGCAGGTAGGTGAATTCCAATGGTTGAAGGCAATCACAGAGACAGAGAGTGTTTACTCTTGAACAGGTTCGACTTTAATAGTAAGAACACAGAGTAACTTCTAAGAGAGAACAAGTGCTAAAAGCACAAGTGTAAGATAAGGTAAATGGGAGCTTATTGGAGGTCCAAAGTAGAACCGTCCGCGTTATCCCCGAACGCAATTAGTGAAGACCTGACAATGGACAAGCAGAAGAGAGGTAAGTTAAATAGAGACAAAATACCAACCTTCCACACACACACCCGTGACAGCCAATCAGGAACCACCCCTAAGTGACAGCACTAATTGACAGGGAAATGACAGGTGACAAGCCCAGTGACATATGCCAGGAATGTGGGTGGTCACCGACCGAGGTCGGTGTCCAGAACGTAACACCAGAGGCTGATATAAAAGGTTTTATTAACTGACAATTCTGAAAATCTTTCCAAAAAACCCTAATTGCATAGGTTTTAATAGGAGTTTTTAGCAGGCGTTTTATGTCTAAATGGGTTAAGTATTCATTTTGCATGGTCTCAGCTGCACTCCAGTTCAACAACCCACAAGCAAGCACTCTTCTCAGTATATTTGGAGTACATACAGTTGATATACCTTGTAAAAGTCAGTACAGTTAATGTGTCAAAAGTAGAAATAAGCATTTAAAAGCTCTATTCTCCAATGTGGATGATAATCTGCCAATGGTGAAAAGGAAACGACTATATATAGCATAATATTGTATAGTGCTGAGAGATGAGTCGGAGGTGGTGTCTCGAAGGAGAGCGGTATTTATTAGCACAACATTTTATATGGAAATCACAACAAATATGGAATGTCACTGTAAACCAGTGTTAATTTTGGCAGCTATTTTCATTTTAGTTTTAGTCTTAGTAATGTGTCAAGTGCTCCTTTTTCGTTTATCATATTTAGTAATTTTCATTTATTTTTTTCGTTTAGTCAACTAAATGTCTGAGCATTTTAGTAAACGGATGACATTTTTGTCTATTTTTAGTCAATGGAAAAAAACTTGGCAGAAGTCAGAAATAGTCAACATGGAACATATTCTGATTTAAGGCGAGACACTGCAGGTGAATAGGCAAATATACTTTTTTTGTTGATTTTGAGATTTTGTTATATTTTGCTTCCTAAACATGTCTTATATGAAACTAATGACAATAAAACGTCAATAACACACATTTAGTTGTTTATTTTACTTCATTTTGCCTTATTGCATCCATAAATGTGCACATATTTAATGGGGAAGTGCCTCATTTGCATATATAAACATACATTTCAGAAAACTTGCTATATATTTTTTCTTAGTTTACATGTACATAACACACTGGGAAAGTTTCATAGTGATATCTATTTAAATATTGTTTGCCTATTAGGGGGTACTACACTGTACTACACTGTTTGTAGCCTGTGTGTAGTTCTGTTCACTTCAATAACATAATTATTATTATTATTCAGTTATCAGGCATGTGTTTAGGTTGTCTCTTACTAATGGTTTGATTAGATATTGTGTTTGTAAATATCTGTTTAAAAAAAAAAAAATGGCATTTTACAATACAGAACTTTGAAGGCATTTTCCCAAAAATGAGTTTTAAGAGTTTTTCCTCATACTCTGAGCCAGAAATCTCCACTTCAGTAGCACTCACATACACCAAACCTTCCAGTTCTATTCATATCTATGTTCTGAAGGTATTTACAGAAGGGTTTGTTGATATCGCATTCATACCCTGATTTATATCACATTTTATTCCTAAAAACATGGCGAAATATGGAATTTTACTATAAAAATGGACTGAATGGAGTATTTTCTGATTTATGGAGTGATAAAAAGAGATATCCAAAATCCCCTCTGTAATAACCTTTGGCTCTAATATGTCAACAAAATGAAATTATATTTTTGAAAATGGCTTTATCCAATGTTCAGATTTCTGTCCTGGAATTATATGCAAATTAGTGCATATTTAAATAGATAATGCCTCATTTGCATATTTAAACATACAATTTCAGAAAACTTGTAATACAAAAAAGTCTTGTCTTAATATAAGTAATCAACTGGGGAATTTTCATTGTGATATCTATTAGTTAATTTTTTTACCCTATTCACCTGTAGTGTCTCCCCTTAAATTGCGTATTTATTTTTTAACCTAGGGGAATCTGAGTCGGCGGCACAAGTAATACACAGGAAGGGTGCACTCACTGTCGATCTGTGAATGGAGAAATAACTTAATAAGACAGTCACATTATGTCTGGCCTTGCTCACCTGGCAGCGATTTATTTGAAAATATTAAATAACAGTAACAGCAGCCAGTGTAACAGTGTCAACAACACTAACAGGATACTGTGTTTTGTAAACAAACAAACACAGTAGTAGTTGAACTTGAGTAGATAATAGTACAGTACAATAGTGTATAGTACACACAGTAGCAATCTGATTGCAATCTGCTTGCATAAACATAAAATGATAAATCACATTTTGAGGTTGTTGTGTAAAGTGCCACATGGTGATGGAAGGTCTGGTTAGGGGTTAGATTTAGAGGTGGTCTAGGTTTGGTTAGGGGTTAGAGTTAGAGATGGTCTAGAGGTCTGGTTATGGCCTCTATTAACCAGACCTAGATCACCTCTGACTCTAACCCCTAACCAGACCAAGACCACCTCTCTGACTCTAACCCCTAACCAGACCTAGACCACCTAGGCTCTTACTCTAACCCCTAAGTTAAGTTTGGTGATGGTCATTGGTCAGTGCTGGGATGCTTCGGCAGCGGTTTATTCTATAACAACATGATACTGTAAACTAAACACAGTAGTACACACTGATTGTAATCTGCTTGCATAAAAACATACATTCTGAGGTCAGTGTACTGTTAAAGTGCCACATGGAAGAGGTCTGGTTAGTGGTTAGAGTTAGAGGTGGTCTAGGTCTGGTTAGGGTAACTTAGGGGTTAGATTTAGAGGTGGTCTGGGTCTGGTTAGGGGTTAGAGTTAGAGGTGGTCTAGGTCTGGTTATGGCCTCTATTAACCAGACCTAGACCACCTCTGACTCTATCCCCTAACCAGACCAAGAGCACCTCTCTGACTCTAACCCCTAACCAGACCTAGACCACCTAGGCTCTGACTCTAACACCTAAGTTAAGTTTGGTGATGGTCATTGGTCAGTGCTGGGCTGCTGCTGGCAGCGGTTTATTCTATAACAACATGATACTGTAAACTAAATACAGTAGTACTAGTAGTACACACTGATTGCAATCTGCTTGCATAAAAACATACATTCTGTGAGGTTTGGTCCGCTCCCCACCCACTCGCTCCGTTCCTTTAAGGTATTTTATTAATTAATTGCATTCCCCGCCACACGCTTCTTTCCTGTAAGATGCCGTGTTGATTGGTGCTCTTCCCACCACACGTTTCTGGAGCAATGATCAATTTCATCCCGCAGCTGTCACAGCTTGTCATCAGCGCCCTGTGGCTTTATATACCTTGATTCCCCTAGTATCGATGTTGGATCGTTTTGAATATTCCCTGCATCTGCCTGTTCTTTCCCATCGCTGTTCCCTGCCTGTTGCTCCCCAGGACTTCCGTGAAGTATCCCTGTGGAGAACCTGATTCCCCGTACGAAGCTGCGCCTCGTTTATCTGCCCGCTTTACGCGTTGCGCTCTGGTGAGTTTTTGGAAACAGTTCTTTTTGGATCACCCGTTTTTTGTGTGTTTGTGAAACACCGAAAATATCCCGTTTTTTGTTATACTGTTCTCACCTAATTTTTGTTGTTGGATTTACACTTTGGATTACCATATTGTTTTTTCTCTGGACTCTGCTAACTGTGTGTATCACACCGAAGATCAAGTCATTTGGATATTTATTTGGATCAGTCACCTCTCTGTTTCTGTTGTGCGCTGGGCTAACTGGGATTTCTCTCTCTCCCTCCGTTTCCACCTGAAGTGTATGCTGGGAGGATCTGCAGAGCGGCTCAGACGTCACAAGCTAATTCCTCACCACCACCTACTGGGAGAATCTGCAGAGCCGCAACATTCTTCACATGCCAGATTCCCCGTTTGTTCTGTTGCTCAACCTAATTCTATCTTGTGACTCTGAGAATAAATACGCCCTTGCTTTGGCTAACTCTGAAACAACTCTCTCTGTGCCGTTTCGCTTGGGGTCGGTTACAAACCCTAACATTACGATCCAACCATGACGACCCCAGCCGACACAGAGAGAGTCAGAACAGCATTGGCAGGCCAGATAGAGTTAACCAAGGGCCACAGCCTACTGCTAGATGCGGCTGCGGCTGCTGTACAGGAACTCCGAGAGCAGGTCCTGCCTATTCAGGGGTCCCTGGGCTCTCTGGCTAGCCAGCAGTCTAGTATTCTCCTCCACTTACACACGCTGAGTGAAACCGTTAACACCTTGCTTGTAACCCCACTTCCTTCAGGAGCCTTGGCCGGAGGATCACCCGCAGCCCTGGCAGGGCCCGCGCCTCCCGATCCCGCACCTCGGGAGCCCCGTCTCTCCGAACCACGGCTGTTCGACGGTAACTTCGAGGATTGTGCCACATTCATCATGCAATGTGAGTTGGTTTTTCGTCATCAACCCAGTCGTTTCACTTCAAGGGGAGCCCGAGTGGCCTACATGACTAACTTGCTCTCAGGCCGGGCAGCCCAGTGGGTCACTGCCTCCTGGGCTATGGAGGCAGACTTCTGTTTCTCCTACCCAGACTTTGTGGCTGAGCTCTGCAGGGTTTTCCACCATCCAGCCCGTGGTCAGGACCCTGGAGCCCGGTTGGGTACCTTCAGGCAGGGCAGCGGTGGGGTTACCGACTACGTGCTGGAGTTCAGACTGGCGGCTACGGAGAGCGGTTGGAGCGATCAAGCACTTCGTCTTACCTTCATGAGGGGGCTCAACGACGCAGTCAGGGACCAGCTCGCGACCCGTGAGGAACCTGAGGAGGAACCCATGCAGCTGGGACGTTCTCATCTTAGCCAAGCTGAACGGGAGGCGAGGTTCAGGTCCGGCCTTTGTCTCTACTGCGGTCGGGAGGGACACCGTATCGCCAACTGCCCCACCCGGCCAAAAGACCAGGCTCGCCGGGACCCCGGGAGATCCTGGTGAGCCGTTTTTCTCGTTCCCAGAGCCGTGCACCACCTGGCCATCTGATGAGCGTCACCCTGGCCTGGGCGGACCAACGGGCCACGGTGGAGGCACTCATTGACTCGGGGGCTGACGAGAGTTTCCTAGACTTCGAGTTTGCTACCCGGGCCAACATTCCACTTGAGGACCTAGTGAGGCCATTGGAGGTATTCGCATTGGACCAACACCGCCTGGCTGACATCACTCAACGCACCTGCCCTGTCCTGCTCACCATTGCTGGTAACCACGTTGAGAGACTCCAGTTCCTTATCACCAGATCCCCTCTTGTCCCAGTAGTCCTGGGCCGGCCCTGGCTCGCGCTGCACAAGCCCCACATCGCCTGGTCCTCCGGTACCATCAAGGGTTGGAGCTCCTCCTGTCATGCCCAGTGTATTTGGGCGGCATCCTGTCCCCCGCCCCGGAGATCCGTTGGTGAGCCGCCTCCGGACCTCTCGACCATACCCCCCGAGTACCACGACCTCATGGAGGTTTTCAGTAAGTCCAGGGCTCAGGCCCTTCCGCCTCACCGGCCTTACGACTGTGCCATCGACCTCCGCTCAGGGGCTCCCCTTCCCGGCAGCCGCCTCTACAGTCTGACCGTCCCGGAGAAGGCAGCGATGGATCAATACATCTCTGAGTCCTTGGAAGCAGGACTCATTCGGCCTTCCTCCTCTCCTGTGGCGGCCGGTTTCTTCTTTGTTGGGAAGAAGGACGGAGACCTTCGACCCTGCATCGACTATCGCCAGCTCAACGAGATCACCATTAAGAACAAGTATCCTCTACCTCTCATAAACTCCACCTTCGAGCCTCTCACCCAGGCTACCGTCTTTACCAAGCTGGACCTCCGGAGTGCCTACCATCTAGTCCGTATCCGAGAGGGCGATGAATGGAAGACCGCCTTCAAGACTCCCAGGGGCCACTACGAGTACCTGGTGATGCCGTTCGGCCTCACCAACGCTCCGGCGGTATTCCAGGCGCTCATGAACAACGTCCTTCGTGACATGCTGGAGGAGTTTGTGGTAGTATACCTAGACGACATCCTCATCTTCTCCAAGACCCTCGAGGAACACATCCAGCATGTCCGCCGTGTGCTGGAGCGCCTCCTCCACAATCGGCTCTTCGTCAAGGCGGAGAAGTGCCGATTCCACTCTGACTCCGTCGATTACCTGGGCTTCATCGTGGAGAAAGGCTTGACCCGAGCTGATCCTCGCAAGATCCAGGCCGTGGAGGAATGGCCGGAACCCACCTCTCGGAAGGAGTTACAGAGCTTCCTCGGGTTCGCCAACTTCTACCGAAGGTTCATCCGGAACTACAGTCAAGTGGCGGAACCGCTTACCAGACTGACCTCTCCCGCCCTGCCGTTCGACTGGTCCCCAGCGGCGTGTGCTGCGTTCCGCTCCCTCAAGAAGAGGTTCACTTCCGCCCCAATCTTGCTCCATCCAGACCCCAAGAGACAGTTCATCGTTGAGGTGGACGCCTCGGATACTGGACTGGGAGCTATCTTATCCCAGCGGTCGGCAACGGACCAGAAGGTACATCCGTGCGCCTTCTACTCGCGTCGGTTCCTCCCTGCCGAGAGGAACTATGACATCGGCAATCGGGAGCTGCTGGCGGTTGTGGCTGCCTTGGAGGAGTGGCGTCATTGGCTAGAGGGGGCCGAGGAGCCGTTTACCATTTGGACGGACCCCAAGAACCTGACGTACATCCGTGCTTCCAAGCGCCTCAATGGCCGGCAGGCAAGATGGGCCAGCTTCCTCAGTCGGTTCGACTTCTCGCTGACGTTTCGCCCTGGTTCCCGCAACACGAAGGCCGACTCCCTGTCCCGGTTACACTCCAAGGGGGCTCCAACCACTGAGGACCCGACTCCCATCCTCCCAGAGGCCAGGGTGGTAGGAGTCGTCACCTTGGGCATCGAGGGGGTGGTAAGGCGTGCCCTACGCTTCCATCGCGCTCCAGGCAATGTACCGGTTCATCGTCTCTTCGTCCCCGACTCGGTCCGGTCCCGGGTCCTCCAGTGGGGCCATACCAGCCGGTTCGCCTGCCACCCGGGCGTTCATCGCACGTTCTCCTTCCTGGCTCGTCGATTCTGGTGGCCCACCATGAGGAACGACGTCAAGGAGTTCGTACTGGCCTGCACAGTCTGCGCCCGCAGCAAGGCCTCCCACCAGGCACCCTCCGGGCTGTTACAGCTGCTTCCCATTCCGAGCCGTCCTTGGTCACATGTGGCGCTGGACTTCGTCACGGGTCTTCCCTCCTCCCAGGGGAACACGTGCCTTCTGACCGTGGTGGATCGGTTCAGCAAGGGGGTTCACCTCGTGGCCCTTCCCAAACTTCCCTCGGCGGCCGAGACGGCGGACCTCCTGACACACCACGTGTTTCTCCTCCATAGTTTTCCCCAGGACGTCGTCTCGGACCGGGGGCCCCAGTTCACTTCCCAGGTATGGCGGGCTTTTTGCAAGGGATTGGGGGCAACGGTCAGTCTTTCCTCTGGTTATCATCCCCAGACTAACGGACAAACGGAGAGGATGAACCAGAGCGTGGAGTCTGCTCTTCGGTGTGTGGCTGCCGAGAGACCAGCTTCTTGGAGCCGTTTCCTTCCCTGGGTCGAGTACTCCATCAACTCCATGGTCAGTTCCGCCACCGGCCTCTCACCCTTTGAGGTATCACTGGGCTACCAACCCCCTCTTTTCCCTGCACAGGAGACGGAGGTGGCAGTTCCCTCCGTACAGGACCACCTCGACCGGTGCCGTCGGGTCTGGGAGATCGCCAGGACCGCGCTGCTCCGGTCATCAGAGCGCGCCTGTCGTGGGGCTGACCGGCGCCGGGTTCCTGCGCCGACGTACCACCCTGGGCAGAGGGTGTGGCTTTCCGTGAGGGACCTCCCACTTCGGTCCTCGGCCAAGAAACTTAACCCCCGGTTCGTCGGACCTTTCGAGGTTCTGAAGGTACTCAGTCTGGCAGCGATGCGTCTTAAGCTTCCTGCGTCCATGCACATTCACCCCATTTTCCATGTGTCCCGGGTTAAGCCTGTCTCTCTCAGTCCCCTGATGCCTCCTGCTCCGGAACCACCTCCTCCCAAGATGGTGGACGGTCACCCCCAGTGGCAGGTCCGCCGGTTGATGGGCGTTCGACGGCGGGGTCGGGGGTTCCAGTACCTGGTGGACTGGGAGGGGTACGGTCCGGAGGAACGGAGCTGGGTCTCCCGCCAGCTCATCGTGGATCCCGGCCTGATCACCGACTTCCATTGTGCCCATCCGGGCGAGCCGGGTCGGCCTGGTCGCCGGGTGGCTCCCGTGGAGGGGGGGGTACTGTGAGGTTTGGTCCGCTCCCCACCCACTCGCTCCGTTCCTTTAAGGTATTTTGTTAATTAATTGCATTCCCCGCCACACGCTTCTTTCCTGTAAGATGCTGTGTTGATTGGTGCTCTTCCCACCACACGCTTCTGGAGCAATGATCAATTTCATCCTGCAGCTGTCACAGCTTGTCATCAGCGCCCTGTGGCTTTATATACCCTGATTTTCCTAGTATCGATGTTGGATCGTTTTGAATATTCCCTGCATCTGCCTGTTCTTTCCCGTCGCTGTTCCCTGTCTGTTGCTCCCCAGGACTTTCGTGAAGTATCCCTGTGGAGAACCTGATTCCCGGTACGAAGCTGCACCTCGTTTATCTGCCCGCTTTACGCGTTGCGCTCTGGTGAGTTTTTGGAAACAGTTCTTTTTGGATCACCCGTTTTTTGTGTGTTTGTGAAACACCGAAGAGATCCCGTTTTTTGTTATACTGTTCTCACCTAATTTTTGTTGTTGGATTTACACTTTGGATTACCGTATTGTTTTTTCTCTGGACTCTGCTAACTGTGTGTATCACACCGAAGATCAAGTCACTTGGATCTTTATTTGGATCAGTCACCTCTCTGTTTCTGTTGTGCGCTGGGCTAACTGGGATTTCTCTCTCTCCCTCCGTTTCCACCTGGAGTGTATGCTGGGAGGATCTGCAGAGCCGCTCAGACGTCACAAGCTAATTCCTCACCACCACCTACTGGGAGAATCTGCAGAGCCGCAACATTCTTCACATGCCAGATTCCCCGTTTGTTCTGTTGCTCAACCTAATTATATCTTGTGACTCTGAGAATAAATACGCCCTTGCTTTGGCTAACTCTGAAACAACTCTCTCTGTGCCGTTGCGCTTGGGGTCGGTTACAAACCCTAACACATTCTGAGGTCAGTGTACTGTTAAAGTGCCACATGGAAGAGGTCTGGTTAGTGGTTAGAGTTAGAGGTGGTCTAGGTCTGGTTAGGGGTTAGAGTTAGAGGTGGTCTAGGTCTGGTTATGGCCTCTATTAACCAGACCTAGACCACCTCTGACTCTAACCCCTAACCAGACCTAGACCACCTCTAACTCTAACCCCTAAGTTACGGTTGGCGATGGTCAGTGCTGGGCTGCTGCCTGCTGGCAGCGGTTTATTCGATAACAGTGTAAACGTCCGTGCGGAACCAAAGTGCTCAACCATAATATACTATAATGTGTATATGTACTGTATATCACTTTATATACATGCCAACACTAATTTATTAATCATATTGTAAATAAGCTGTGTATACCAACTATGGGGTGCTCTTTGCCATGTGTGTATGGATATATATATATATATATATATATATATATATATATATATATATATATATATATATATATATATATATATATATACATACACACACACATACATATCCATGGCAAAGAGCACCCCAGTTGGTGTACAGCTTATTATTTATAATATGATACAGTATTTATGGGATAAATATATATGCGTGTGTGTATATGTGTATGTATACAGTATATACAGAACAATGCTATAAACATCATGTATGAATATGTATCATGTATGAATATGTGCAGGTATATATGTGTATAAAAAAAGGTAGTCTACAGGCGTAGGGCCCGGCAAGCTATATAGTGCTTCTCCCTAGCCCTTTTCGGACAATGCTGCAACAGCAGCTGGTAAAACTTGCGATTTATGACCATTGTTGTAACTGATTGATTGATTGATTGAAAAGTTTATTAACAGATTGCAGAATGGGTACAGTACAGTACATCTCAATACATACAATTGTTAAGGGGATGCAGACCAGAGAAAGACTTTCGTCTTGTTTCCACCAGGGTCCCCTATTTTCAATTCATCATAACATATATGACATACATGACATACAGATAGACAGTACTGCTACATCTATACATTTATGACATATCAGATTTGCAAATATAGTACTGTTTGTGATACAAAAGTGTCCAGAAAAGGAGTGTATATACATTTGGCGTAGAAACTGTACATTGGAGGAGGTTGGTGGGGTGGGGTTGGGTGGGTTGGGTGAGGGCTGTACATTGGAGGTGGGGGGGGGGGGGGGGGGGTTGGGTAGGGGACATACACACATTTTACACTGTACATTGGAACTGAGGGGTACAATTCCCTGACTGTATTGAATAAGTATGGTATCATTAAACCACTACTGAGTTATGTACATTACTACTGGCCATACAGTACACATGTATATGAGATGAACACCCACACAATAACACGGCTTAACAAGGAAAGTACTGTTTGTAATATTTATTATAAGAGCATCAATATTATCTTACATATTATTGAGAATTAGAGTTGCGCTTGTAAGGCGAAGAATGTGCATGAATAGGTCAAGAGCGTAAGTCCATGAGCATATTACGAAGGGGATAATTAATACCACCTGTAGCATACGAATTATATAAGGTACACTCGTAGGTCAGCTGGAGATACTAGGGGGGGTTCCCTCCGGTTGTAAGCCAGCAGGGGAGAGGATTTGTCGGTAGCAAAAGTCTGGATCAAAGAGGAATAAGGAGACTCCAGGTACAGGAGACGGTGCAATAATCCCTTGATCCGTAGACAAAGCAACAGCTATTCTCCGGTATGCACTGCCGCATGGATGAAAGCTAGCCAGCCTCAGAGTCCTAGAGGCGGGCTCGACGGGGCTCCTCACAGGGTAAATCCCACACGGTAGTGGGGGTAGACGATTCTCTGCTCCAGCAGCCACAGGACCAAAGCAATATAATCCAGCCGAAAAGGGCTCTGTAGTCGTCGGTGTAGGTTATCCAGTGTACATATCCACACGGTTCTCGTTTAGGGCTCCTCGGATGACGGCACAATGTTAGGCCGCCCAGCCTGGATAAGCACACTAGCTCGGTACGATGAAACGTTGGTAATGCTGGTCACTGTAGAACGGTAGCCGCACGATACACTATACATAATAGACTATTACTTAATAATAGAATAGGTCGAACTCGACGATACAGCGTTAAACTCTGACACCTCAGCTATCAATTCGCACGCGGTCTCAATGCTCTATTTCGGGGCAAAACGGGCCCACTTGACAGCACGTTGTATCGTGGTGAAGGCTTCAACTTATTAGGGTAACAACACTGCTGTATCCACCTGCACCGTATTTATACGTAAGGTGAATAATCTAGTACCAGCCTTATTTCTGTCTCGTATTACTGCGCAAATCTGGGCATGTTGAGACATGTCTTAGCGGTGACTTTGAACTAGACATTGGGGGTATGGCTGTGGCGCCTAGGGGGTCGCTGTCCAATAGGAGAACGAATATTATGGTCTGGCCTGTACTAGGTAAAGGGATATTCCGTGTATATGTACAAAGAATATACAAGGGATATCAGACGATATACAAATACTATACAATATATCTCAAGTAATAAATATATATATTCGGTTTAATCTGACCCTTTGTAACAATTGTCATGTGTCCAATATAAAAATTAACTGAACTGAAAACAAGAATGTTATTCATCCTCTTTCTTCCAGTGCTGCTGTATCTTGTTTCGCTTCATTTTAGTCCTGATGGCTCTGGATTCTCTGTAATACACACAAACAGAAATACTATTTCAATCAACCTCATGGAGAAATAAAGAAGAAATTGCATCAGATTGATGTCCAAATCTTCAGAATTTGGACATGAGACCATTCTGATCTTGTGAGCTCACGTTTCACTGCCCACATCATTCTGGCAAATCTCCATAGAGAGAAGTTTGTAATCTATGAGAAGAGGTGGTTTAGGTGTGACAACAGTGAGAAGCAACTGTTCATTTCAAAACACCAATGGCGGAGGTTAGCGTAGATGCTGCTATTAACATTAGGTATATCTGAAATGAAATGAGTTTCTTAATTGGAAGAGCAAAGAACAGCACTGAAGGTTTTTTTTCCTGTGGAAACTGTATTCGCTTTACTCCCGACCTTGTGGTGGAAAGAATTAGATTTACCTGAATAGAGGTTGATCCGATCACCTGCCAAATAGTTTTGAAAAAAGGGACATGAAATAAATCACAAGTAATCAAATGAATTAACAGCAAACTCACCAGTCACTACAGTCAGTCATGCTCTGATATCTTCGATATGAGTGACAGGACCTTGGGATTGACTGCGAGACACTTCTTATTGCCTTGTTTGTGGACTTTTGAGCCCTTGTCCGGATTTGTCTTGAACATGCATCTGTAGAGGAGTGGTACATAAAAGGATTGACATCGTTATCAAATGGTGTACATTTACACAATTCCGTTCATTCTCACATTGGTGGGCCTTGGCTGCATACCGTGATACTGCTATAGCCTATGTGTGTGCTGCTCTCAATGAATGTTTGAAAGAATGGGCTCTGTCACTCATGCCCTGCCTTCTGCACTGCATTGATTCACTCTCAAACTGCTACAAGGACTTTATGATTAAAAGTTTATTATACTGGTAAATGAATTAAAAGATGAAAAAAATATACAATTACCTTTGAAGAAACTCCATTGTTGCACCCAGCTCTACAGGATAGTTGATGTTGAGGGCATAATAGATCATGAACATGGCATTGACCGCTTCAGTGAACGTTGAGACTCCATCATTGACCACCACCTGGTCCACTGCTACCATGAAGACAGATGCAGTCAGTGGGCTTTGTCCTGTGAAGGTATGACAGACGCACGCGCACACACACACACACACACAGAAAAATAGACAAAACTGAGCTGACAAGTTTTAACATTAGCCAAAATGCGGGCGGCTAGGTGGTGCAGTGGGCAAGGCGTTCGCCACCAACGCAGGAGATGCTGGGTTCGAGCCCAGCTCTCTGCGTTGCTACCAGCTTGGCTGGTTGTTAATACTAATACAATTGGCAGTATTAGGGGGTAGGAAGCTGGTGGGTGGGGATTGGACGTTGTGGACAGCGACTCCTACAGGTCGGTTGGTGCGCCTGCGCAGTAGAATCAGGAAGCAACGAGGGCGGCGTGTCTCTCCCACGCAGACCCTCGCCGCTGAGAGATCGCGCTGTGCAGGTGAAAAGATGCGACGGCTGCCTCCTTGAGTACCGGAGGGGACACGTGATGCAAGGCTTCGTCCACATTGCAGCCGGCTTGTGGGAGGCATGGCCTAACAGCGTTCGAGACAGGGGAGGGTAGGGGGAAGGGTAGGGTAATTGGACAATACGAAATTGGGGACGGGAGAAAAATAGAAAAATGGGGAGAAAAAGTAGATAAAAAAAAACATTTATTTCTCGATAATTCACCGCTGTCATGGGCAACGCGCAATAATGACCGCTGTCAGGGGCAACAGAGCGCTATTGACCAATCACAATCAAGCATTTTGATCGCAGTCACGAAAGCTAAACATTACCATTATGCACAACTGCACTACATCAGTGCAATCAAGTCCACACACCTGCCGGGTGCCGGCGATGACAGAGGAGCCACAGAACAACTGAGTCTGCATTTGATCTCGTCTTGTCGATGGTGTAAAATGAATTAGGTATATTGTTAGTAAGTTAGCCATGTAATAAGCGGGATAATGTATAGCTATACTCTGTCAATGTCGCAAAATAATTGACCTTCACTGGGTTTAGAACGCAGTGTCGGTCAATTATTTTGCGACAATGACAGAGTATAGCTATACATTATCCTTTACTTAACTTACCACACAGCAATATGCATGGGGTTGTGGGAAGATCCTGAGAGTTCACATCTGCTGCAAGACAGGTATCTTCAACATTTATGAGCATCTTGTTTTGGTCTTCTTTGAAGTGAGCTAAAAGCAGTAACACAGTCCCAACGGAGTCATCACAACCCGCAGCCTGGATTTGAGGTTGGAGTTTTCCTGCAACACTATCTCTTTCTGGGCGCAGACACTTGAAAAATCCCAGGACTCTTTTGTATTTTACATTCATGGCCTCTTGGAATTCTTCATTTATCTGGACCCCGGTCAGTTCATTGAAATGAGCCTTCAAGCCAGTTGTGTTGAAAAGATAGGGCCATTCTTTTTTCAAAGTCTGTGTGTCTTTCTCATCTAGGACATCTCTTCTCTGGGAGGCAAACGTGTTAGTCATCAATGCTTCTATTTTCTTCTCATCTTTCTCATTTTCCTCAAACATTTTATGTAGGTCCTCTTTCATCTTCCTCTGTGATTAGTCATTTGCAGCACGCAGTTGACGTTCTGGGTTCACACATCCATAAGACATTTTCCTTCGTGTCTTTCCCTTGTCAACACTGCTGGGCTGAGTCATCGTTGGTGGACCTATCCTTTTGTGGTTGTCCACTCTGCATTGTAGTTGTTTTGCTAGAGAATCGTAGCCACTACCTATGACTTGATCCTCCATCACATCCTTGAAGGACTTAGGATAATCCAGTACCATCTTGCGGGCAATTTCATTCAAATGTTTCTTTTGAGGATGTTTGCAGACAACCAGGATTTCTGCGGAAATCAACCTGACTATTTCTCTTCTATCCCTCGCCGTTGGCCGCTCTTTATTCTCCAATGTTTTTAGTATATGCGACGGCATGATGTTCCACTGTATCTTGAAACTGAAGTGCCAGTTATTGTCCAGTGCTGCTGTTCCCTTCTCATGGCTGATGGAGCACTCACTGGTGGAGGACAATGAGGACATCGGCAGACCTGGAATACAGTAAGCCATAATTAGCACAGATATGAGAGATTGGTTGTGTTGCCTCTGAGACAATATCATTTGTATTTTAAATGAAACAATGAACTATGAGGTAAAAGTTCAGAATGTCTGCTTTCAATTCATGTGTTGTTTTTAACATACATTGAACCATTTTAGAATAGTGCCATTCTGTATGACAGGTGTTTCTTTTTTTTTAAACACATTTACATAGTCAGTAAGAACAGTTTTGGGCCGACCATTTACCAATTGAATTCAACATCCCCAACAGTATACATGGTAAATGTACGCACGTTTATTTGTGATGGGGCATAGTCTTGGCGTGAACGGAGGTGACAAGGAGCTTGTAGGCGAGCTTAGGCAGGAGTCAAACAGCGCATCCGCATCTCTGTCTGAAGTGGTGTTGGGCAAGTCTGTAGAGGGGTCCAAAATGGTAGTGAATGATAACGTTATTTTCAAAACAGGCACAGAGGAGTATTATCATATTGTTTGGACCACCACCTCTGCAAGTACACTACTCAGTGCGACCATGGTTGGATGTTAACAGTGAAGACGGCAACAAATTGAGCCCACAATATGAAACTCAAATTTGAAGCTTAAATCAGTGTATTTAAGGGGGGTAGGCTCCCAGATTTCTATGTACTTTTTATTATAATCTCTGCATTTGTCATAATGTCTCGATGGTAATCAATAGATTATGATGATAGGTGCATTCTGGTTCGGCTTCTGACGCACAACTAGGCCGTCCAATTAAACCTGCTGGTTTGAGTTTTGATTGGGTGGAGGTAAATCTTCCCCTGACCCCTTATCCATTATGGATTTTGATTTGACATCATAATTTATTGATTACCATCGAGACACGACAAATGCAGAGGTTATAACCAAACAAAAAGTACACAGTACATTTCACAGAGTAAATTCTACTCAAACTGAGTTCATTTGACTCAAACTGAGTAAGATTTTACCCAAACCAGTTTGAGTAAAATGTACTCAGTTTGAGTGCAATTTACTCAGTTTGAGTAAAATTTACTCTGTGAAATGTACTGTGTATATCTGGGAGCCTACCCCCCCCCCCCTTAATAGGAGAACCCATTAGAACCCTAATACTTGAACTCATTCCATGTGTACCTCATTAAGGCAGCAGCTAATTATGTAATGAGCACAGTGCAATCTCCTTTCTGGTTGTAACAGACCTCTCAAGTATTGTCATTTGAAAGGAAAGTGTGCACAATGGTTTTACTTACTGCTGCTGACAGAAGAAAAAATGCCTGACCTGGCAGGAAAAGGCTGTAGATGGGCTACTGGAATCTTCTTCCGATTCTCTGCGGTTGTAACCTAAAGATAGATACTTTATTTATCCCATTTTGTTAAACAAGGGTCAGTTTGACATACACTCTACTATATAAAAATGAAGACATGCTCAAATAGAGTGACAGTCAATGTTTCACTTACTCTTGGCATGAGCAAGTAACTTTCTGGATTCCACCGGCTTCAGGACACCTTCAAGTTCATGCGGTTGCAAAAACTGTAGATCGTCCACACTAGTCACTCCGAGGCCGTCAAGTAAATCCAGTAGTAAAGGTTGTAGTCCAGAGCCTGGAAGCACTGCAGTTATGTAACTGGCCAGGTCACCCATGACTACAAAGAAAGATAAACACAGCTTGAGCCCAGATTTAGCTAAAAGCTAGCAGGTGAAAAGATGCGACAGGCTGCCTCCACATGTATCGGAGGGGACATGTGAGGCTTCGATCCTCCCTACAACCGACCAGTGGGGGGCATATGCGAGCAACAATCAGGACAGGGGAGGGAGAATTGGCACAAGAGGTAAATTGGGATGGGGAGAAAAATCACAGAAAAAGCAGAAAAAGTAGATAATAAAAAAAAAAAAAAAAAAAACAGTAATGAAAGCTGTTTAGGATGGTAGTTCAATGCTAAATAAATACAGCTGTTTTTATTGGCTCACCTGGGGTGGCATTGGCTGAGGGGCACAGCTGTTTTATGCCAGCTCCTCCTTGCAGTGTGTGGAAGCACCACCTGGCCAGATGAAGTGACCAGTCCATGCCTCTCAAGTTCTCTAATATCTGACAGCATCCGTGCAAACAACTTTTCATGTGCAAAGTACTTAAAGTACCTCTCAGGACACAGAAGCAAAAGCTGCAAGTTGTCAACACTAGAACGATAGATGGCCTCGAAGTTGGCAAGTGTAAAGTAAACTCCTACAATTTTGTGCTTCTTCTTTGATGATCCAAGAGGGTTCACTACCTCAAATGCATCCTGGTACAAGATAAGCTTTAAGCTTATACCTGGCTCCATGAATAAGTCATTGGACTTGAAAACAGATCCATCGCAAACATCAGTGAACACATTAGTAGAAGCAGCATTATTTTGTGGCTTCACACACTCTTGCCACACAGCATGGTCTTTTAACATGGATCGTAAAGTATCCTGAAGTGGGATATATTGTGCATAGCACTCCCTTCTATTCTCGTCTGTGCCAAGATAAATAGCCTGTGGGTGCACATATGAAAAGTTCTTTTGGAAGAACATCTTTCTTCTGTGCCCAGTGGAAAGGTGAGAGCTGCACAGCGAATGCAAATCTGCTTCCCCAAAATACTCAAAACACTGTCAATATCAGTCTCAGACAAGTTTGTTTTAGCTCCCATTAACTTTTTGAATTCCTTCTTAGTGTACCGATGACACGTATCATTCAAACTGTCAATTTCTTCAACAATAATCTGTATTGTTGATGATGGAATGAGGCATTTAGCCTGCAGACGCATGTAAAAAAGGCATAGATTGTTTTGATACAGGGCTCTCATTTTTCAGTGTCATCTGGCATGTCGTCAGATGAACTTGCTCCATGACTTTCATCTAAATCCCTTTGCACCTCAGCGGAATCCTGAGTAGACTGTGATTGTGTAGGGCCAGGGGTTACAAACAACTCTGTTTGATTCATATGCAACCTTGCGATATGGCTAGTGAATGATGATTTTACTTTATAGGTTTTGTCACAATTTGCAAATGGACATTTTACTGTCTCTTTTTTCAATATATGCAATTTCAGATGTGCAATGACAGCCCTGAGATTAGTGTATTGCTTCTGACAACTTGCGGCCTCGCATTTGAATGCACATCCTATATAATTTCTTTGTGAAGCAGAGATGGTCCTGTGGTCACGGTACATATGTGTTTTCAAAGCAGTAGACTTCAGAAACTGATGTTTGCAGTCAGCCACACCACAAGGGAATTGCTTGTTTGCTTCATGTCTATGAAGTAACTGATGGTCAACATAACGTTTAAGCAATTTCAATGACAGGCCACAGGACTTACATTTACATGTATGACCAGGCATTTTTCAGAAGTTAAGTATTCCCTCAAATTTCATGTTCCATCTAACAATTCCAGGAAGTTCCGTGTGTGTGCATGTGTATGGATATGACAACAAGTAAGGTATTGGTGTTTAGCAAACTTGTGTATACATGTGGACTAACCTGTCCTAAATCTGCAGATAGGCTAAATGTTGCAACTGATGAAGCGGAACTGCAATCCAAACTGTTGAGACAAAATAAGTGTAAGTGAAGCACAAATAAACTTCAAAAAAGGTTATTTCTAGTGCCGTCAGGCAATTAAAAAAATGAATCTAATTAATCGCATTTTAACCGCATAACCATTTTAGGCCTGATATTTTATATTCTATAATCATATTTCAAATTGCATGTGTCCGGTTGGCAGAATTCAGTACTGTATCTACAAAACCTTCTGTTTAATCATCTTTAGTCTAGTAGATAGAGGGGGGTATCATGCACCCCCCGGAAATATACTTCTAACCAGACTTTGTAGATTTGAAAAAAATTATAGGCTATGTTAACAAGTTGTCAGAGTGTCCCATGTATCATTTATATGCAAATTAAGGACATGATTATCAAAAAACCGCAAACAAATCTGTTTAATATATCTCAGCCAATATTGCAGATAACTGAACCAATGAGGTGTCTAGACTCATGTTTCGAGGGTCAAAGATCACAATAACACTATCCCTAGAATGATCACATGTTTCTATGTAAGTGGCCTATGCAAATTTGTGCCGTCAATACAAATTAATCACATTTCTACCCATTAGTTGAGTAGGAAAGCGGATACTATCATGCACCCCCTGGAAATATATTGTTAACCAGTGTTTCTAGATTTGAAAAAAATTATAGGCTATGTTAACAAGTTGTCAGAGTGTCCCATGTATCATTTATATGCAAATTAAGGACATGATTATCAAAAAACCGCGGATACTATCATGCACCCCCTGGAAATATATTGTTAACCAGTGTTTCTAGATTGGAATCTTTTTTTTAGAAAATGATAGCCTACACTGTAAAAAAAATGTTTTTTCAGGGGAAATTCACTGTATTATTTTACAGATTACTTTTGTTTTTCTACTTTAAGTGTAAATGCCATACAAATACAGTAAATTACCTTTTATCTAAATATTAACCATTAAATAAAGGTTGTAATCTGTAAATGTATTTGATTTGACTGTAATTCGACAGTAAGTATTTGGCAACCATTGATGACAGACATTTACCCTTTTCTTGCAGCTTTTTTTTCTAACTGTAAGTGTAACTGAGGGGTACAATTCCCTGACTGTATTACTAGATATGATACTTACTACCACTACCTTTGTACTTAATATTCGGCCACCCAGTACACGGCATAAATATATTATGATGAACACTGTCACGTAGATGAAACGGATCCAACACAAATGTACGAATTAGAAATAGGTCTTTATTTCTACACAGCGATGGTGTGTAGAGCAAGCACTTAATCAAATCAATCACATTTATGAATGGAATTAGTATGCACTTTTATGGCAAGAGTATTCGTCGGTATATCAATAGAGAATGTCCAATCTCTGAGGGCGCAGGTGGTACATATACGACCTGGAATAGTTTAAGGAATAACAGCAATGATACTTTAATGATTATATACTGGACACACTAGGGGGGGTTAATCCGGTCGCTTGTAAGCCGACAGGAGTAGGAGGGGGGGGGGGGGGTAGAATCCGGCTGCCTCATCCGGCCAAGGGTATCCCAGGTGAACCCACTGTAGTGCCGTTCAATGCGCCGGCGATCCTTGGACCACAGATGAAAGCAGATGGACTCTTTGTGGGCCGGCTCTCTCCGGTCCACGGGGGAGAGACGTGAAGCGACCTCGTCTTGCAGAGCGTCTCCTCACCTTGCGTCCTCTCCAGGGGGGGGGGTTCCAACACACGGCAGTGTCGGGGGTCTTTATCCATGGAATAATCAAAGTATACAAAGCATAATCCGTGCCTGGGAAGGCGGGCTGTCGTCGGTAGAATAATCCGGTATACAGGTCCACTCGCTCGTCGGCTCTGGGGCTCCTCGGGTGCAGCTTCACGTGGGGTCAACCACCCTGGATAAGAAGCCAGTTCTCTGCCCGAAACGATGGGGTACTGACTACGGTAGTATTCTCACCGCACGAAGCACTATATATTAACAGACTATTATTAGCTTAATAGACTACGTCCAACTCGACGATATAGTGCCAAATATGACTATTCAAATATTAATATACACGATGTCTCAATACCGATGGTAGGCGAACTTGGCCTTACTCCCACACGTGGCGTCGCGGGGAGGCTTTACGTCTGTGACTCTATTGGAGGGTAATAAACTGGACTGAAAAGGAAGTCCTACTTTAGTAGCGCAGTATATATACGCACTATGAACAAATAGTCCCATTAGTGGTGCGGTAGTCAGATTCCTACGCGGAACTAGGACTTGTTCGTACATGTGGAGCGGTACGTTTGAACTGGGTCTGAGGGGTATGGCAGCCTGGCACCAAGGTCTCGACCAATAGTAGAATGGAGACTATTATGGGATGTTCAGTAGGCTAGAATGGATATTCAATGCATATTGTACAAGGAATATACAAGGGATATCAGGGAATATTAGAGAATATACAAATACAATTAAATATATATATATAAATAAATATATATATTCGGTTTAATCTGGCCCTTCACAACAGCCACCCCCTGATTGGTCCCAGACCTAATCAGTTAAACAGAGACAGATTAATCGCGTTGTCTATTTACACATAAGGGTTTGCTGTAGGGGTCAGTCAACTTCACAAAGTCATAGGGTTATAGGGTCATGGTCATCATCGATTGTGTCTGGGAGTCGGGGCAGTTCTATGAGCCTCGCCACGGGACGGGTGTAAGTGCGACCCTGGACGAGCACTTCAGCTGCTCGGACCTTGCCGTCGGCACCGGTGATCACTTTGCTTACGCGGCCGGCCGGCCACATAGCTCTGGGCAGTGATTGATCAATAATCATGACGACTGTTCCTTCTGTCAAATTGTCTCTCTCCTTTACCCACTTCTGGCGGGTCTGTAGAGACGGTAGGTAGTGCAGTAGGAAACTGCTCCAAAACTTGTCGGCTAATACTTGGCTGTACCTCCACATTCGTCGGCCGTTCGCTTCTTCAGGCCGGTACATTGTCTGGGGTAATGTAGGATCTAGCCGCCCCATCAGGAGTGTGTTGGGGTCTGCGGAGATAACAGTGCTCAATCCACAGAACACAGGCTTCTTATTCTCAGCCTCCTCCTGACTGGCTTCCCTCGGGATAGGCGTGGGCCACTCTCCTTCCGGGAGCTTTAGGAATGCGGGGCCGTCACTGTAGACATTGTGACGGGTGAGGTCATCCAGGGACATCCCCCGGGTGATGACGTCAGCTGGGTTCTGTTTTGTATCAACGTAGCGCCACTCTGTTTCTCCGGTTAACTCTTCGGTTAAGTCTTGAATCTCGGTGACTCTGACTCCCACGAAGACTTTGTACTTGCATGAGTCCGATTTGATCCAGGCGAGTACCGTCGTGGAATCTGACCACAGGATTGTTCTAGACACCGGTATGGTGAGCTCACGTTGGATGAGCGTGGCTAGGTGCGCTCCGGCTAGGGCTGCGCAGAGCTCTAGACGTGGGATAGATTGTTGCTTGCGTGGGGCTATTCTTGAGCGGGCGAGGACAAATGCTGTTGTAGATCTCTCCCCCCTTCTCTTGGGCCCGCAAGTAGGCTACTGATCCGTATGCGACCTCTGAGGCGTCACTGAAGACGTGTAAGTCCATTTTACATGTCTCTGGCCTCACCGTGGGTGGGAAGTAGCTTCGGCGCATATTAACGCCTGGGAGTGAGTGGAGCTCCATCTCCCACTCTCTCCAGGTGGATGCAAGATGTGCGGGAATGGGGTCGTCCCAGCCCTGGTCCTTGTCCCACAATGCTCGTACAATCATTTTTGCCCTGGTGGTGTACGGTAGAATACATCCTAGCGGGTCATATTGTCGGGCGAGTGTTGTGTACACACTCCGTCTGGTGGTCGGCGCCGCCGCCGGCCTTCCCTGCTCCGTAGTCAGGGGCTTGTGTCTGTAGTGAAGCGAATCTGTTTTGAATCGCCACACCAATCCCAGGGTCATCTCCTGGGCTTCTCCCGGGATTGTAGCCATCCAGGTCTCGCTGCTGGCTGCCTTGTCCTCGGAGGAGAGGCTGCGCAGTACTTGCGGATCGCTGCTGGCCCACTGCCTGAGATCAAAGCCGCCTTTGATCAATGAGGCGCGGAGTTTAATCAGTAGAGCCTCGGCTTCTTCTTGGGTTGAAAGGCTTTGTAGACAGTTGTCTACGTAGAAGCTGTTCTTTACGCTGTGTCGGACCTCTTCGTCCGCTGCTGGGTCCTCTGCTACATGTTTCTGTAGTGCAAATGTAGCACAGCAGGGGCTGCACGTCGTTCCGAAGGGGAGGACTTCCCATTGGTAGATGGCTGGGTGCTCATCTCCTGGCTTCTCTCTCCATAGGAACCGTAACAGGGGCTTGTCCGCCTCTACTAATCTCACCTGCAGGAACATTCCTTTAATGTCCCCGCTGATGGCCACCTTTTCCTGGCGGAAGCGGAGTAGAACGCCGAGTAGGGAGGGGCCGAGTGTGGGACCGGGCAGTAACTCTTTATTCAGATTTTGGGATCCGATCTGGTAGCTGCAGTTAAATACTATGCGGTCTTTACCGTTGTGATGGACCTTGTGGTGAGGCACGTACCACGATTCAGTGGTCTGGTCAGCCTCTTTAATGTCCATCTTTGTGACGTGTCCCGCTGTGATGAGCTTCTCAATCTCAGCGCGGTATACACTCTCTTGGGCGGGGTTCTTGGCTAAGCGCCGCTCCGTGTTCAGCAGGTACCGTTCTGTGTCGTCTGTCTTGGCGTGGAAAGTAGGCATTCCTTCTCGCCGCAGGAGTGGCGTGGCGTATCTCAACACGCCGTTGACCGGGACTCTCTTGGTCCCTGTCTCGAGGAGGTGAATGGCGTAAATGTCATCTTTAGAGCGAATGTCTTTCTTTCCGTTCTTAAAGGGCATTTGTTCCAAGGTCCATAGCCGCTCTACGTGTTGCAGGAGTGCGGTTTCTCCCTCTGTGACTCGGGAGTGGAGACATCTAGTGGCTGTACTTCGGTTGAGAGATTTGGCGAGCGGGCCTTGGAGAGTCCATCCCAAACGGGTCTCGACTGCTGCAGGACAGCCTCGGGGTCCGGTATGAACCCGGTCTATCGGGACAATGAGGTCTGCATGGTCGGAGCCTATCAACAGGGTCGGCATAGCATTGTCTATGAGCGGGATCGGTAACTTGCGCAGATGTGCATATTTCTCCATCAGCTTGGCGACGGGGTATGTGTACCGCGACAGTCCTATTTCTTGGCTGGTGAAAGCGTCTGTAATCTGGTACCGTCGCTCAGGCTGGCCGCTTGCTGCGATAGAGAATGAGACATTCTCGCCCTTTATCGTCTTCAAATCTCGTCTTATTGTCCGAATTGTCATTTGGGTTTCGCTTCCCCGCAACCCTAGCTGGGCCGCAGCGGGGGCGAGCAGCAGGGTCTTCTCTGACCCGTCATCGAGGACGGCGTAAGTGTCCAGGACTTTATTCTGGTAGCTTAGTGTCACACGCACTACTTTTAGGAGTACTCGGGCTCCACTGCTGCTGGCGGGATCGATGTACATGACGCTCGCTTTGCGGCTGGATGGTGCGGGTGAAGGGCGCCGTCTGTTACTGTCGTGAAGTATGTCCAGATGGGCTCCATCGCACTTGGTGCACCTTTTCTTTAAGCGGCATTCGGCTGCCATGTGTGAGCGCGCACAGCGAAAACAGCGCTTGTTGGACTTTATCCATTGACTTGCTTCCTCCGCGTTCAGCTTGGGGAAGGAGTCACATTGCGCTAGCCAGTGTTCTTTCTCACAGTAGGGGCACACTATCTTCCACTTCTCCGTTCTGGAGGGGGTACTGTGGCTCCTGCTGCTCGGTACTGACTCCGATTGGTGCATCACAGTCACCGATCTTCTTCCATCATTTAGTCGTCTGGTTCCTTCTCTGGAGCCAGGGGTGCTCCGTCCGAATGTATCTAGCCGTAGGCTGCTGACTTCTCTCGCCAGGAAGTCTGCTAGATCGAGGAGGTTCGGTTCGGGGCCATTCGGGTCTCGGTGGTCCCTCTGTCGCCTAAAACGCTCCTGTCGAGCGGGCGGCAGCTTCTCCAAGATCCTTTCCACATTTGAGTTGGCGTAAAGTTCATGCCTCCCCTTCTCTCTCTGCGCTCCCAACATCCCTACCAGGGACTGCACTCTGATGGACAGGTCGTCCAGTGCTCGATTGTCTATTGCTGGGGGTAAGCGGTCGATGTGTCGGATCTCCTGGATCACGTAATCCCATATGCGCCCATACCTCTGGTCCAATGCTACCAGCGCTGCTGTGTATGGGGTGGTGGAAGTCGCGTAGGCGAGCGCTATATTATGTGCGCGGGGTACCTTTAAGTGCTTCAGTAGGATGGCGTATTTATGGCGTTCATCCAGTACATCCACCAACATGGTCTCCAGACACATGCAGAGTTCTGTATACTGGGCCCGGTTCTCTTGGGTGAAGTCGGGTACCATAGGCGGGCCAATGTATGACGCTGACTGTGGATACATCGGCGAGCATTGGGGGAGAGGCCTCCTAGGCGAGTCTCCTCCCGCTCCTTGGTATGGGCTGGTACCGGCAGTGTACCATGGCCCGCTTGTCCAGGTGCTGTTCCTCGGTGCGGGTCGTGCGTCGTGCTCACCCGTGTATAGAGTCGGGGGTCTGTAGCGCAGCTCCGCGGGAGTATAGCCTGGGCTGTACCGGACCTCCTGGTCCGGTAGAGTACTGTGCTGTCGTCGGGCGTGGTTCTCCTCCTCTTCCTCTTCGTCTTCAGTTAGGTCATCCAGTGCTTGTAGTCTCTGGTTTAGCCTCTCCACAGGATATGCTGCTCCTTCCCGGTTGCTAGGTCTCGCTTGGACCGGTGGGGGGAGGTGGTCTGTGGGGGGTATAGACCTCGTCTGTTGGTCAAGTTCAGGGTTGTTTACTCGGCTAGGGGATGCCGCCCTGGAGGTGTGTCTAGACGAGTTCCTGGAGCCTCTGGCGGAGGGAGAGGGTGTTGTCCGTCTGATCAGCTGTTCTATTAGTTGCGCTTGCTGTCTGTCGCGCTCTGCGTCCCGTAGAGCACCAGCAGCTGCTCGCTGGCTGCCTGCTCGGTCTCGGGCCACATTCTCTTCTCTCTGAATGCGTCTTAGTTCTAGACGTATATGCTCTTCTTCGCTCCGCTGCTGGATCTGCAGTCGGTCGCGTTCAGCAGCGGCGTTCAGGCTGATGAGGAAGGCCTGCTGTAGGGTCCTCTCTGCCTCGCTGGGAGAAGGCGGTTGTATAGGGGAGCCTTCCCTCGGGGTACTCCTTGCGGAGCCTTGGAGCTCTATCTCCACGGTGCTCTCCCCGTCTTCTTCCGTGCCGAGTTCTCTCTCGGTAGCGTTGTATTCCTCCCGGGACTCATCGGGGACTACTTCTTCAGTACTGGCGGGGTGTGAAGTCATGTCTGGTTCCCACTGGTCCCCACCGTGAACTTGGTCAGTTACATTAGAGCCCGTAGGGGCCTCTATGGTCGGGGTAGTCTGGGCGTTGGGGTTAGACATACTTTTACTTTCTAGTTTTACCGCGTTTACTGTTAGTAGAAGACTAGGTTGTTGACTGACAGCGTAAGCCTCTAAGTACTGAGGGAGCCGTCGTTCGCGCTGCGGGCGTTGGTTAGGAGGATCGTTTCGTGGAGTGTTCATCATAGGCCATTTCAATATTAATAACACTATATTAATATTACACTAATTACCCTCCGGCTCGAAGGACCAATTGTAACTGAGGGGTACAATTCCCTGACTGTATTACTAGATATGATACTTACTACCACTACCTTTGTACTTAATATTCGGCCACCCAGTACACGGCATAAATATATTATGATGAACACTGTCACGTAGATGAAACGGATCCAACACAAATGTACGAATTAGAAATAGGTCTTTATTTCTACACAGCGATGGTGTGTAGAGCAAGCACTTAATCAAATCAATCACATTTATGAATGGAATTAGTATGCACTTTTATGGCAAGAGTATTCGTCGGTATATCAATAGAGAATGTCCAATCTCTGAGGGCGCAGGTGGTACATATACGACCTGGAATAGTTTAAGGAATAACAGCAATGATACTTTAATGATTATATACTGGACACACTAGGGGGGGTTAATCCGGTCGCTTGTAAGCCGACAGGAGTAGGAGGGGGGGGGGGGGGGTAGAATCCGGCTGCCTCATCCGGCCAAGGGTATCCCAGGTGAACCCACTGTAGTGCCGTTCAATGCGCCGGCGATCCTTGGACCACAGATGAAAGCAGATGGACTCTTTGTGGGCCGGCTCTCTCCGGTCCACGGGGGAGAGACGTGAAGCGACCTCGTCTTGCAGAGCGTCTCCTCACCTTGCGTCCTCTCCAGGGGGGGGGGGGTTCCAACACACGGCAGTGTCGGGGGTCTTTATCCATGGAATAATCAAAGTATACAAAACATAATCCGTGCCTGGGAAGGCGGGCTGTTGTCGGTAGAATAATCCGGTATACAGGTCCACTCGCTCGTCGGCTCTGGGGCTCCTCGGGTGCAGCTTCACGTGGGGTCAACCACCCTGGATAAGCAGCCAGTTCTCTGCCCGAAACGATGGGGTACTGACTACGGTAGTATTCTCACCGCACAAAGCACTATATATTAACAGACTATTATTAGCTTAATAGACTACGTCCAACTCGACGATATAGTGCCAAATATGACTATTCAAATATTAATATACACGATGTCTCAATACCGATGGTAGGCGAACTTGGCCTTACTCCCACACGTGGCGTCGCGGGGAGGCTTTACGTCTGTGACTCTATTGGAGGGTAAGAAACTGGACTGAAAAGGAAGTCCTACTTTAGTAGCGCAGTATATATACGCACTATGAACAAATAGTCCCATTAGTGGTGCGGTAGTCAGATTCCTACGCGGAACTAGGACTTGTTCGTACATGTGGAGCGGGACGTTTGAACTGGGTCTGAGGGGTATGGCAGCCTGGCACCAAGGTCTCGACCAATAGTAGAATGGAGACTATTATGGGATGTTCAGTAGGCTAGAATGGATATTCAATGCATATTGTACAAGGAATATACAAGGGATATCAGGGAATATTAGAGAATATACAAATACAATTAAATATATATATATAAATAAATATATATATTCGGTTTAATCTGGCCCTTCACAACAGTAAGAAAAAAAGCTGCAAGAAAACGGTAAATGTCCGGCATCAATGAGTTACTCTATCACACAGCAAGCAATTGTCCATCACTCTCTCTCTCTCTCTCTCACACACACACACACACACACACACACACACACACACACACACACACACACACACACACACACACACACACACACACACACACACACACACACACACACACACACACACACACACACACACACACACACACACACACAATTATTTTGTTACAAAAACTTAATTTCCTGCATTCTGGTGCAGGACTTTTTGAAATGTTACCCTTTAAATGCCAGTTTGTGTGATGGCATCACAAATTATTGTTTAAATAAACACACAAAGTAAAATATGTTCAATAGGATAGGAGCCCCGCATTTAGTGATCTAGGAGGCAAGTATTTTGTAATAAGATCGGATAGATAGAGCAATCACAAAATAAAGAAATGAGGCTCATCGTGCTCGCAAGCCACTGTCTAAAGTCTAATTGTGTTCTCAGAGGGATGACACTGGTGATCTACACCTCTACCAGAGGCCAGAAGCCAGAGGGGGACCCTGCTGACCACAAGGCCATCTGAATCATCCTATGCTGAATTGACATGAATGGCATCTCCCTTAAGCTGATGTGAGTATAACTTCCATGTACAAACACAAACACACCCACTCTATCTATATCTCTCTTCTAGGACATGTCATCATCATCAAACCTTTATTTAATTCTTGGGAGAACAGTAGGGTTGCAAAAAAAAGTTTAAACATCTTCAAATCATTATTAACACATCCACGCTGTAAAGCGTTATTGCCCGCCATGCTTTAACCGCCAGATCTCGCTGTACAGCGTTATTGAGATCAATATTGAATTTTTTCGCCATGGCATTCAAAATTCATATATACACCCATGGCCGCCTAGTTATAGTTGAAAATGGGGGTGCAAGATTCTTTTTTATTCGTATTTTTTTCCTTTCCTTTTTTTTTTTTTTTTGCAAGGGGTGGTTTAGAGCAGGTTCCACGGCAGATTTTTTTTACATTTAATGAACACCTGTATGTGCAATTTCCTGCAATATAGAGCCTTCAATCTTGACCAAAATAAAGCTGCTCTTTTCACTATAAAACTCAATTTATATTGCAGTATGATAGCTATAATAATAATAACTTCACTGCGAGGGCTCTTTTAGCTAACGCTAGCTAGGCACGTATGATAGCCAATTACTATTATAATAATAATAATAATAACTTTCCCATCCTCCCAAAGCCCCTCCGGCCCCGTTCACATCCACAGCGGCAGTACCAACAACAACAACAACAATTAATTGACGCTATCAATAGCCCCAGTGAGCGCGGCGTCTGAATGAATGAAAACTTTATTTAACAGATTGCAGAATGGGTACAATACAGTACGGCTCAATACACACAATTGTTAAGGGGATGCAGACCAGAGAAAGACGTTTGTCTTGTTTACATCAGGGTCCATACTAGCCCCTTTCGTGACTGTGCTGCACCGAGTGAATCCACAGTCACTTGCTCCTCAATGGGAAACCAACCTAGATTTACCCTGAAGGACTGGTTCTGGCCGAACCGTTCGTTATACAAGTATCACAGAGACATTACAAATGTGCTCACAGTTGCACGAGGGTTTCGGACAGAGATACGGGATGGTGCGCAGGCGCTGTGATCACCCAACGGCCGAAATAATGCCGCTTTGAGCAGTTTATAAAAAAATATTAAAAATATTTATTAGCAACGCCGAGCTTTCAAACCATCCCGTATCTCTGTCCGAACCCCTCGTGCAACTGTGAGCACCTTTGTAATGTCTCTGTGATACTTGTATAACGAACGGTTCGGCCAGAACCAGTCCTTCAGGGTAAATCTAGGTTGGTTTCCCATTGAGGAGCAAGTGACTGTGGATTCACTCTGTGCAGCGCGGAGGCTCACCATACGAGAAATATTCAGTTTCAATCTGTTTGCGCATTTAGTATACAGTCACAGTGTTCGACTTACGTGATGATTTGCTCCATTTTGATGTAAACGCCGAAGAATAATCCTCACAATGTTATCCAATATCCAGCCTGAATTTTTCAATGGCATTCGAAAAAGCTGCCTCCTCCCCCAACATGTCGTATACGTCATGCCGACGAACCGTGGCCCGTGGGCACTGGATCAGACCATTAAAGTGGGGGGTCACACAATCTTTGGAAACTTAAAAACTTGCTATTAAGTGTCATTGCGTATTATTAATTTGATTGAAATTACGTAGTTATGGTTAGATTTATATATGGGAGGGGGGGGGGTATATCATATTTTTCATATGATCAAAAAGTGGGGGAGCAAAATCAGATGTTTGCCCCCCCATGTTCAATAGTCGTAGAGCAGATGCTTCGCGTGCTCTATTGCGCAGGCGTCTATGTATACACCTCTGACGCTGCAGCTGGACCCTACGGCTCAATACAACGACGGCTCAATACCGCCACCTGGTGGATGGTCGGGCGAGTTACACTCGAACAACAGGAAGTGGGGGCTGTTGTGAAGGATCAGATTAAACCGAATATATATATTTATTTATGGATATATATTTAATAGTATTTGTATATCGTTTGATATCCCCTGTATATTCCTTGTACAATATGCACTGAATATCCCTTTAGTCTACTAACAGCCCATAATAGTTTCATTCTACCATTGGACGAGAACCTGGCGCCAGCAGCCATGCCCCTTGGTTCAAGTTCAATCGTGCCGACAAACATGTCGTGGCAAGCCCGGTTCCGCGTAGGAATACGCCTGGCGAAATACGAATGGTACTATTTGTTCACAGCGCATATATATATGGCGCAAGTAAAGTAGAACTTTCTTTTAGTCCATTAGTCCTTTACCCTCCAACCTAGTAACAGACGCGAAGCCTCACCCACGACGCACGTGTGGTGCAGTAAGGCCTACTTGGCCTCAGAATAGGCATTGAGACATCGTGTGGATTAATAGTTGAATTGTCATAGTTTGGCACTATACCGTCGAGTGGGACGTATTTCTATTAAGTTAATAATAGTCTATTATGTATGGTGCATCGTTCGGTTAGAGTTATAAAGTGAGCAGTACCCCCATCGTTCCTGACGTTATCTGGAGTCTTAACCAGGCTGGGCAGACCACGTGTGGTGCTTGCATCCGAGGAGCTCCGGGCCAGGACGAGTGGACCTGTACATTGGATTACTTTACCCGGACGACGGCGAGCCTTCCACGGCTTGGATTATCTACATGCTACATGGGTGCTTTGATTATTCCATGGATAACGGCCAACACTGCTGAGTGTTGGAACTACCCCCCCCGAGAGGAGTCCAGGTGAGACGGCGCTCTACCCCGAGTGAGGTCGCCTCACGTCTCTTCGTTGTGGACCGGCAGCTACCGTCCACCAGAGGGTCCAGCTGTATTCATCTGTGGACCGAGGTTCTGTGGGCACCATGTTCAGCACTCTGAATTCTCCCAAGAAATCGTCGGCCAGATGGGATACCGCCAGCGGCTCTCCTAACCCCCCCCCTACTGTCTTACAACCAGCGGGACCCCCCCCCCCCTTTAGTGTATCCAGCTATAATCATTTAAGTACCATCGCTATAGTTCCCTAAAGAACCAGGTTGTATACTTGCTCCCTGCGTAACCAGAGATTGGACATTCAATGTTGATTTACCTACGAATACTCATTTGCCTTACAAGTGCATTTCAAATCATAAATGTCATTAAGTGAACGTTGTATATACCCTTTGCTATATAAAATATTCGATTTATACATTTGTGTGGACTTCGTTTCATCAGGTGGGAAAGTTTTCATCATATCTATATCATGTACTGGATGGCCAGAAGTTAAAGTACAAGCGGTAGTGGTTTAATAATACCATACTTATCAATACAGTCAGGGAATTGTACCCCTCAGTTACAATTGGTCCTTCGAGCCGGAGGGTAACTAGTGTAATATTAATATAGTGTTATTAATATTGAAATGGCCTATGATGAACACTCCACGAAACGGTCCTCCTAACGTAGAACGCCCGCGGCGCAGACGACAGACACCTCAGTACTTAGAGGATTACGCTGTCAGTCAACTACCTAGCCTTCGACAAACGGTAAACGCGGTAAAAGTAGAAAGTAAAATTATGTCTGACCTTAACGACCAGGTTTCCCCGACCACAGAGGCCCTAGTGGGTTCTAATGTAACTGACCAAGCTCACGGTGGGGACCAGGAGGGAGCTGACATGCCTTTACCCCCCGCCAATACCGAAGAAGTAGTCCCCGACCAGCCCCGGGAGGAAGACAACCCTACAGAGAGAGAACTCTGCACGGAAGAAGAGGAGGAGAGCGCCGAGGAAATAGAGCTCCGGGACTCCCCAACGAGTACCGTCAGGAGCGGCTCGCCTCTACAACCGTCTTCCCCCAGTGAAGCGGAGAGGATGCTATCACAGGCGTTCCTCGTCAGCCTGACAGCCTCTACCGAACGCGATCGACTTCAGGGTGAACGCGATCGACTTCAGGGTGAACGCGATCGACTCCAGACTCAGCAACGGAGCGAAGAAGAGCGCATACGCCTGGAGATGAGACGCCTTCAGACGGAAGGGAATATGGCAAGAGACCGAGCAGACACCCAGCGTGCCGCTGCCGGTGCCCAAAGAGAAGCAGAGCGCGCCGCCGCCGAAGCCCAGCGCGCCGCTGACGGTGCCCAAAGAGAAGCAGAGCGCAACATCGATCTCATCCAGCGCGAAACCGAGCGCGACAGACTACAGGGCGAGCGCGACAGACTACAAGCCGAGCGCGACAAGTTACGTGCGCGGCTAATGGAGCGGCTGATCCCCAGGGCAACACCCTCTCCCTCCGCCAGGGGTTCAAGGAACTCGTCGAGACAACAGTCAAGGGCAGCGTCTCCTAACCGAGCAAGCGACCCTGAACTTGACCAACAGACCAAGCCTATACCCCCCGCAGACCCCCTTCCCAGACCGGTCCAAGCGAGACCCAGCTACAAGGAAGGAGCGGCATACACTGCGGAGAAGCTAAATAAACGACTACAGGATCTAGAGGACCTGATAGAAGAAGAAGAGGGAGAGGAGGAGAACCAAGCCCGACGACAGCACAGCACTCCACCGGACCAGGAGGTCCAGTACAGCCCAGGCTATACCCCCGCGGCGCTGCGCTACAGCCATCCACAGCGTCATACATTGCCACACCGACCACCAGACGGAGTGTGTACAGAACACTCGCCAGACAATATGACCCGTTGGGATGTATTCTACCTTACACCACCAGGGCAAAGATGATTGTACGAGCACTATGGGACAAGGACCAGGGCTGGGACGACCCAATACCCGCACACCTTGCCTCCACATGGAGAGAGTGGGAGACGGAACTCCGCTCACTCCCAGGCGTCAATATACGCCGCAGCTACTTCCCACCCACAGTGAGGCCGGAGACATGCAAGATGGATCTACACGTCTTCAGTGACGCCTCCGAAGTAGCCTATGGATCGGTGGCCTACTTGCGTGCCCAAGAGAAGGGAGGAGAGATACACACTGCTTTCATCCTGGCTCGCTCAAGAATAGCCCCACGAAAGCAACAATCTACCCCGCGTCTAGAGCTCTGCGCAACCCTAGCAGGAGCGCATCTAGCCACGTTAATCCAACGTGAACTCACCATTCCGGTGCACAGAACAATCTTGTGGTCAGACTCCACGACAGTACTCACATGGATCAAGTCTGATTCATGCAGATACAAGGTCTTCGTGGGAGTCAGAGTCACCGAGATTCAAGAGTTAACAGAAGCAGCGAGCTGGCGGTATGTGGACACCAAACACAACCCAGCTGACGTCATCACCCGGGGAATGTCCCTGGATGACCTCACCCGTCGCAACATCTACAGTGACGGACCAGAATTCCTCAAGCTCCCGGAAGAAGAGTGGCCTACGCCCACCCCACGGGAAGCAAGTAAAGAGGAGGCTGAGAACAAGAAACCTATGTTCTGTGGACTGAGCACAGTCGCCTCCACAGACCCCAACATAGATGACTGCATTACCCTACAGAGTGCGCAGCAAAAGACATTCCTGTGGCACCACCCAGAGATTCAGTCCACCACTGACATTTCAGCAGCTGACTACGAAGAAGCAGAACTTCTTCTACTACAACGAGCCCAGAGAGACTCGTTCCCTGATGAGCTAGACTGTCTACAGGGAGGAAAGCCCGTCCCATCAGACAGCAGACTGCTCCACCTGGCACCCGAGAGTGACGCCCATAATCTCATCAGAGTGGGTGGTCGCCTGCGGAGAGCCCCCGATCTACCGGATGACGTTAAGTACCCGATAGTCTTGAACAGCCGACACAAGGTCACAGAGCTGATCATAAAGAAATACGACGAGGATGTACACCACGCAGGAGCAGAGAGAGTCTTCGCGGAGATCAGACGTCGCTATTGGATACTTCAAGGAAGAGAAGCGGTGTGACGCTTCCAGCGAACCTGTCTAGACTGCCGAAAGTGGCGCGCCCAGCCCAGCATACCCCGGATGGCTGACTTACCCCCCTGTCGCCTCCGACTCGGCGACAAGCCATTCCACTCCACAGGCATGGACTGTTTTGGCCCGTTGTATATAAAGAGAGGAAGAGGAACCGAGAAGCGGTGGGGTATTGTATTCAAATGCATGACCACCAGAGCGATACATATCGAACTCCTTCCGACCATGAGCACAGACTCATTCCTTATGGCCTTCCGAAGATTCACATCACGGAAAGGAAAACCGTCTACATTGTTGTCTGATCACGGGACAAACTTCAAAGGCGGAGAAAGAGAGCTGAGAGAGAGCTTCCAAGCTATGGGCCCAGAACTTAAGACCCACCTCGCTCCATCCCAGATTGACTTCCAGTTTAATCCCCCGAACGCATCCCACTTCGGTGGAACCTGGGAACGAGAAGTACGTTCTATAAAGACAGCCCTGTACGCCAGACTGTGGCGGAAGAAGTCCTAATGACAGTCCTCACGGAGATCGAGGGAGTATTGAACTCAAAACCCCTCGGTTACGTCTCAAGTGATGTAGCAGATGTCGACCCAGTCACCCCCAACACACTCTTAATGGTGCGGCTGGACCCCGCGCTACCCCAGACAATGTACAGGCCTGAAGAAGCGAACGGCCGAAGAATGTGGAGGTACAGTCAAGTACTAGCTGACAAGTTTTGGAGCAGCTTCCTACTCCACTACCTACCGTCTCTACAGACCCGCCAGAAGTGGGTAAAAGAGAGAGACAATTTGACAGAAGGAACAGTCGTCATGATTATCGACCAGTCACTACCCAGAGCTATGTGGCCGGCTGGCCGCGTAAGCAAAGTGATCACCGGTGCCGATGGCAAGGTCCGAGCAGCTGAAGTGCTCGTCCAAGGGCGAACTTACACACGACCCGTGGCGAGGCTAATAGAACTGCCCCGACTCCCAGACACTATCGATGATGACCATGACCCCATGACTTTGTGAGTTGACTGACCCTTACAGCGGACCTTGAGTGGTAGACAGTGCGGTTAATCTGTCTCTGCTTAGCTAATTAGGTGGGACTAATTAGGGGGCGGCTGTTGTGAAGGATCAGATTAAACCGAATATATATATTTATTTATGGATATATATTTAATAGTATTTGTATATCGTTTGATATCCCCTGTATATTCCTTGTACAATATGCACTGAATATCCCTTTAGTCTACTAACAGCCCATAATAGTTTCATTCTACCATTGGACGAGAACCTGGCGCCAGCAGCCATGCCCCTTGGTTTAAGTTCAATCGTGCCGACAAACATGTCGTGGCAAGCCCGGTTCCGCGTAGGAATACGTCTGGCGAAATACGAATGGTACTATTTGTTCACAGCGCATATATATATGGCGCAAGTAAAGTAGAACTTTCTTTTAGTCCATTAGTCCTTTACCCTCCAACCTAGTAACAGACGCGAAGCCTCACCCACGACGCACGTGTGGTGCAGTAAGGCCTACTTGGCCTCAGAATAGGCATTGAGACATCGTGTGGATTAATAGTTGAATTGTCATAGTTTGGCACTATACCGTCGAGTGGGACGTATTTCTATTAAGTTAATAATAGTCTATTATGTATGGTGCATCGTTCGGTTAGAGTTATAAAGTGAGCAGTACCCCCATCGTTCCTGACGTTATCTGGAGTCTTAACCAGGCTGGGCAGACCACGTGTGGTGCTTGCATCCGAGGAGCTCCGGGCCAGGACGAGTGGACCTGTACATTGGATTACTTTACCCGGACGACGGCGAGCCTTCCACGGCTTGGATTATCTACATGCTTTGGGTGCTTTGATTATTCCATGGATAACGGCCAACACTGCTGAGTGTTGGAACTACCCCCCCCGAGAGGAGTCCAGGTGAGACGGCGCTCTACCCCGAGTGAGGTCGCCTCACGTCTCTTCGTTGTGGACCGGCAGCTACCGTCCACCAGAGGGTCCAGCTGTATTCATCTGTGGACCGAGGTTCTGTGGGCACCGTGTTCAGCACTCTGAATTCTCCCAAGAAATCGTCGGCCAGATGGGATACCGCCAGCGGCTCTCCTAACCCCCCCCTACTGTCTTACAACCAGCGAGACCCCCCCCCCCCCCTTTAGTGTATCCAGCTATAATCATTTAAGTACCATCGCTATAGTTCCCTAAAGAACCAGGTTGTATACTTGCTCCCTGCGTAACCAGAGATTGGACATTCAATGTTGATTTACCTACGAATACTCATTTGCCTTACAAGTGCATTTCAAATCATAAATGTCATTAAGTGAACGTTGTATATACCCTTTGCTATATAAAATATTCGATTTATACATTTGTGTGGACTTTGTTTCATCAGGTGGGAAAGTGTTCATCATATCTATATCATGTACTGGATGGCCAGAAGTTAAAGTACAAGCGGTAGTGGTTTAATAATACCATACTTATCAATACAGTCAGGGAATTGTACCCCTCAGTTACAGGGGCTGTGCGTCGATTAAATTCATCCGGCCGTCAGACATTGTTGCAAGGCTCCCGACAGACACTATAGTACATATGGATCGCTTTATAAACTTAATAATCAATATGATTTCGGCGTTTATTGCGACATACAAACCGGAAATGGACCTAGGCGATCGACGTCCTATACTTGGGATATTTCACCGCCAGTCTCTTTGACGCACGGTAAGAGGACACTAACGTTATTTTCAGCCCAATTTATTAATTTCACTGCAAACCATCTGATCAATATATCACCCATACTACATAAAGCATTTAATGACGATCACGTAATTATAAACGCCCCCCCCCCCCCCCTTTCCTCCGTGCATGATGACGCATAACGTATACGATCATATACAGTTGAATTTTTTAATATAGCGTGTCTAGGGAATAAACGGCAATCGATGCATTTAGGTCTATAACTCACGTTCTAGGAATTACTACAGAAAATGATAAAAACATACTTATATTCTAGAAGGTATTTTTGTATGAATGTATGAATGAAAAAGTATAACGTTCCTACATCCTGAACAATAGATAATTGATGTTGAATGCAGGCATTACAGCGTTCCGTCTCAAGACGGATTTCCGTCAATTTGATTGGGGAGATCCGTCAATTTGATTCGCAGTCTAACGGAATTGACTACCTGGTATAATATGATTTGTAGATGCATACAGATTGAAACAAAATTGAGCCAATCAGAGGCGCCAAATATCATGAAAAGGGAATTTTTTCTACCGAGGCGGCGCCAAGCAGTCATCACTCAGGGACTCGAGTGGTTGCAGCTGGAGGCTATTGGGCGAGTGACATTTGCGAGGTCTGTCCGCCACATGGCAGGGTAACAAAATAGTTGTGTCCCCTGCTGTGGTTGTGAGTATAGTATACGTTTATTAGCTTAACTCCGTAGCAACATCACACAGGTGTATCTGTAGACAGTCTCCTCCCCACCGTATGTATCTTTTTTCCTACCACCCACCCCCTCATAATGTACAGTCCCGGACTTTCCAGTGAATCATAGTGTCCTTTTTTTCATTTTCCCAGATGCACCATGCACCAAGGATCCAGCTGATTACTGCCAATCTGGAGGATTGTTCCTTATCTGCTCTTCACTTGTGCCACTGATTCATTGACCTTTTGTGGTGTGGTATGTTTTGATTTTTACTTAGTAATACACTGTATAGTTGGGATTCTGAATTAAACAGTATAATGTTCACATATATTATGGAGCCCGCAGGGGTCGGGAGAATATTGTGGAAAACAATATAAAACTGAAATGGTAAAGCTAAAAAACTGTAGACCTGACCACAACCCCCTCGGTTCAACAGCACAATATGTTGCTTTCTCCGCTTTTAAAAGTTGAAATCATCTGATGACATTGAAGGGATAGTTCAGAATTGTGGACATAAAGTTTAATTTACTACTTGGTTCAATGGACTGCACTTATATAGCAATAGCGCTTTTATCCAAAGCGCGTATGGCCTCTCATTCACCTATGCACACACATTCACACACCAATGGTGGCAGCTGCCATGCATATTGATCCATAAATAGTGTTTAGATTGTACTTCTATAGATTTTTTACTTTACATACTGTATTTAAACATTACATTTGAACAAACACTGCAAGCAAAAGTTTTAAATCATTTGAATCTGTTTTATACAGCACACTTGCTTCCAAAATAAAGCAGTTTTACAATCCTGAGCATTTGTTAACACTTGAAGCTTTTTGTTTCTAACAATCTGTACAATAAAAGTGTCTCTGATTAACTTTTAGTGGTGCCAATTTATTGAAGGAGTTTGATTGTAACAATTTAGGAAAGATCTGTAAAATAACAGTGTTTCTCTGCTGAGTTTTTAGTGGCATAACTTTATTGAAGGGGTTTGATTGTAATAAGTTAGGAAAAACCGGCCAAATAACAGTGTTTCACTGTGTTTCATCGTAATAATTTTGGAAAAACTTGTGGAATAACAGTGTTTCACTGCTGAACTTTAAGTTCTGTCACTTTATTGAAGGAGTTTGATTGTAACAATTTTGGAAAGACCTGTAAAATAACAGTGTTTCACTGCTGAACTAAGTTCTGTCACTTTATTGAAGGAGTTTGATTGTAATAATTTTGGAAAAACCTGCCAAATAACAGTGTTTCACTGCTGAACTTTAAGTTATGTCACTTAATTGAAGGTGTTTCATCGTAATGATTTTGGAAAAACTTGTGAAATAACAGTGTTTCACTGCTGAACTTTGAGTTCTGTCACTTAATTGAAGGAGTTTGATTGTAATAATTATGGGGAAAAACGGTGAAATAACAGTGTTTCACTGCTGAACTTTAAGTTCCGTCACTTTATTGAAGGAGTTTGATCGTAATGATTTAGGAAAAACCTGTGAAATAACAGTGTTTCACTGCTGAACTTTGAGTTCTGTCACTTAATTGAAGGAGTTTGATTGTAATAATTATGGGAAAACCTGTAAAATAACAGTGTTTCACTGCTGAACTTTAAGTTCTGTCACTTTATTGAAGGAGTTTGATCGTAATAATTTAGGAAAAACCTGTGAAATAACTGTGTTTCACTGCTGAACTTTGAGTTCTGTCACTTAATTGAAGGAGTTTGATTGTAATAATTATGGGAAAACCTGTAAAATAACAGTGTTTCACTGCTGAACTTTAAGTTCTGTCACTTTATTGAAGGAGTTTGATCGTAATAATTGAGGAAAAACCTGTGAAATAACAGTGTTTCACTGCTGAACTTTAAGTTCTGTCACTTAATTGAAGGAGTTTGATTGTAATAATTATGGAAAAACCTGTGAAATAACAGTGTTTCACTGCTGAACTTTGAGTTCTGTCACTTAATTGAAGGAGTTTGATTGTAATAATTATGGGAAAACATGTAAAATAACAGTGTTTCACTGCTGAACTTTAAGTTCTGTCACTTTATTGAAGGAGTTTGATCGTAATAATTTAGGAAAAACCTGTGAAATAACAGTGTTTCACTGCTGAACTTTGAGTTCTGTCACTTAATTGAAGGAGTTTGATTGTAATAATTATGGGAAAACATGTAAAATAACAGTGTTTCACTGCTGAACTTTAAGTTCTGTCACTTTATTGAAGGAGTTTGATCGTAATAATTTAGGAAAAACCTGTGAAATAACAGTGTTTCACTGCTGAACTTTGAGTGCTGTCACTTAATTGAAGGAGTTTGATTGTAATAATTCTGGGAAAACATGTAAAATAACAGTGTTTCACTGCTGAACTTTAAGTTCTGTCACTTTATTGAAGGAGTTTGATCATTATAATTTAGGAAAAACCTGTGAAATAACAGTGTTTCACTGCTTAACGTTAGGTTATGACTATAACCAAGTTCTGTTAGTTAGGGGCGATGCTTGGCATCGCTACTGCACTATCTCGCGTACGTGCACGCGTACTGAATAAACCACAAATGTACCTCTAATACCAGTATTAGTCTGACCACACCCCTCATCAGCTTACCTTCATAAGCAGGTGTGTGGTCACCTGCTCTCCTCCTTCCCAAGCTTTCACCACAAGGTGAGGACAAGGGCTGCAGCGGCCGTCCGATGCCAAGCATCGCCCCTAACTAACAGAACTTGGTTATAGTCATAACCTAACGTTCTGTATCGTTAGTGGCTTAGCTTGGCATCGCTACTGCACAAGGGAGGCCAAGCGGAGCCACTTGGCTGACAAATACACCCCGCTGACAGCCCCCCAAAACCATCAGAACAGGGAGGGCCGAGCCCCCCCGACCCCCCCTAATGGAGGGTAGCCCCCCTATTAGGGACGTCACGGGAGGGCGACGGACCCGACCGTGCGAAGAGGCACTCAAGCAACTCAACGCACAGGGTGAGCAGACCGTGGCTTGACCCCACGACTACACACACGCACAACCCGCATGCCACCCGGGAACGAACGGAGGAACAACCTCGTTACTGCCCCCAGAATCACGGGGTCAAGGGCAAACCCAACCCCGTGGCAAGGCCGTAGCAGCGGAGCACGAAGGAAGACCCAGACCCACCAAAAGGACTGGACTCCCTAGAATGGGGGCCCGGAGAAGTCCATGATGCCAGCATCAAGACCCCACCAGGTGGGCACGTAGTGCCCCGCCCCCCACATCGCCAGCGTATTCGGACAAAGGCCCCTCAGTTACTGCACCTGGTATTCCCAGGCGGAACCAACCAGGCCAGAACCTGCCCAGCTTCCGAGATCGGACGAGATCGGGCGTGTTCAGGTCGGTATGGCCGTAAGCCGAGCGGGCCCCGTCCCCCCAATAGTACACCGCCTGGCACACTGACCCTGCAGAATAGGCAGTCAGCATGGCCGTAAGCACACAAAAAAGGTTAACCAACGGAAGCAGGCAGCGCACCGGGGAAAAACCAGGCAACAGGCTGTTAACCCTAGCCTGGAGACTGCGGACGAGACAGGCGCCAGAGGGGACAGCTGAACACAGCCGCCCCGGCGGAAGGAGCGTAAGCTGGCGGTGTTGCATGACCAAGCCTCCATTCAACAACCCCCACCCAGAGGGGTCGAGGCAGAGAAGGCTGACACGATTGGCAGACGTCATGAACGTGCAGGGGCACCCTCAACCGGTGAACCCGGGAGTTGACACTGCTCCAACACACCAGGGAATCAACCACCTCGGTGTTACCCAATGCGGTGGTTGTTCCTATAACCCCTCAAGAAAAAACTCCAAAACACACCTGCGGGTATACACCGGCTATACCGCAGTACAAGTGTTTCAGTTTCCAAAAAGGGTTAACCCAGGCCTACGGGTCGCAAACATCACTTCGGACCGGGCCTGGCGGTACGGGAAGCACAGGGTCACCAGAGGAGGTCAAAAAACCACCCCCACAGGCCCCTCTTCGCCATGCGTGAGAGAGGAGCGAAAAATAATGGAGAACCAGCCCCTAAGCACACCGTACCTGGTATTCCCCGGCGGTCTCCCAACCAAGTACTAACCAGGACCAACCTGTGTAGCGGCCGAGATCCGACGAGATCGAGCGCGTACAGAATGGCATGGCTGTAAGCCATGACGACAGTGCTGAGTAAAAACATACCCAACCAGGGTCTCCATAGCGCTTAACCCTGTGACACCCAGACCGACCTGGCATTTTTCCCCCTGAAAAAAGCCCAAGTCCCTCAGGGTACCAGAACAGCAGATCTGCATCCCCGGCGGACAACGGGTTCAACCGATCTGGACCAGCGTGACCAGAACCAGTCCCGTGCCCTAACCACGCCGACATGCCTACTCCAGGAGAAGGGCAGATATGCGTGTTGATCTTAACATGAAAAGAAGGCGCCACCCAGACGTTCGGACGAACCGCGCCTGGTGGCCCACCCCAAGGGCGTGAGACCCCACTACATATGTTCAGATCCATCCCGTCATCATCCCCCAGACATGAACGAGAATCCGTCGACAACCCACCCAGGTCATGGGATGTGGTCGCCGGAAGAGGAAAAACCCCCATCTCAGTTGCTTTATAAAAACGCTGTTTCAACCACAAGCAACCAAGGCGTGCCAGTCAATCGCCTGTTTACAGCGAGCTAGCACTATACGTGCGTCGGGACACACCCCCATCAATGAACAGGCTATTTAGACCTGTCATTGAATCCCCAAGGCGCCCAGGGGAACGACAAGAGGGGTGTGACACTCCCTAACTCCAACACTTCTGGAATAGAAAGAAGGAAGCATCAACAGTATGTATCCCAGTCTACACAGCCGGGGTAAAAAATGTTCACATTTTTACATCCCACCACCCTCCCATAGGAAAGAGACGGGGATCCCCAGAGAGACTTCCCACGCGAGCTGTACAGATTGAAAAGAATATATTGCACCTTGAGCCATGTAAAAAACTGGTTTTAGGGCCTCCGGGGAAGAGGCACCGAACCCATACACACTCAATAAACGAATTGAATCGAATATACATACAATAGAAAAGGACCCTTCTAGAGGGTCCACTCACTTTGACAATCTGAGGAGGAAGGCTCTGTACTCTGATGGAGGCTTCCTCACATGGAAGAAGGAGTCCGAACTCACAGAAGGCCTGAGTAGGCGCTTGGTGAGGAGGAGCCCTGACCACCCCCCCTGAAAACAGATCCATCACATGGACCTGAACAGCACACGGAAGTCCTACCAACAGAGACGCGCACGGTGACGTACTCTATGGCGGGGGAATTCCTGCGGTGCACACGCCCAATATACCAGGCCGTGGGACCAGGAACTCCCTCCCCCCCCCCCCCCCCCCCCCCCCCGTAACGTGCCGAACCGCCACGTGACGGGAACCTTGAAGGACAGGGGGTGTACCCCTGACCGACAGAACAATGGGGAGAGGAAAGGTTACCAGTTCACCCCTTTACGACCCCACACCCATGATACGACGTAACGACAAAAAGAGAATATGACACAGTCATAGTCAGCTCTATGAAGCGTTTCACAGCTCCACACAGCGCATGAGCTAACCTGCTATCTGATTTTTACTAAGGAAAAACACAGAATAGAGAAGGCTCTAAGAACCCCGGTCCAACATACACATGTGCTTCTGTGGCCAGTACAACCCAGTTGTAGGTCACATGACACACACAACCCATCATCACCTACAAAAAATGGCAAAAACACTCAACAGAGGAACGCCGTTTTTTTCACAATGAGAGAATACATCATTCTTGATTAGTATCGACCACAGGCCTTGCTAAGCACACATGACAGCAACCAAACCAATTTCCCTTTAGGAAATAAGTTTCTCCAGCAGATTTAGCACAACCTCAGCAATCAAGCTAAGAGTCACATCGTATCCCTACCACACAAAAGACACAATTAATGCACAACATGTCTGATAGGAGGTGATAAAGTCCCCAGGGAACCGGGGGGGGAAAAACACAATCCTCCTATTTTACCCTCAATACGGCCAGTTAAAACAGGAAAACCTGTTAATGTGTGAACTCACTGTTCATTGTCATTACAGTCTGAGAAAGAACATTCTTTTACTCACTTGTCACCAAGCATAGCTTCATAGGTTAGTTGCCTTAGTAGTGAGTACACGGTACACATAAACACCATGATGTTTCTCACACAACAACCAGATCAATACATCACGATCTGCACGGAGAAGCTAACTGCCAGTGACAAAAACAGCTCACACACAACCCGCAACGTATCCCAAATGTATTGCAACAACACACGTTTTGGGAAAAAACACCGTTTATCCACAATACATTTAGCAAAGTAAAACCAGAAGACGTGTTATGAGGTCTGGCCAACCCCGTACCTACCCGGAACGCAGATCAGCGAAGTGCAGTCAAACTCACAAGACACCGTAGAACACAGCCGTCCTGTGTTGTTCGACCCGGGCAGCGTCGCCGCTCCACCAGTCGCTACAGTCCTCTTTGTTGACGCAATCCCCGTCTAGGCTCAGGTAGGGTCGACGAACATCCCCTGTCAAGGATGACGTCGTGGTCAAGAGTGTAAAACATGTTAAAATCAAAGCACGTTCAACAGAATAGCATCAAGCTAACGGCTGCTCCAACCGTTCGGGTGCTATTGCTTCCGCTCGCGAGACGCCGGTCTAACGACGCACGCGATCAGAAGCGAGCTCCCGGCGGCGCGCGAGAAGCGAAGCTACCCCGCGCCAGGCCACTGACCGGCTAACCGTAAGCTATGAACATGTAAACAATGACATAACACTCACCCAGACAGGCCGCCGTTCTGAACCCTCCTCACTTTTTAAGAGAAAAGAGAAAACAAGACGTCAACACCGCTTCACAACGGTGACATTACCACGTCCGGCGGAATCAGCACAGTACCAACTGGCCTGTATAGCTGACTTTGAACATGAATCTGCCGCTATCGCACATTACATGCACATATCCCCTCGTGAAGGAATACTCTCATTTGGATATGAAAGATGGGGTCTTAACACGGTGACAGAGAGAATCCACTCGTCCAGAACACACAGGGATCACCAGTGTCAATGGTCG
>NC_140171.1:63780718-63813218 GCF_963971535.1 Notolepis coatsorum
ACACACACACACACACACACACACACACACACACACACACACACACACACACACACACACACACACACACACACACACACACACACACACACACACACACACACACACACACACACACACACACACACACACACACACACTGTCTCTCTGCTGTCTGTCTCTCTGCTGTCTCTCTCAAAATAGTATAAGTGTTATCTTGGCCCTGAGACAGTTGCTCTCCGGCTCTGCAGCTGGACCCTTCTCAAATCAGCACGAAAAAAGCTATAAGCTTATAAAACGATTTAATATGCTAAACTTCGTTTTAAATTCTTTAATTCACATTTGTTTATTTCATAAAGATGTTCCGACATAATGCTACCTGCCCCGACCAGATCCGCAACTCTGTTGCGATACAGATTAATGATCTACTCTGTATAAGTGGCTATCTTTTATGCTGTAGATCACTGCTGGTACGTGCGTGCAGGACCTTTATTTCAGTGGGGACTGTACGTGTTTATTTGACGTTACTGTACAAAATGTGTGTAGTAAAAGACGGAGCTGTCTTTTATTGTAATATAATAATTATTAATATAAAAAATTATAATAATAATTTATAGGCTACCTAATACCGACATCAAAATAGATTGTATGCCTCTACGAATCACATTAAACCGTGCATGTAGAACATTTACGGATAACTTTAATCCCAGGGTATTAATCGAACGTTAAAAGAACTAAACGAAGAAAGGCATTCATATTCCAGCATGCATTAATGACACCAACGGGCAACGGCAAACAGTGGTTAACGGTCTTTATTAGTGTTTTGCGGTGTCCAGGCAGCAATGGTCTTTTAGGAAGTTAATAGATATAATATCCAACATCACCGTGTACATGTCTGTCAGCCTGTCACGTATTTCTCCCATAACACGCTTTCGCTCGGTTTAGTCCATTTTTCCACATTTCACGGGGGTGATCATTACCGTATATGGTTAATTACGGGCGGTTCTATATGCAAATACTTAAAATCGTGCACGAGCGCGGAACGTAGATCAAGTGATATTTATCAAGACAGAGTACTTGCAGGTGTGCGTACGACCTGTGTGCGCACGTGTGATAAATCCAGATTTTTTTGTGCGTACACACATTATAAATTCTGTGCTTACGAACGAAAGTAGAACACTTTCTAAATGAGGGCCCTGGACGACTACCGTCCTAAGGATAAGGTCCCCAGGGCCATGAGTGATTGTTACATCAGTGGCGGCTCGCCACTGGTGGCGCTAGGGCGCCGACCCACCTGTTAAATGAGAGAAGAAGAAAAAAAAACTTTTTTGTTTTTTGTTTTATAGCCCTATAAATAATATAAACATGTTTAAAATGAATAATATTTACTCATTTTAAGTATGTTTGTATTTCCAATGCACAATATAACGTTATTATCTAAATAAAAAAAACAGCGTTTTCATGGGCAGGAAGTGACGTTTTTTTTTATTTTTTCGTATTTCTCGCCCGGGCAAGAAGCGATAGCGCTCTGCGTGCGCGTCACAGTTTGATCGCTGTCTCCGTCACAGCCAATCAGTGCATACGGCGTTGTGCGTTGAAATATGACTATTATGTTGGAATCCGAGCGCGATTTGAAGCGGTCTAGCCAGCAGCGTGTGAACTTCCGTGAAGAATTTCCATAGCCGCATTTCGCGGAGACGCTCTCTGATTGGCCGACGCGATGCCAGTTTTTTTCCATTGCCGCATTTCTCGGGTTGGTTAGAATGCAACTCAGTCGACTCGTCAACAACAACAGCAACTGTTACTACACTGAGCTTAGGCACTCTTTCAAAGTTGGTTAAGGTTAGAGTTTGTCTTAGAGCATGGCGATAGAACGCCAGGTAGTTTGCAGGCTGTTCGAGGCGGAAATGGAGTCTGGACAAAGACACAGCTCTTGGCTAACTAACAACAAGCAGTGTGGAGGGACATGTATGGACAATGGATGGACATCAACACAGGCTTTATGGACAATGCCATGGAGTGGATATACTTTATCAACAAGCCAACAACAAGGTAGATTAGCGATCTTAACTCTAGTTTAATACATGATACGTTGTCTACTGATGCCGCAGGCATAACATTGTACTGCTAGCTGTTAGCTCCGTTAGCTTAGCTGGCCACTTAGTGCATGGAACGGAGTAACGTTAACGTTTAAACGTTATGTCGAGGTCATACAATACTACAGTCGACATAAGGTTAACCTTACCCCGTTTCCATGAAGTGTTTAAATAGCAGCAATCTTGTTGAAAATGTAACTACTAAAATGCTCTCTGATGCTGCTGATGCATAATGAATGAATGGTGAGTTGTTTAAAATGACAACATACATGTGTTAATTATTTGATTTGATTGATCCGAGAGACAGAGAGATCGTCTATGTTTGAATGAATGAATGAATGAGAACTTTATTAACAGATTGCAGAATGGGTACAATACAGTACGGCTCAATACACACAATTGTTAAGGGGATGCAGACCAGAGAAAGACGTTTGTCTTGTTTACATCAGGGTCCCAGATTTTCGATTCATATCGATAGTTTAATAGCTAGCCTTGGCTCGTTTAACAATATGCAAAATATGTGTACAGCCCTGTACTCATACTGAAGTTATTCTTGGTATATAATAGGTCTGATTGTGTAACAAATCGATTCCACGTCGCGCTGTGTGTGAGAGAGAGAAGGAGAGAGGGAGAGATCTGCCTGTGTTTGTAGACGGGCGAGTTTTGTTTCTAACTTTTCTATTTATATATTGTGTTTCAAGTTGTGAATTAGAGTCTAGACTATACTTTATTTGACTGGTTGTGTGTTGTTGTAGTAACAGCTGAGCGACTCGTTCATAAGAGCCGATTCATTGCCGTGAGCGTGAGTCGAATTGCTCACGTCTTGCCATGAGTGTTGCGTGGTACTGTACTGTACTGTACAAAATATTTGGTATAGCGCCCCTAGTGGCGAATACCCACCGGCCGCCACTGTGTTACATTATGTCTCGTTAGATTCCAATAACAGAGCTGTAGCATTGATATATTGGTAACAATATGGTGCATAACAGGGGAATGATACACCATTCAAACCAGTGTAAATCACTGTGAAACATTAAACTATGACTTTAATGGTAAATATATTGGTGGCATGGCTACGTTGTATGCTGACTAATCATCTGCGGGCCAAGTATCCTGTGATGTGTGAAGTGATATTCACAGAATTCTCTCTCTCATTCTTTCTCTCTTTTTTTCTCTTCTCAATCTCTCTATCTCTCACCCTCCTATTCTCTCTCTCTTCTCTCCCTCTCTCTCTTTATATCTCCAACTCTCTCTTTCTCTGCTAGTAGATTGTGATGAGCCAGCAGTGGCCATGCTCGGCTGCTTTAGCTAATGGAACTCTGTCTCTGCAAGGCCTCACAATGTAGTCCAGGACCAAACCCTATCTCATCATCTGTATGCATGGTGTGTGTGTGTGTGTGTGTGTGTGTGTGTGTGTGTGTGTGTGTGTGTGTGTGTGTGTGTGTGTGTGTGTGTGTGTGTGTGTGTGTGTGTGTGTGTGTGTGTGTGTGTGTGCGTGTGTGTGTGTGTATATGGGTGTGTGTGTGTGTGTGTGCGTGTATGTGCACATGTGTGTGTGTTTGTTTCTGTGTACAGTATGTGTGCGTGCATGTGGGTGTGTGTGTATGAGTGTGCTTGTGCATGTCTGAGTGTACATTTGTATTTGTGGCTCTGTATGTGCACGTGTGTGTGTGTGTGTGTGTGTGTGTGTGTGTGTGTGTGTGTGTGTGTGTGTGTGTGTGTGTGTGTGTGTGTGTGTGTGTGTGTGTGTGTGTGTGTGTGTGTGTGTGTGTGTGTGTGTGTGTGTGTGTGTGTGTGTGTGTGCGCTGTGTTCTTCTCATCTCACGTTGCCTCCTGTACCTCAAGGTGTACCATGTGAATACATACTCAAGAAAACAAATGCCAAGAGAGAGAGAGATGCTTTCCGTGCTGCCTGCAAGTTCCCAATTTTTTTAAGGTGCAGACTAATTAATTGAAAGCAAATTACTATTGAGTCCATTTAAGCACTCTGGACCTCGTTAACTTAAACAAAGGCCCTTCATTACATGGTGAGCCATCTCTGGCAGGTGCACACACACACACACACACACACACACACACACACACACACACACACACACACACACACACACACACACACAGACACACACACACACACACACACACACACACACACACACACACACACACACACACACACACACACACACACACACACACACACACACACACACACACACACAGTGGCATATGAAAAAGGTGGTGACATCAAATGAATGAAAATATCAGAAATAATCAGAATATCACCCCCTAAGAAGGCAGTGTTGTTATGATAAATGCAGCCATTGTGATTTTTTTTTTTTTTTAACAAATAACCAAACAAAAACATCTCTATGCTGCAGACCAGAGATGCTATGGGATGAGGAGCACTCATTGGTTCAAGGCCCAGATAGTTACTGTAGATCCCCATGGAAACAACAGTTGGGATAGTGGAGAGAGCGGAGACTGGCCTGGTGTGCACACTCTTATGCAGGAGAGCCTGTTGACCCTCACTGGAATGTGTCTGTTGCAGATATTATGAGCTGGGCAAATGTAAACATTGAGATAATGAGGTGAATATATTTTTTATTTAAGTTTTGGTTGTTCTAAACACAGCTACGATTTAAATAGCTCTGTAACCACACCCTCCTGTGCAATATGAGAAGCTACTGTACGTGCGATATGAGTAGAATTGTGCAATAATCAATAATTGTGCAACATCTTTACATCCCTAGTGTATATATTTATATATAACCGTACCTGTACTGTACCTGTACAATGACATGATCATTCATTCATTCATTCATTCATTCATTCATTCATTCATTCATTCATTCATTCATTCATTCATTCATTCATTATATTATAACTCAAGTCCACACTATGCTACTGGTGGTCCTGTTGGAAAGCAGCCTAAATTGTAGTTTCTCAAGCCCACAGGAGTACTTTCACTTTCTATTGAGGGCATATTAATAATAATAATAATTAATTTAATTTATATAGCGCTTCTCAATAACCCGAAGTCGCTGAAAGCCTGTTTAGTCTATGTCACAGTGTTTCTCAAAGTGCAGAGACATGACAGGAGGGGCCGCAAGCGACTGGGGAACACACGCTGAACTATTGTTTTGACGTCTGCGCGGGCTAGGGCTGCACCGATGAGGTCGCTGATGACGTCGACCATGACATTTCCTTGATTTGAATATTCATGACCAGCACATCGTATTGTTACTTACAGTACGTGTGCTGTCTTTGCCGTGGAAATGGCAGACGTTCAAAGTCATAACATGCGCAAAGTGTCATATAACACAATTAATTAATGAATCACGTTTGAAATATAAATAGCCAGGACTTAACAATGCAATCATTTTTCGTTTTGACGTCAACTCCATCTGCAACAGCCTATAGCCTACTCTTTCCCCCTCTATCCCTATTTCTCTCTCTCTCCCCCTCTCTCTCTCTCCCCCCCTCTCTCTCTCCCTCTTTCTATCTCTCTCCCTCTCTCTCTTTCTCTCTCTCTCTCTCTCTCTCTCTCTCTCTCTCTCTCTCTCTCTCTCTCTCTCTCTCTCTCTCTCTCTCTCTCCCTCTCTCTCTCTCTCTCTCTCTCTCTGTATGTCCATTATTTGAAGTAGCCAAATGTTACAATATAAAAACGGACTGGATAGTTGATAATAATTATTTCACTTCATTAGCAGAAATATTATTTATTAATTATTAAGTCTGCTATACAAACAAACAAGTGTGACAGTAACGTCTATAAAGAAGAAAAAGATCACGGAGCAGTTTGCACCTGACACTGCTCTTAAATCCAATGCACATGGCGGGCGATTTTTGCCAGGTGACCGATAGCATGTTATGAATGAGAGAACCGACACATCAGGAGATTTTTTTGCGACAATCGGGCAGCAAGTTCACTATGAGGAAATAACATGACTTCTACTGGTGTATCATTAATTAACAAATTAATTAATAAAACTAATTAATTTATCAATACATTAATTTATCAATAACCTATGTATTATTACCATGCTATTTATGTTTGTTATTAATTAACTAAGTTAGTTAGTCATTTATATGTGCTGCTTAATATAGCCTACATAAACAAATTTGTCTGTTTATCGATACTCCCATCAATCGACAAACATCAGCACATATAAATGACACCTTTCAGGTTAACTGGTGGAAAAAAAGGTTTGCCAGGCCATGTATACTTTTCGCCCTATTCCAATTTAAATGACGACACCCCCCTGAACCATGTTCATCAAGTTGGGCGTCGCCTTGCCTGTTGGTCGGTAAACCTGACGGAACGTATAGACCGTGTACTGACTTTCGTAAAGTTAATAACATTACCAAACCTTTTGTCCTTCGAAACATGCCCGCAACTTTCCAGCGCCTTATGAAATTGGTCTGGGCGTGGTTGACCATTTAAAATGGTAGAATGAAATGATAGGGTTGACTCTCCTGGTTTCGTATACAAATCATCCTTTGACATCCTTTGTTTTGCCCGTCTCTTCTGTTCCCGAATCTCTACTGTCACTTGCTCCTTAAATTGCTCCTAGGATCCAAGGTTGCTGAGAGTGGGGGCAGGATGGTGAGGGGGATAGGTGAAGGGTTGGCAAACATGTTGGAGTTGATTTAAATCTAAGATTATGTTACTTTGTTAAATCTATTGAGTTTATTTGTGTTTAGGTCATAGGGTGGAACCCCTTTCTTTAGGGGGAGGGTGTGATGGCCCCCACTCTACCTGCTAATTGGTGAGTCTGCTGCCTCTCCGGGAGCATGGTAGAGTGGGTGGCTCGTCAGTCCAATTCGACTCACCTGGGCAGTGAGAGCTGCCTGTATCTATGTCTGTTACGACCCTGGCTCAAGGCCCGCAACCTATGTGCAAAACCGACACCAAAACCTGTGTGTTAACTCAAAGTGCTACTATATTAAGGAATTACTAGTGTAAGCTAAACTAAAGTACTAAGATAAACCAACGGACAAGGACTGAAGAACCTAACAGCTCTTTCTCTAAGCACAGACAGTGCATGTGTGTTACTAGGTCTGCCTTTAAATCTCCCCAGCAGGTAACCAATCAGCACTAATTGGCTAATTGGCAGGCCTCACCTGCATGCCCGGTGACACAGGAGTGGTCAGGCCTCTAGTACATAACACCTCCCCCACCAAACTGGTTGTCCAAGAGGCAACCACTACACAACAACCCATAAACAAAACAAAAAACAACTGTGACCCCTTAGTTGTCAGGGCCACTACCACAACAGCGATAACGGGTACCACAAACACCGGTACTATGATCGTGAGAGGGCGTTTGCTAGCACGTTGTCCCTCCCACGATGTGGCGAATATCCAAGTTATACGCCTGGAGGAACAAACTCCATTGCATCAAACGATGGTTCGAGTTCACCATGCTGCGAAGAAAAACCAAAGGGTTATGGTCTGTATACACAACAAGGGGTAAACTGGAGGATCCAACGTAAACATCAAAATGGTTCAAGGCAAGAACCGGGTCGGCCCCTGTCGAACACGACCACCGATACCGATCTGTCAAAATTATACTGCAAACCAAAATCAACCTGAGAACTGCGCTTAACAGAACAGAACACAGCACAACAAAACCATAGATCACTGATACCACCACCGCACCCATATCCATCCCACCTGGCACTGGCAGTTCAGGATACTGCACACCGTGAACATCCAGAGTAGGCTGTACCGCCTCAGGTACAGCCCCAGTGTACCGGGAACATGGCAGTACGACAGTCACAATAACGTCTGGAACACCATCTAAAATGGCGTCACCCAAAATAACTTTGTCCTGATCAAAATCAAAATGGCTGCCACTCAACAGACCAGGTCGCGAAGGCGGCTCCTGCTCCACAGGACACAGGTAACTAGGTTGACCATCACACCTAGTGCATGGCAGAGAATCAGTGTGGACATGTGGATCAATGTCAGAATCATCAACTGACATACTGGGACCATCCCTGCCCACAAGTGAAAAAATTAGGGACAATAGAGCTATTGTGGGAAGGCTGGCAGCCTAAGTCAAGCTTAGTAGCCTCTCCAACTAGAACGGTGTCACATGAAACAACAGCATCCTTCCCACACTCATCCTCCAATTCGTTCGTGGCCTCAGCCACCTTACAGGCTGGGAAGACCTTGAGACACTGCGCTGCCATATCATCTCCTGTCACATGCTTCTCCGGCACGCATGTCAACTCTGGTTTCACCACCGGGCCTAACACAAAACCACAATCAAGAGAATCATTATGCAGAGGTACATCCACAGTGTGCTTTCCAAAATTCTCAACAGGTACACATTTTAACTCAACAAAGAATGTGTCACTAAGTGTAATGTCCCAAGTCAAAGTATCAACAACATCACTTTTGTCCTTTGATATTTCTCGTGCCACAGCACACACAGGAAACACTCCTGGATGTTTCTGTGCCAGCTCATTAGAGACCTCAGAAACCACAGGAATGGGAGTTACAACCGGAGTAGCCAACACTTTGTCACCAGCCAAATCATTCCCTAGAATGAAGGACACCCCCTTTATGGGAATGTGAGAACATACCCCCACAACAACATTGCCTGATACTAAGGGAGAATTGAGCGTGACCTCATGCAAAGGTGCATCCACAAATCCACCCCCAAAGCCCCGAACAACGACACCGGAATGCAAAGAAGAGTTTTCTGAAAACGGCAAAACGCCCTCCAGAATGAGGGACTGAAAAGCACCGGTATCTCTCCAAATTGTTATAGCCTGTTTGGACTCTAGTGCATTAGTCAGGGAAACAAATCCATTCATCATAAACCTTGAGGACCCCTCGAGCTCTTTGTCCACACATTTGATACTTTCCCCATCCCCATCTAACGTTGGCATAGGCGTCCTGCATATGGTTTCTACCATAGCCACGGTTCTGACATTTTTCTGCTCAAGCAGCGGGCATCCAGCAACGATATGACCAGGTTATTTACAGTAAAAACAGATAATCCCTTCTGGGAATGCACCAGCAGAACCACCCCGTCTAGGAGGTGAAGTTAACTGACCAGCAGACACAGGTTTTGGGAAACGGCCCCCCTGAACAGGACGCCTATCCCCGACTCAACACGGTAGTCCTCCAAAAACACGGACTTGTGTGTCAACACAAACTCATCGGCGAAGACAGCGGCGTCGCCTATCTTCGATACCCCACGCTCATTTAGATGTGTGGAAACGGTATCAGGAACACATCTTTTAAATTCCTCTAGGAGAATCAACTGCCTAAGCTCCTCCCTTGATTCTGCCCTCTGAGAAGTGCACCACCTGTCAAACAGGTTCTCCTTCTCCCTTCCAAACTCAACATAAGACTGCCCCTCCTGCCTGCGATAACCTCTAAAACGCTGACGATAGGCCTCGGGACCAACTCATAAGCCCTCAATATGGAAGCTTTAACAAGCTCATAATCAGCGCTTTGTTCAAGGGACAGAGCAGTGTAGGCTTCTTGTGCCCTACCAACCAAAACACATTGCAGCAGCAGTGTCCAGGCGGTATCAGGCCACTTCAATGTGGTTGCCACCCGTTCAAAAAGGGGAAAATATCTTTCCACGTCTTTCTCAAAAAATGGAGGCACCATTCTAATATTCCTGCCTACATCAAAACCGGAACGTGACTCTGGATGCAGAGCACCCGCCTGCAAGGCAGCATACTTATATTCAAGCTCCTTCTGTGCACGCTCGTGCTCCAGCAACAGTTGTTTCTCCTTAAACTCACGCTCATGCTCACGCTCCTCTTTCCTCTCTCTCTCCTTAAGCTCACGCTCCTCTCTCCTCTCCTCACGCTCTCGCTCTAGCTGCCTTTCCTTAAACTCCAACTCCCTAATCCTCCACTCACCCTCTACACCAGGTAATAGCGGAGATGCACCAGACGATGGAGGCTACTCCACCCTCTCCTCAAGCACCTGTTCCCTAATGAGCAAAACCCGCAAAGCACCCAAGGCAGATGGTTTCAAACGTTTCTCACTGGGAGTAAGCTCGACCTTGTAGTGCACAGCAAGCTCGAGAAGCTGTTCTTTTGAAAACCTCTCCAATATGTCATGTGAAGGGTGATCCACAAAATCCCTAACGGAAGTCATCTTTTCTGCACCAGCGCCACAACCCGTTCACTTTAGAGTCACCAAAAAGCTGCCAAAAGCACCCTAGTTCACACACAATCCACCTAAAGAGCCACCAAAGAAACACTAAAGAACCACTGAAGAACGACTAAAGAACCACGACGAACCACTGAAGAACCATACAGAATGCCAAAGCCACTAATAATAACCATAAAGGGACGCGGTGGCAATGTGTGCTATGGAGCGCACATTTCAAGGACCCCAAAAAAAACATAAAAAAACCACACCCACCCCAAATAGACGTGTCATACACTCAGGGTGTTAGGTGCTACCAGGTATGCTCACCAAACACTCAAACAAACAAAATAAATCCAACAAACAATTCCAAACAGGTGCGCCTTCTAACCTGATACGACTACATATGCTTCTACGTCTAAACTGCAGAAAAAACCGGCCCACCACATGTCTACCCTAAGAAACACTAAATCAAGCCCTACCACACTACCTGTGTTTTCTGGCCGCCCTAATCTACCTACCCTTAAACTAATGCCCTGTAGACCTAACTTTCTTCAACCACACCTGCTACCAGTCAAAGATCATATACCAATCATTTCATTGACCGCCCCAGGAGTATGTGGTGCACCGGACGCTAACCAACAACCAGAAAATAATGTCCCTATCTACATGTGGAGCCCACTAAACTATATATTTTAACAGCATAAGTAGTCACATCAAATTACAAACAAATACGGCATACTCACCTGTTTGATGAAATGGCTCAGCCCCCACGTTACACCATATGTAACGAACACCACCCAAACCATAATACGACGACACCCCGTGCAACACAAAAAAAAAAACACCAAACAAAGTTCTAGGGGTAAAAGATCGCGGACGAGCCCCCAATTGTTACGACCCTGGCTCAAGGCCCGCAACCTATGTGCAAAACCGACACCAAAACCTGTGTTAACTCAAAGTGCTACTATATTAAGGAATTACTAGTGTAAGCTAAACTAAAGTACTAAGATAAACCAACGGACAAGGACTGAAGAACCTAACAGCTCTTTCTCTAAGCACAGACAGTGCATGTGTGTTACTAGGTCTGCCTTTAAAGCTCCCCAGCAGGTAACCAATCAGCACTAATTGGCTAATTGGCAGGCCTCACCTGCATGCCCGGTGACACAGGAGTGATCAGGCCTCTAGTACATAACAATGTCCCTCGTTAACCTTCTCTCTCTGCTTCTCAATCTCCTCTGAACAGGTTATGAACCACCCATTGAATTATAATATTCCTACTTAAACCACACTTTGCATTCATCACTGATTCTTATCCACATATATTCATTGTTTATGTAAATTATTGTTTGTTTATATAGGTTTGAATACATTATATTGTTGAATTGCTTTCATGTGACTCCCTATTTGTCACAATTGACCTGTTTAAACCCGGTGTCTCTTGCATTGGTGACGAGCGCAATGTCCGCTGTGCCACCCAGCCACCACTACCAAAATACTATACCTTATACTTATAGCACATGCATGAGCCTGGTCTCTTTTTAAAGATGACATTCTGAAGTTTCTGACAAATTTCTACAATAAAGAAAACTCACCTAACCCCTGCATTCCTGTGTGTTAGTTGGTTGGATCCACTACACTTCCGGTTGCTGCTGAACGGACGTGTTTTTGCGGACCTCCCAAACTTTCAAACTTTAGACTGTTTTCTTTCTACGTTTTTGTTTTCTTTCTTTCTACCATTTTTTAACCAGTGATCTTAACTGATCACAGTGACTTTTGCTCTTATTGTTTATGCTGTTGGATTTATTGGTTTTATGTGACTTTTTACTGGACGTGACCTAAGCTATCGGAGCTTGTTGTTGCCATAGCTACAGCTACACGCTACAGTACTCACAGTGCTAAACTCCCCCGAGGAAATGGCTCCAACGTCAGATGTCGCAGAAATGCGAACGGAACTGAAGTCCATCGAGATACTAGTAATGGATCTTCTCAAGCGTCAAACGGAGCTCATGTCCAGGCTGGCTAGCATGGAACAAGCGGACGCAGGCTGCACCAGTAGTCCCTCCTGGGCGACAGTGGTGAGGGGCCGAAGGAAGCTCTCCCTTCCTCTATATGATCCCGTTGATTCACCTCAACTATCAAACCGATTCAAACCTCTTTGTAATGATCCCAGCCTCCTAGGCTCTCCCTCGTTTCCGTCTCCTGCTAGTACTGTAGCTTTGCTCAAAGACTATCCGATGCTAGCTACTAGCCTAGCTACTAGCCAGGCTCCAAGCGAAGCTGCCAGGACGGCGGCCCTCTCCAGCTCACGACTCAACCATGGAAATATAGCTGCAACCCGGAGCAAAAAGCTCTCTGCCATGTTTGCTCTCGCATCGCCAAATTCCCCAGACTCACGCGATGGGTCCGACTCCCCAAAGTTTAAACGTCCTCGCCTGCGGTGCTCTGCAGCCCATGCCAGTACGATCATTCAAACGGCGAGTGTTATCGATAGAAATGCTGCTGTGAACGAGCCCCTCCACACGGCGCTGCTGCCCGACCAACCGTCTAACCCCGCCAGCAATGCAGACGCTACTCCTGCGGCTTTTCACCATAGAAACCTGGCCATCTACGACAGGGAATGCATCCATGAACAGCCAGATATCCTACTCATCGGAGATTCCATCACCAGGTTTTTGCAAATACCACACGGCATTACATATTGTTTTTCCGGTTTAAAAGTTACTGACTTACTAGAGTGTACTCCAGAAATCATCGACAGATATCCGTCCGCCCACACCGTTATCATTCATATCGGAGCAAATGACGTAATGGCTAGACAATCCGCTAAACTCCAATCTGACTTTGAATCACTAATACTCACTATTGAAAGCCTGGGTAAAATATGCATTGTGTCTGGCCCCATTCCATCCATAGGTCATGGATCTGAGAGATTTAGCTGTCTGTTCTGGTTGCACCAGTGGCTACAGACCTACTGTACTACTATAGGACTTTGCTATATAAATAACTTTGATCTGCTCTGGTCCAGGAAAGACCATTACAGACCCGATGGCATCCATCCAAACATATCGGGGGTAAATGTGCTAATACATAACGTCATACAATGTGTAGCATCACTGGCCTGACAACCAACCATATCTAGCTCTGTAGACTATATACAGAAGCAGCCTAAGCTACAAAGAAACACGTTGAGTGTCATCCCGATTCTGATCACCAGAAGACCAATCAATTACTCATTATCACGTCCCATATGTAAATCGAACCTTATCAATATCAGTGTTCAACCACAGACTATCTCACGCCCCACTACAGAACCCATACAGCTAAAACTAGCACTGTTCAACGTTAGAGCGCTGAAACAAAAATAATTTCTGATAAATGAACTCATAGTAAAACATGGTGTGCATTGTATGTTTTTAGTAGAGACATGGCTAGACAACATCACTGGTGTAGCAACACTGATTGAGACCTGCCCTTCCAATTTTAAAGTCTATCAATCAAACAGACAGAGTGGGAGGGGAGGCGGAATAGTAGCAATCATCTCCACTCAATTTGTGTGCAGTGATATTGACCTGGGAAAATTTTTATCATTTGAATACCTTGCTATTGTATTGAAAACAGAAATGCCAGTAGTATGTGTGACATTGTATCGACCACCAAGGTACTCGCCACTCTTCATACAGGAATTTTCAGAACTCATATCGATCTGCATTACCAGGTATGATAGAATCATTCTTAATGGAGATCTAAACATTCATATCAACAAAAAGGATGACCCCAGGGGTTGCGAGTTTCTGAACCTACTGGACAGTTTTGGACTGATGCAACATGTTCACGAGGCCACCCACAAACATGGCAACACTCTGGACCTACTAATAACAACAGGGCTAAACATTGAGAATGTATCAGTAAAACAAATTCCAATTTCTGACCATTATTGTGTGTTCTATGGTACAAGCCTAATATTACATAAGACCAGAAGCGAATTCCTAGTTCACAGAAGGCTTCTGGACGCTAGAGCTGAAGCAAAATTCTCTAGTATGATGAAATCATATGACCAATGCAGTGAATCCTCCTTAAATCAGAAAGTGCTAAACTTCCACAGCACCTTGTCAACAGTGTTAGATACTGTTGCCCCTCTGAAGGTTAAAAAGGTAAAAACTGATAGAATCTCTCCATGGTTAAATAAAACCAATGTTAAAGATAACAAGAGAAAATGTAGGATAGCCGAGCGAAAATGGAGGAAATTCAAACTCACAGCTCACTTTAATTTATACAAAGACGCCATGGGCGCATACATTAAGGCAATACAACTTGCGAGAAAGGAATATTTTTCCAAAATGATCTCAGAAAATATGGGTAACTCCAGTGTACTTTTTTCCACCATCGACCGGCTGATTAACATGCCACCCCCCCCATATACCGCAGCAATCAGCCACAAAATGTGAAGAGTTCGCAGTTTTCTTTAATGAAAAAATATCATTGATTAGAGCAAGCATTGCCTCTGATATAGATCTGGCTGTGAGTGGAAACCCACCTGAGATAACTATGGGGGAATTCACATGTATTACATTACCTGACCTCTGTAAGATTGTCTCTGAGTGTAATTCCGCCACCTCCTGCCTCGATCCTATACCAACAGCATTTCTCAAGCGGGTGTTCGATAGTGTCTCAAATCATGTCCTTGAAATCATAAATATGTCGCTTCAAACAGGCACTTTTCCAGATGCATTTAAAACGGCTGTAGTAAAACCACTACTAAAGAAAACAAACTTAGATGTAAACAAACTAAAAAGCTATAGGCCAATATCGAACCTTCCATTTATCAGCAAGATATTAGAAAAGATAGTCTCAGTACAAATAAACTCCTTTCTCAAAGATAATAACATCATGGAGGAATTACAATCAGGTTTCAGAACAAATCACAGCACTGAAACTGCCCTTACTAAAATAGTTAGCGACCTCAGGCTAAACTCCGATGCTGGCAAAGTCTCAATTCTTGTCCTATTGGACCTTAGTGCAGCGTTCGATACGATTGACCATAATATCTTGATCAGTCGTCTTGAAAGACTGGTTGGCTTTTCCGATCATGTACTAAATTGGCTCATAACATACATTAAGGGGAGAAGGTTCTATGTTAAAGGGGAACTCCACTTTTTTTGGAAATTAGCTTATTTAACATCTTCCCTGGAGTTAGACAAGAAGATGCATACCTTTTTTGTCTCTGTGTGTGCATTTTAGCTTTGGGAATAGACGCTCCGTTAGCATAGCTTAGCTTCATCACTGGAAGTGAGGCAGGACAGTAGCCTTACAGTGCCTTACAGTGTATTGCAAGGTCTGACATTGACCAAACTTGATATGCATGACCTTGGTGGGCTCTAGGTCAACTCCTGAAAAGGGGGTCAATGTCAGACCTTGCAATCAAAAGTTAGGGGGCGCACTGAAATTATGGCAAGGGTTATTAGCCCCCTAACTTTTGATTGCAAAGTCTGACATTGACCCCCTTTTCAGGAGTTGACCTAGAGCCCACCAAGGTCATGCATATCAAGTTTGGTCAATGTCAGACCTTGCAATACACTGTAAGGCACTGTAAGGCTACTGTCCTGCCTCACTTCCAGTGATGAAGCTAAGCTATGCTAACGGAGCGTCTATTCCCAAAGCTAAAATGCACGCACAGAGACAAAAAAGGTATGCATCTTCTTGTCTAACTCCAGGGAAGATGTTAAATAAGCTAATTTCCAAAAAAAGTGGAGTTCCCCTTTAAGCTTGGAGACAATGTATCCGAGGAACATGACAGCGGCTTTGGAGTTGCACAAGGAAGCTGCCTTGGTCCATTACTCTTCTCACTATATATGCTGCCCCTCTGGGACATCATTCGAGACCACAATGTATGCTTCCATAGTTATGCTGATGATACACAACTATATATCTCCGCAGAACCAAATAACACTACAGCCATACAGTCCATTACAAATTGTCTGTTAGCAATAAACAAGTGGATGAACAATAACTTCCTAAAATTAAACGAAAGCAAGACCGAAATCCTATTGATCGGCCCAAAAGCGAAAAGGGAAGTGCTGTGTGAAAACCTGGGGAGTCTGTCATCCTATGTAAAGACTGATGTTACAAGCCTAGGTGTCATCTTGGACTCAGACCTGACCTTTAAGTCTCATATAAATAAGGCCATGCAAACGTCATTCTTCCACCTAAGAAACATAGCGAAAGTAAGACCTTTTGTAAATAAAAAGGATGCAGAGACACTGATTCATGCTTTTGTATCAAGTCGGCTTGACTATTGTAATGCACTGTTCACTGGTCTTCCCAAAGCAACCATTGGGAAGCTTCAGCTTATCCAAAACTCTGCAGCTCGATTACTAATTCATACAAGGAGAAGAGAACATATCACTCCAGTCCTAGCCACTCTGCACTGGCTTCCAATAACTCATAGAATTGATTTTAAGGTCCTTTTCCTAACATATAAAGCTCTTAATGAGCAAGGCCCAAAATACATAGCAAATTCCCTAGTTAGTTATCTGCCCTCAAGAACGCTACGGTCATCCACTACAGGTTTACTAGACACGCCCAGAAACCAAAAGAGGATAGGAAGTATGGCATTTGCCAACTAGTCAAGTCAAGTCAAGTCAAGAGTTTTAATTGTCACGGCATACAGGTATACAATGAAATGCGGGTGGTCTTGCCCGCAACGATGTGCAATACAGTGGTACATATAATAGAATCAAAAGAAGAAAACAACATTGTGCAGTAACAGGTAACAGGTAACATGGAGTGACATCTCGGTATCTGTACATAGTTATTTACAGAGCATGTGGGACATGCTAGTTAGCTTTGGTAGTGCAATACACTGTTCCTGTTATTCTAATTTAAAGTGTCCTTTCCTTTGGCCATAAGTGTGCGTGTGTGCGACATGAGTGTGTGCCCGCTCATGTTAAAGTGTTAAGTGGCTGCTCGTGTGTGAGCGTGCACAGTGTGCGTGTCGTGTGTGTGTTCATGTGTGCTTGTGGTGTGGACAGTTCAATGTTCTGAGCACTCAATGTTCATTGTTCATGGCTCTGATGGCCTGGGGGAAGAAGCTGAGCCTAAGCCGCTCTGTCCTAGTAGCTGGGGTTCGCAGGCGTCTGCCTGACCTCAGCAGCTGAAACAGGCTGTTATTGGGGTGGTGAGGGTCTTTCATTATCCTGCAGGCTCTGGATTTGCACCTCTTGTTGTATAGAACCTGCAGGGGGGGTAGTGCAATACCCGTGGTACGCTCGGCTGAGCGCACCACTCTCTGTAGGGCCTTCTTGTCCTGTGCCGTGCTGTTTCCATACCAGGCAGTGATGTTTCCGGTCAGGATGCTCTCTACAGCTCCTGAGTAGAAGGACTGGAGTATCTTTCTCGATACTCTGAACTTCCTTAACTGTCTCAGGTGGTAGAGACGCTGTTTCGCCTTCTTTACTACTGTGTCTATGTGTGTTGACCATGTCAGGTCCTCTGAGATGTGGACCCCCAGGTACTTGAAGCTGCTCACCCTGTCCACGGTAGCCCCGTTAATCATCAGTGGTGTGTGCGTCTCCTGCTGTCCTCTCCTATAATCCACGATCAGCTCCTTGGTTTTACCAATGTTCAGGAGCAGGCTGTTGTCCTGGCACCAGCGTTCCAGTACCTCAACCTCCTCCCGGTAGGCCTTCTCGTCGTTGTCCGAGATCAGCCCCACCACCACCGTGTCATCTGCGAACTTCACTATGGAGTAGGAGCTGAACTTGGCCACACAGTCGTGTGTGTAGAGTGAGTACAGCAGGGGGCTCAGAACACAGCCCTGGGGGGACCCGATGCTCAGGGTGATGGTGTTGGAGGTCTGACCCCCCACCCTGACCGCCTGGGGTCTTTCGCTCAGAAAGTCCAGTACCCAGGCGCTCAGGGCGGAGCTCAGACCTAGCTCGATCAGCTTGTCCACCAGTCTGGTGGGGACTATGGTGTTGAACGCTGAGCTGTAGTCAATGAACAACAGGGACTTGTGGGGACTATGCCCCAAAACTATGGAACACACTACCAACACACATCAGAAACGCCAGCTCCATACACATTTTTAAAGGAAAATTAAAAACGTACCTATACAGTCTAGCTTACAAATAGTTATTGCTTGGAAAAACCTGATGGATCCATGAGGCTAGGATAAGCCTTGTGGACCCAACTTTTTAGATGAAGGAACGGGTACATACGCACACAATACACGACCACTGATGGATCCGTAAGGCTTGGATAAGTCTTATGGACCCAACTCTTTAGATGAGGGAACGGGTACATACGCACACAATACGCGGCCACTGATGGATCCATGGGGCTTGGATAAGTCCTATGGACCCAACTCTGACCACTGACCACATGAGGGAACGGGTACATACGCACACAATACGCGGCCACTGATGGATCCATGGGGCTTGGATAAGTCCTATGGACCCAGCTCTGACCACTAATAAAAACGTAACTACACTAGCGTTATAAGAGCTAACATTGCTACCTACCGTACAAGTGCATTGGTTTAGTGCATTTCCTACTTTCCGGTTGCTACTGAGCGGACATGTTTGTGCGGACCTGTTCTCCCAAACTGGTAAGCAAATGACTGTTTTCATGTTTTCATTTTTACGTTATTTTCATTTTTACGTTATTATTATTATTATTATTATTATTATTATTATTATTATTATTATTATTATTATTATTATTATTATTATTATTATTATTATTATTATTATTATTATTATTATTATTATTATTATTATTATTATTATTATTATTATTATTTATTTATTTTAAACATTGATCTTAACTGATCACTGTGACTTTATTGCTTTTATCGTTATATATGCCTATGTTTGTGTACAGCACTTTGAGCTACATGACATGTATGAAAGGTGCTTTATAAATACTTACTTACTTACTTACTTACTTACTTACTTACTTACTTACTTACTTACTTACTTACTTACTTACTTACTTACTTCTTACTTACTTACTTACTTACTTACTTACTTACTTACTTACTTACTTACTTACTTACTTACTTACTTACTTACTTACTTACTTACTTACTTACTTACTTACTTTTAGTGCTAATGAAATAGATTAACATAGGTCTGAACTTGAGTTGTAGAAAAACTTGTTACTCACGTTTTTCTGCAGTAGTTAGTAGTCCAGAGGTAGTATTTCCCCAAACAAATTTTTTCTTTTCCCTTTTTTTGCTTGTGACTTTCCAATCATACCACGTGGGGAATCATTGGAAAGCCACACTCATTTCAACAACCCTGTCCAATAATTTTCAAATTATTGACGGAGATAGAGGCTCGAGAGTCGGGAGTGGTATTTGCGCAATAACCGCATACGCCTCACTATCGGCATGTAACTCGAGAACCGCTGAACGGATTTTGTCACCTGAAACGGCTATCGACAGACAACAAATGGGGATTTAATTCGCACACCCGAGCCGCTAGAGTTCACCAAAGTGCCGGTGGGAAAATCGTCCTCAAGAGGGCCCACATGTGGGCATTTGCATGTTAAGAGGCTAGAGTGGTCTACTGGTAATTGGAAGGTTCCTGGCCGCCACTGTCGGTATGCGGATGTGTGAGTGAATGAGTGAATGCAAAGCATAAGTGTGTAAAGCGCTTTGGATAAAAGTGCTATATAATTGCAGTCCATTTACCATCCATGCAACATTGAATACGATGTGATTTCCCATGTTACAACAAGCAATGGATAATATATATAATTTATCTTTATGAGCAATGTAGATTGGGGGCAGAGGGCCTTTTACTCTTGGGGGTCAGGGGAGTTACTGAGCAAGAACTACTAAGCACTGTTTCCTTCCCTCGATCAGATCAACATTTACATTCACATTTAGTCATTTAGCTGACGCTTTTATCCAAAGTGACTTACAAGTGTTGTACGACAAGTCAGTAGGAAGGGTACAACTCTATCAGCTGAGTAACAATTTTCAACAAAGTGTTAAGACTTGAGTGCTATAGTGTTGAGTGTATGTTATTATATTAGGAAGAGTGCATGACAGTAAGAGGGTTATTATTTTGTTTATTATTAAAAAAAAAATCATTTCAGATTTCTTTGATGACCCTCCCAGAGCTCGGATATGAGTTGGTCGGAGGCGGCCAGAGGATGCAGAGCGTAGAGGTCTTGAGGGTGTGTAGTTAGAGACCATTTACCGGAGGTAGGTGGGAGCCGTTCCCTTTGCCAGGTCGAGAGCCTTGAAGCGGATTTGTGCGGCGATGGGGAACCAATGCAGGTCTCTAAGAAGTGGGGTGACGTGGGCTGACTTGGTGGCAGTGGTTGGAAGGCCAGCAAGCAGTGCATTGCAGTAGTTGAGGCGGGAGATGACTGTTGATTGGATGAGGAGTTGGAGGGCTTCTTTTGTCAGGAAGGGGCGGATCCTTCTGACGTTGCTCAGGAGGAATCTGCAAGTTCTGGTTGTTGCTGCGGTGTGAGCGGAGAAGTTCAACTGGTCGTCAAGGACAACACAGAGGTTCTAGGTGGTCGGGGACGCGGCCAAAGCTCATTCTCCACTGTGATGGAAAGGTCGGTCAGGGGGGAGGATTTGGCCGGCAGTTGAAGCAATTCTGTTTTGCTTAGGTTCAGTTTGAGGTGGTTGGTCGTCATCCAGGCGGAGATGTCGGGCAGGCAGGCCGAGATCCACTCAGAGACGTGGATATCTGAGGGAGGAAAGGAGAGGATGAGTTGAGTATCATCTGGATAGCAATGATACGAGAAGGCATGATACGTGATAATGTTACCCAGATATTTAGTGTAGAGGGGGAAGAGAAGGGGTCCAAGGACCGAGCCCTGGGGGACACCCGTCCGCAGGGGGCAGGGGGCCGACAGGGTCCCTCTCCATGACACGTGGTAGAAGCTGTCATGGAGTATATTCATGCAGTCTGTTTCCTTCCCTCGATCAGATCAACATATTGTATATTGTAACCTTTTGAGGTTTCAAATGTTATTGACGACTCTTGAGGCAGATGCTATTTCTCAGTCTTTGTTTATTCAACAGTTATCAGTTACAGGCTGCAGTGACTCATCCCTATAGCTTCCCATGCCTCAAGAGAGTGCACCCTGGGTGCCACACCCTCTTATACCTTCCCCAGGTCAGCCCCTGTCCCCTCGAATCTGTCAACCCACGGCTTGTGTGACCAATAGCGTCGCCGCCAGCCCCGGAATGGCAGAGTACAGAGTGACAGCTCGGCTGACCAACCGACCCAAATCCCAGGGTCGCTACATTACCCCACTACAACACAGTCAACACAATTAACCCCCCCAACAACAATGCTATGCCAGCAGCTAGCCATGCGATGCTTCCGGTGGCGCCACCGCTTACGACGCCACACTCACTGCTAGCTCTCCCTCGTGCTCTGTTGGTTACCGGCTGCTCCCCTCTCTGTCAGGCCCCGAGAGACCACAACCACCAAATCCCATTGGTTCCAGGTTGCTCGCGCTCTCCTGTTCCCAGACCGACAGAGAGAGATGCCTTCCCAACAGAGACGTCTTGCTTCCCACCCCACACAATGCTATGCCAGCAGCTAGCTATGCATCGCTACCTGTGGCTACACCTAACCACCGGGGGCAATGCTACACTAACTGCTAGCCCCACCCCAATACCCGCTAAACACAGTACTTACTCCCCATACAGTACACAGACCCACCCAGTACCCAGACCCACACAGTACACCGTACACAGTACCCAGACCCACACAGTACAGTACCCAGTACCCAGACCCACACAGTACACCATACACAGTACCCAGTACCCAGCAGAGAGTTCCCTTTACTCATGGCTCTGCAATTGGCAGAGAGTTCCAATCGACCACGGCTCTGTACACAACATAGTTCTCAGTTAGCTGTATGCTCCGCACACTCGGCACATGTCCTCATGCCCGCCAGCCAGGCCACCAATGTCCTCAGCCAACCCCCGCAGTGGCTCCCTGGGTATTCCAGTCGCCCACGCTGTCGAGCTCGCCATGTGCCATGGTCGAAGCCATCTTTGCTCACCTCCCGGGTCAACTCTGACCCCCGTCCGGCGGGAAATGGCACCCCTCAAAGCCTCCGTGGAACCCTCTCGCCTCCTCATGGCTCTCAATGTCCTCGTCCATGTCTCCTGACCACCTGCACGTTCCTTCTTCCTCTCCATCGTCTTTCGACCCGCCGCAGATATCCATTAGCTAGCCGCTAACAGCAGCTAAGCTGGGCTATGCTAAGCTAGCACACCTCTGTTGAACTTTCTTCCGGCCACTCTTCTCCGTCTTCTTCTTTCTCTCAGTCCTCTTTCGACCCGCCGCTGACATCCACGCCGCTGTGCCTAGCTAGCGCCAACTGCAGCCAAGCTAGCACACCTCCGGCGAACCCCCTTCGACGCCGAGCGAAACGTCCTCTCCTTTCTCTCTCCCCACTTCACCTCTGATAGGTGTAAGGTTTTAAGGTTTCAAACGTTATTGACGACTCTTGAGGCAGATGCTATTTATCAGTCTTTATTTATTCAACAGTTCTCAGTTACAGGCTGCAGTGCACGAGGGACTCATCCCTAAGGCTTCCCATGCATCAAGAGAGCGCACCCTGGGTGCCACACCCTCTTATAACTTCCCCAGGTCAGCCCCTGCCCCCTCGACTCTGTCAACCCACGGCTTGCGTGACCAATAGCATCGCTGCCAGCCCTGGAATGGCGGAGTACAGAGTCACAGCTCGGCTGACCAACCGACCCAAATCCCAGGGTTGCTACAATATTCATAGTCTGTTTCCTTCCCTCGACCAGATCAACATGGAGTATATTCATACAGTCTGTTGTCTTCCCTCGACCAGTCTGTTTCCTTCCCAGAGTTTACATGATGGCATCAACAAATCACATACACAAATGTAAAAATGTAAAGTTACACAGATGATGGAAAATATATATACAGTAGTGGCAGCATTGTGTAATAGTAGCAGAATCAAGCAAAATAACTATAGGTCGACAGTGGACGGCCATTGATTACAAATCTAAAACATCCAAGAGAAGGAAGGGAACAACATTTTAGGTCAAGTTGCAAGCTCATGAACGTTGCATATGTGATGAAATGTTGCACACCAATTTAGCTCCTCTGTGACGTGCAGTAGAACAAGCCCTATATGGTACCTGCATTAACAACCTAATTTCCCCAACACTAAAGATTTTTTCATTTTTTTTTAAACGTTGCTCTGCCTATTATTAAATATGTGTTTTAAGTTTTAATTTCATTGTAATTCTGTGCTCCACTCATTTCTTCATTGAGCTGCCTGGCGTGATTACAGCGATGACACTTGTCCCCAAGAAGCTTTCAAGCTCATTCTCAATGAATTTGCAGTGTTTTCTCTGACATGTTTTACTACCCCGTAAATAATATTAATTAAGTCTAAATGCACTTACCACAAAATGTTCTCATTGCACTCCGAGATACAGTCCTTGTCGAAAAATACTTCACACAAAAAGACAGCATGTGTAATTGTGATTTATGTTCTCAAATGCAGAGAATTGCAGGCTGCTTTGCTACTTTGTTTCACAATGTTGCATCATTATGGATTTGATTGAGCAGAGTCCTTTCTGTTTCTGGTCCTAATTCACCAATTAGGGTGTGCATAATGTTAGTGATTATGACTGCTTATCTTGCATAGTGGTAGTTCAAACACAAACAACACACATTCTCCCATGCACACACACACACACACGCACACACACACACACACACACACACACACACACACACACACACACACACACACACACACACACACACACACACACACACACACACACACACACACACACACACACACACACACACACACACACACACACACACACACACAAGACTCAACTATCGGTATTCATAAAGCTATGCAACAACATTAAAAGTGAGATTACAAAGACCAAGAGAAAATGAATGGAGGAGTTACACCTTCATTTTAGATGTGCAAAATGCACTGCTCCCCAAATGTAAACAAAGCTTAAGCAATTCCCTATTATAGGATCCCCCTACAAAGGTGTTATGTACCAGGAGCCTGATCACTCCTGTGTCACTGTGCATGCAGGCCTGATCACTCCTGTGTCACGGGGCATGCAGGTGAGGGCTGCCAATTAGGTAATTGCTGCTGATTGGTTACCTGCTGGCAGCTTTAAAACCAGCCCTGGTAACACACATGCAGGGTCTGTGTTTAGAGGAGTGTTGGGTAACAGATAGCTATCACGGTCTTCTATCCTTGTACTTTAGTTTACACCAGTAATTCCTTGATAGAGTAGCATTTTGAGTTTGAGCACGGGGTTTTGGTGTTGGTTTGCACATAGGTTGCGGGCCTTTGAGCCAGGGTCGTAACAGTTGGGGGCTGATCCGGGATATTTACCCCTAGAAATTTGTTTGGTGGTTTTTTTTGTTTTGCATGGTGTGTCATGGTGCTATGGTGGGGGTGGTGTTCGTTACATGTTGTGTAACGTGGGGGCTTGAGCCGTTTTCATCAAACAGGTGAGTATGCCTTATTTGTTTGTAATTTGATGTGACTACTTATGCTGTTAAAATATATAGTTTAGTGGGCACCACATGTAGATAGGGACATTATTTTCTGTTTGTTGGTTAGCTTCCTGTGCACCACATACTACTGGGGCAGTCAGGGAAGTGATTAGCACCATCTACTTGTCTGGTACCATACCATGTACTGGACGGGTGGATGGTCGAATATGATCTTTGGCTGGTAGCAGGTGTGGTTGAAGATGGTTAGGTCTACAGGGCATTAGCTTAAGGGTAGGTAGATTAGGGGGCCAGAAAACACAGTGTGGTAGGGCCTGATTTAGTGTTTCTTAGGGTAGACATGTGGTGGGCCGGTTTTGACTGCAGTTTAGATGTAGAAGCATATGTAGTCATATCAGGTTAGAAGGCACACCTGTTTGGATTTGTTTGTTGAATTTATTTTGTTTGTTTGAGTGTTTGGTGAGCATACCTGTTAGCACCTGACCTCCTGCGTGTATGACACGTCTATTTATTTCAGGGTGGTTGTGTTTTATTTTTATTTTTATTTTTTTGCAAACTAGAAAGGTGCGCTCCGTAGAGCTCACATTTCCACCGCGTTCCCTTCTGGTTGTTATTATTGGCATTAGCATTCTTCAGTGGTTCTTCAGTGGTTCTTCAGTGGTTCTTCGTGGTTTGTTAGTGGTTCTTCGTGACTGTAAAGTAAAGTGAGTAGCTTGTGGTGACTGGTACAGTAACGATGGCTTCCATCAATGACTTTGTTGATCACCCGTCTCATGACATGTTGGATACGTTTTCCAAGGAACAACTTCTAGAACTTGCTGTACACTACAGGGTAGAGCTTACTGCAAGTGAGAAACGTTTGAAGCCAACTGCCTTGAGTGCTTTAAGGGTGTTACTCATTAGAGAGCAGGTGCTTGTGGCGAGGGTGGAGGAGCCTCCTTTGTCTGACGTGTCTCCGCTATTATCTGGTGCAGAGGCTGAGTGGAGGATTAGAGAGTTGGAGTTTAAGGAAAGACAGCTGCTACAGGAGCGTGAGGAGAGGAGAGAGGAGCGTGAGCTTAAGGAGAGGAGAGAGGAGCGTGAGCATGAGCGTGAGCTTAAGGAGAGAGAGCGGAGAGAGGAGCGTGAGCTTAAAGAGAGGAGAGAGGAGCGTGAGCAGGAGCGGGAGCTTAAGGAGAAATGCTGCTGGAGCACGAGCGTCCGCAGAAGGAGCTTGAATTTAAGCATGCTGCCTTGCAGGCGGGTGCTCTGCATTCAGAGTCACGTTCCGGTTTTGATGTAGGCAGGAATATTAGGATGGTGCCTCCATTTTTTGAGAAAGACGTGGAAAGATATTTTCCCCTTTTTGAACGGGTGGCAACCACATTGAAGTGGCCTGATACAGCCTGGACACTGCTGCTGCAATGTGTTTTAGTTGGTAGGGCACAAGAAGCCTATACTGCTCTGTCCCTTGAACAAAGCGCTGACTATGAGCTTGTTAAAGCTTCCATATTGAGGGCTTATGAGTTAGTCCCAGAGGCCTATCGTCAGCGTTTTAGAGCCTATCGCAGGTCGGAAGGACAGTCTTATGTTGAATTTGGAAGAGAGAAGGATAACCTGTTTGACAGGTGGTGCACTTCTCAGAAAGCAGAGTCAAGAGAGCAGCTTAGACAGTTGATTCTCCTAGAGGAATTTAAAAGATGTGTTGCTGATACCGTTTCCACTCATCTAAACGAGCGTAGGGTATCGAAGATAGGCGATGCCGCTGTCTTCGCTGATGAGTTTGTGTTGACACACAAGTCCGTTTTTTTGGAGGACTAACGTGTTGAGTCCAGGGAAAGGCGTCCTGTTCAGGGCGGCCGTTTCCCAAAACCTGTGTCTGCTGGTCAGTTAACTTCACCTCCTACGCGGGGTGGTTCTGCTGGTGCATTCCCAGAAGGGATTATCTGTTTCTACTTTAAAGAACCTGGTCATATCGTTGCTGGGTGCCCGGTGCTTGAGCAGAAAAATTTCAGAACCGTGGCTCTGGTAGAAACCATATGCAGAACACCTATGCCAACGTTAGATGGTGATGGGGGAAGTATCAAACGTGTGGACAAAGAGCTCGAGGGTTCCTCAAGATTTATGATGGATGGATTTGTTTCCCTGACTAATGCACTAGAGTCCAAACAGGCTATAACAATTTGGAGAGATACCGGTGCTTTTCAGTCCCTCATTCTGGAGGGGGTTTTGCCGTTTTCAGAAAACTCTTCTTTGCATTCCGGTGTCGTTGTTCGGGGATTTGGGGGTGGATTTGTGGATGCACCTTTGCATGAGGTCACGCTCAATTCTCCCTTAGTATCAGGCAATGTTGTTGTGGGGGTATGTTCTCACATTCCCATAAAGGGGGTGTCCTTCATTCTAGGGAATGATTTGGCTGGTGACAAAGTGTTGGCTACTCCGGTTGTAACTCCCATTCCTGTGGTTTCTCAGGTCCCTAATGAGCTGGCACAGAAACATCCAGGAGTGTTCCCTGTGTGTGCTGTGACATGGGAAATGTCAAAGGTCAAAAGTGATGTTGTTGATACTTCGACTTGGGACATTACACTTAGTGACACATACTTTGTTGAATTGAAATGTGTACCTGTTGAGAATTTTAGAAAGCACACTGTGGATGTACCTCTGCATAATGATTCTCTTGATTGTGCCTTTGTGTTAGGCCCGGTGGTGAAGCCAGGGTTGACATGCGTGCCGGAGAGGCATGTGGTAGGAGAGGATCTGGCAGCGCAGTGTCTCAAGGTCTTCCCAGCCTGTACGGTGGCTGAGGCCACGAACGAATTGGAGGATGAGTGTGGGAAGGATGCTATGAGAGGTGCTGTTGATTCATGTGACACCGTTCTAGTGGATGAGGCTACTAGGCCTGACTTAGGGTATCAGCCTTCCCACAGTAGCTCTATTGTCCCTAATGTTTCACATGTGGGCAGGGATGGTCCCAGTATGTCAGTTGAGGATTCTGACATTGATCCACGTGTCCACACTGATTCTCTGCCATGCACTAGGTGTGATGGTCAACCTAGTTACCTGTGTCCTGTGGAGCAGGAGCCGCCTTCGCGACCTGGTCTGTTGAGTGGCAGCCATTTTGATCAGGACAATGAGCGTGAGCAGGAGCGGGAGCTTAAGGAGAAATGCTGCTGGAGCACGAGCGTGCGCAGAAGGAGCTTGAATTTAAGCATGCTGCCTTGCAGGCGGGTGCTCTGCATTCAGAGTCACGTTCCGGTTTTGATGTAGGCAGGAATATTAGGATGGTGCCTCCATTTTTTGAGAAAGACGTGGAAAGATATTTTCCCCTTTTTGAACGGGTGGCAACCACATTGAAGTGGCCTGATACAGCCTGGACACTGCTGCTGCAATGTGTTTTAGTTGGTAGGGCACAAGAAGCCTATACTGCTCTGTCCCTTGAACAAAGCGCTGACTATGAGCTTGTTAAAGCTTCCATATTGAGGGCTTATGAGTTAGTCCCAGAGGCCTATCGTCAGCGTTTTAGAGCCTATCGCAGGTCGGAAGGACAGTCTTATGTTGAATTTGGAAGAGAGAAGGAGAACCTGTTTGACAAGTGGTGCACTTCTCAGAAAGCAGAGTCAAGAGAGCAGCTTAGACAGTTGATTCTCCTAGAGGAATTTAAAAGATGTGTTGCTGATACCGTTTCCACTCATCTAAACGAGCGTAGGGTATCGAAGATAGGCGATGCCGCTGTCTTCGCTGATGAGTTTGTGTTGACACACAAGTCAGTTTTTTTGGAGGACTAACGTGTTGAGTCCAGGGAAAGGCGTCCTGTTCAGGGCGGCCGTTTCCCAAAACCTGTGTCTGCTGGTCAGTTAACTTCACCTCCTACGCGGGGTGGTTCTGCTGGTGCATTCCCAGAAGGGATTATCTGTTTCTACTTTAAAGAACCTGGTCATATCGTTGCTGGGTGCCCGGTGCTTGAGCAGAAAAATGTCAGAACCGTGGCTCTGGTAGAAACCATATGCAGAACACCTATGCCAACGTTAGATGGTGATGGGGGAAGTATCAAACGTGTGGACAAAGAGCTCGAGGGTTCCTCAAGATTTATGATGGGTGGATTTGTTTCCCTGACTAATGCACTAGAGTCCAAACAGGCTATAACAATTTGGAGAGATACCGGTGCTTTTCAATCCCTCATTCTGGAGGGGGTTTTGCCGTTTTCAGAAAACTCTTCTTTGCATTCCGGTGTCGTTGTTCGGGGATTTGGGGGTGGATTTGTGGATGCACCTTTGCATGAGGTCACGCTCAATTCTCCTTTAGTATCAGGCAATGTTGTTGTGGGGGTATGTTCTCACATTCCCATAAAAGGGGTGTCCTTCATTCTAGGGAATGATTTGGCTGGTGACAAAGTGTTGGCTACTCCGGTTGTAACTCCCATTCCTGTGGTTTCTCAGGTCCCTAATGAGCTGGCACAGAAACATCCAGGAGTGTTCCCTGTGTGTGCTGTGACATGGGAAATGTCAAAGGTCAAAAGTGATGTTGTTGATACTTCGACTTGGGACATTACACTTAGTGACACATACTTTGTTGAATTGAAATGTGTACCTGTTGAGAATTTTAGAAAGCACACTGTGGATGTACCTCTGCATAATGATTCTCTTGATTGTGCCTTTGTGTTAGGCCCGGTGGTGAAGCCAGGGTTGACATGCGTGCCGGAGAGGCATGTGGTAGGAGAGGATCTGGCAGCGCAGTGTCTCAAGGTCTTCCCAGCCTGTACGGTGGCTGAGGCCACGAACGAATTGGAGGATGAGTGTGGGAAGGATGCTATGAGAGGTGCTGTTGATTCATGTGACACCGTTCTAGTGGATGAGGCTACTAGGCCTGACTTAGGCTATCAGCCTTCCCACAGTAGCTCTATTGTCCCTAATGTTTCACATGTGGGCAGGGATGGTCCCAGTATGTCAGTTGAGGATTCTGACATTGATCCACGTGTCCACACTGATTCTCTGCCATGCACTAGGTGTGATGGTCAACCTAGTTACCTGTGTCCTGTGGAGCAGGAGCCGCCTTCGCGACCTGGTCTGTTGAGCGGCAGCCATTTTGATCAGGACAATGAGCGTGAGCAGGAGCGGGAGCTTAAGGAGAAATGCTGCTGGAGCACGAGCGTGCGCAGAAGGAGCTTGAATTTAAGCATGCTGCCTTGCAGGCGGGTGCTCTGCATTCAGAGTCACGTTCCGGTTTTGATGTAGGCAGGAATATTAGGATGGTGCCTCCATTTTTTGAGAAAGACGTGGAAAGATATTTTCCCCTTTTTGAACGGGTGGCAACCACATTGAAGTGGCCTGATACAGCCTGGACACTGCTGCTGCAATGTGTTTTAGTTGGTAGGGCACAAGAAGCCTATACTGCTCTGTCCCTTGAACAAAGCGCTGACTATGAGCTTGTTAAAGCTTCCATATTGAGGGCTTATGAGTTAGTCCCAGAGGCCTATCATCAGCGTTTTAGAGCCTATCGCAGGTCGGAAGGACAGTCTTATGTTGAATTTGGAAGAGAGAAGGAGAACCTGTTTGACAGGTGGTGCACTTCTCAGAAAGCAGAGTCAAGAGAGCAGCTTAGACAGTTGATTCTCCTAGAGGAATTTAAAAGATGTGTTGCTGATACCGTTTCCACTCATCTAAACGAGCGTAGGGTATCGAAGATAGGCGATGCCGCTGTCTTCGCTGATGAGTTTGTGTTGACACACAAGTCCGTTTTTTTGGAGGACTAACGTGTTGAGTCCAGGGAAAGGCGTCCTGTTCAGGGCGGCCGTTTCCCAAAACCTGTGTCTGCTGGTCAGTTAACTTCACCTCCTACGCGGGGTGGTTCTGCTGGTGCATTCCCAGAAGGGATTATCTGTTTCTACTTTAAAGAACCTGGTCATATCGTTGCTGGGTGCCCGGTGCTTGAGCAGAAAAATGTCAGAACCGTGGCTCTGGTAGAAACCATATGCAGAACACCTATGCCAACGTTAGATGGTGATGGGGGAAGTATCAAACGTGTGGACAAAGAGCTCGAGGGTTCCTCAAGATTTATGATGGGTGGATTTGTTTCCCTGACTAATGCACTAGAGTCCAAACAGGCTATAACAATTTGGAGAGATACCGGTGCTTTTCAGTCCCTCATTCTGGAGGGGGTTTTGCCGTTTTCAGAAAACTCTTCTTTGCATTCCGGTGTCGTTGTTCGGGGATTTGGGGGTGGATTTGTGGATGCACCTTTGCATGAGGTCACGCTCAATTCTCCCTTAGTATCAGGCAATGTTGTTGTGGGGGTATGTTCTCACATTCCCATAAAGGGGGTGTCCTTCATTCTAGGGAATGATTTGGCTGGTGACAAAGTGTTGGCTACTCCGGTTGTAACTCCCATTCCTGTGGTTTCTCAGGTCCCTAATGAGCTGGCACAGAAACATCCAGGAGTGTTCCCTGTGTGTGCTGTGACATGGGAAATGTCAAAGGTCAAAAGTGATGTTGTTGATACTTCGACTTGGGACATTACACTTAGTGACACATACTTTGTTGAATTGAAATGTGTACCTGTTGAGAATTTTAGAAAGCACACTGTGGATGTACCTCTGCATAATGATTCTCTTGATTGTGCCTTTGTGTTAGGCCCAGTGGTGAAGCCAGGGTTGACATGCGTGCCGGAGAGGCATGTGGTAGGAGAGGATCTGGCAGCGCAGTGTCTCAAGGTCTTCCCAGCCTGTACGGTGGCTGAGGCCACGAACGAATTGGAGGATGAGTGTGGGAAGGATGCTATGAGAGGTGCTGTTGATTCATGTGACACCGTTCTAGTGGATGAGGCTACTAGGCCTGACTCCCACAGTAGCTCTATTGTCCCTAATGTTTCACATGTGGGCAGGGATGGTCCCAGTATGTCAGTTGAGGATTCTGACATTGATCCACGTGTCCACACTGATTCTCTGCCATGCACTAGGTGTGATGGTCAACCTAGTTACCTGTGTCCTGTGGAGCAGGAGCCGCCTTCGCGACCTGGTCTGTTGAGTGGCAGCCATTTTGATCAGGACAATGTTATTCTGGGTGACGCCATTTTAGATGGTGTTCCAGACGTTTTTGTGACGGACGTATTGCCATGTTCCAGGGACGGTGGGGCTGTACCTGAGGCGGTACATCCTACTCTGGATGTTCACGGTTGGCAGTATCCTGAACTACCAGTGCCAGGTGGGATGGAGATGGGCGCGGTGGTGGTATCAGAGATCTATGGTTTTTGTTTTTCTGTGTTCTGTCCTGTTGAGCGCAGTGAGATTAGTTCTCAGATTGATTTTGGTTTGCAGTCTATTTTTGACAGGTCGGTATCGGTGGAGGGGCCTGTTGAAAGGGGGCTCATATATGATGAGGTCTTGGTTGGTCGACAGGGTCCTAAGTTTTACGCCTCAGGGGAGGAGGCGCCTGCCCCACTGCAGCCATGTACCGCAGTGGCGGAACCTTTTGTGAGGTCTAGCTTGCCCGAGAGTCGGGACAGGGTTGTTTTTTGTTTTACACAGCATTGGCAAATGTTCCACACTGGGGTGCATACAACACGATTGGTGGTCGTGTTCAACAGGGGCCGGCCCGTTATCGCCGTTGTGGTCGTGGCCCTGACAACTAATGGGTCACAGTTGTTTTTTTTTGTTTAGAAGACAACAGGTATTGTCTCATACGGTCTATTAGAAGTTGTTTTTTTGTTTATGGGTTTGATGTGTGTGGTTGCCTCTTGGGCAACCAGTTTGGTGGGGGAGGTGTTATGTACCAGGAGCCTGATCACTCCTGTGTCACT
>NC_140171.1:63823218-64003218 GCF_963971535.1 Notolepis coatsorum
AACATATAATTTTGTTATTAAATATAAAGTCCCTCCTGGTGAGGAACTGTTTTTTGTTACAAAATGTGTGTTTATTCACTATATATTGGGGATGTGGGGTTGTGTGTTTGCTTAGGGAGTAGGACAGTTTTCTTGAAGATTGTTTCTGGTCGCTATATATGTGTGCTTAGCAAGGCCTGTGGCTAGCACTCGGTCGAAAGACTTGTCTTCCCTCATCATGAAGAAGACTGTGTTCTTCTTGCAGTAGTAAGAGTGAACTTTACCTTTTTTATCTGAGGGGGTTTTGTGCATTCTGTTACGTTTGGGAAACATGGCATCGAGTCCACAACCTGGTTAGAGTGTTAGCCTACAGAAGTAAACCCTATCTTTAAACGTCTGTGTTTTCTCTTTACTTGGTGAAGTATATAAACACGGGTGACGTGTTCGCACATGAGCCTAAAGCCTTGTATAAAAACCCGTTTCGCAAACGATCGTCTGTGGCTGGCGTGCAGATGGTTGAGCTTATCGTAGTGGATATACGCTTTTCATGTAGCATGCTAGGTAAACTGGTATCATCACTGCTTGTTTGTTTTCATCGTATCCGGGGTATGAGGTCATAAGGGGGTGAACTGATAAACCCCTCCCCCCTTTTTGTGATTGGCCAGAGGGTTGGACCTCCTGTTCTTCGGTCTTCCTGTCACTCTGTTGGGTCAGCGGGGGGAAGGGGAAGGGAGTTCCCTGGTCCCACACCATATTTGGGCAGGTGGGTCATGGAATTTCCCCGGCCATAGAATACGTCACTGGGCGCGTTTCTATTGGTCGTGAGGCTTCCGTGAGTTTTTTTCACGCTCCATGTTGTGGACCTGCTGTTATTGTCAAGATTGAGTTATGCGGTGTGTGGAAACTTTGTTTTCTGCTCTGCTCTCTATTGCATATGTGTTGAGCTTTTGGTCATGTAGCTCAATGTTTACATATATCTTTTCAATTATTACTCACGTGGGAGGTCTCTCTGGGGGTTTCCCTGTCCCCTCTCTTATACAGAGCAGTGTTGACAGGGTTTATTTCCCTCGGACGCGTCATATAGGGGCCATATCTGTGTCTTTTGGCCAGCTTCCTACCGCTCGTCCCAGGCGGCATGGAGGGAACGTTATCTGGGTTCTTGTTAGAATTACCATTGATGTGTTTTGGGTCTCGACGTGTACATAGCGCTGGCCCTGGGTGCTTCAGTGTGGAACCACGCATGGGCTGGCGCGCCTTGGTTGCTCATTATAGAAACAGCGTTTTTTGTAGAGCAACTGGGATGGAGATTTTATCTCTTCCGAGCGCCAGTGTACTAGGTTAGTCTCGACGAATTCTCGCTCATCTCTGGGGGGAGATGACGGAGTAGATTGAAACATTGGCGGAGGGGTCTCACGCCCACGGGGTGGGCCACCGGGCGAGGTGCGTTCATGTTCTGACCATCTTGGTGGCACCCTCTGTGATGTTTTAGATTGACACGCGTACCTACCCCCTTCTTAGGACTGGGGATGGTGGCGTGATTAGGACACGGGACTGGTTCTGGTCGCGTCAGGTCAATTAATCCGTAGTCCGTCGGGGCGCAGATCTGCTGTTCTGGTACCCTGAAGGACTTTGTGCTTTTTTCGGGGGGGAAATGCCGGGTTGGCCCGGGCGTCGCAGGGTTTGATGTTATGGAGGTGTGTTCGTGGTTACGTCACTACGAGTTATCCTTATCCTTCGCAGTTGCTTGGTCCATATTGTGTTGTACCTTGCGCTGTGTCCATTATTTTTCGCCCCTCCCTTCCCCTGCTTGGCGCGGCTGGGAGGGGGCTGTCGAAGTGGTTCTATTGTACCCCTCTGGCATCCCTGTGTACGTCCCGGTCCGAGGGCCCAGGTCCGGACTCGTTCTCGTCAACCTGTTGGCCTGGGTTAACCCTTTCTTGAAAACTGAAACGCTTGTACTGCCTGTATAGCCGGTGTCACTAGTGACCGTGGTATCACTAGTAATAGTATATACTATTAATAGTGGTGTCACTAGTGGTGTCACTAGTGACCGTCTGTTGGGGTCTCAATGCTACGGCATCGTTGGCCTCACCAGGCCCCCTTTCCGGGGGGTCCTGACCCTCAGGCTGTTCCTGGGGCTGGGTCCTCCTCCGCGCTCCGCTGCTATGGCCTTGCTACGGGGTTGGGTTCTTGACCTCTGACCCTGTGATGTTAGGGGCTGTAACTGTTTTTTTTCTTCCTGTTCGTTCCCTAGTGGCATGTGGGATGCGCGCCTGAGTAGTCGCGGGTCCTTCTGTGTGAAGGTAAGTCCCACGGTCTGCTCACCCTGTGCGTTTGAGTTGCTAAACTCTCTTCGCACAGTCGGATCCGATTCCCTCTCGTCCCCCTCTAGGGGGGTCCGGGGGCTCGGGTGCTCCCCGGTTCTGATGGTTGTGGGGGGCCTCAGCGGGTACATTTGTCGAGCTTCCGCTCTGCTCAGCTCCTGTGTTCCAATAGAGCAGAGTGTACGCTATACGATAATATAACATACGGTTATCCTATAACCATAGTTATATGAGTATAGCGAGCGCTCTGCTCTGACTCACTGAGGACCCTGTGGTCTTCGCCTTCGGTGGTGAAAGACTTGGGAAGGAGCTGTTAGTATGGCCACGTCCCCGCTTATGTAGAGCAGCGGATGTGGGTGTGGCCAGGCGGATGGGTGTGTACATGTGAAGAAATGTATTCAGTATTAGATTGATAGGGGATAGGGTTCCAATAGAGCAGAGCGCTCGCTATACTCATATAACTATGGTTATAGGATAACCGTATGTTTTGATGATGTTTTGTCTATCTGTCTGTTTAGTTTAGTTTACTCAGTTTATTTGATCAGGGACAGTGCATATCAATCAACAGTTTATACATTTATAAATTAATACAAATTAAAAACTGTAAATATGCCAACATTAGCAGGGTTGGTAGTTTTCAGTTGTAGTCCCTGGGCTAGATGTTTAAGCCAGAAAAGAAACAGAAAAATAGAAGGACAACACTTTAATCGCCGTTGACGCTGAAACACGTCTTTCCCCACCATGCTCATTCTGCCGAAGACGCTGGACAGCGTCTTTGATATCAATATTTCAAAAATCTGTGATCTAAATCATATTTCTCCCCCGGAGACATGAGATGTACTGTTGAGTCCCTCTCAACTCTACAACGGTTCAAAAGCGCCATCTGGTGGCCGATCGGCGGATCGCCCAGGGGAGAAACAGGAAGTGGAAGCTGGTGCTCATTTCAATTCGGTCCGATTACTCGCTAATAGTCCCAGGACTCGAGCTGATCACAACGGATAGTGATCCGTTACCAATAACTCGATAAACAACATGATTTGGACGTATATACTATTATACAACCTGGAAATGGATCGGATATTTCGACATCCCATAATAGAAATAATTCTGTTCCACGCTGATCTCCCAATGGCGAGAGGAAGCTACGGTGAGTTTCAGTGTTATTTCTTAATGTCTTCTATACTAACTGCTCTGATACTAGATGAATGATATAACGTTGCCCACGGAATTATAAACGACCCCCCGTCCATCCTGTCAACATCAGATCATACGTAGTAACTCCTAGAACCACGTCCAGTTGACATTTTTTATCTCGCACAGATTCCTACCAAACTGTATTTGATCATCAATATAATGCATTTAGGGCTATAAATCAAGTTCTGGAGAAAGCTGCAGAAAACGATAAAAACATACTTATACTTTAGACCGTATTTTAGTATGAATATGTGAATGAAAAAGTATAACGTTGCTACACCCTGAACAATAGATATAGGACGTTGAATGGGCCATAGTAATGTCAATTGAGCAATACAATTTAAAAAGTTATAGACCTGCAAAGAAGGGGAACTTCTCCATGTTAAATAGGGCTGGCGAGGGATGGTAAATTATGAATTTAACCCCAGCGATCAAAGTGTTAAAGCTAATATAAAAACAGTTTAAAACATATTCACATTCACTCACTATAGGCATTCGTGCATCTATAAAAAACAGTGTACAGGGACAAATCAAAGCTATACATGTATAAACACCGTAGGCAGGCATACATATGGCAGGCACACATATACATAATCATAAATCACATAACATCATAATCACAATCAGGACAGTCAGGCTAGTAGGCAAGCATACGGGGGCTGGGCAGCTGGGCTGTGACGTGACTTGCTAATGGTCATGGTCACAGACCTGATTTTGTAACAGCCATGATTTGAGTGTGTGTGTGTGAAGGACCTGAGTGTATTAGTATTGCAGATGTGTGATGGGATGGTGTTCCAGAACTCTGCAGCTCTGATCCAGAAGGCTGATTTGCTAAATGCACTTTTTCTCCCTGGGATGATGTATTTCCCTCTAGCACTGTTCTGGTGAACCTGCTGCTTTCTGTTAAAAACTGTGAGAGAGGTGGTGGGGCTAGACCGTGTTGGACTTTATATATCAGGCTGGCATCTTTTAGCTTCAGCATGTTTTCCCAGCTTAGCAGGGCATGTTTTTGGACTGTAGGTTGGTCTAATGGTGGGTTAGTCTGCCGGTCTGTCTCATGCTCACCCAGTAGATTGAAAATGGCTGCAAGAACCATGAACTGACCGACCGACCGACCATTCCGGACGTGATTTCAAACGAATGCCACGTGACGAAAGCACGTAAGGGCTTGCATTAAACAACCCATAGAAATGCATTGGAGTTTGTGGTGTTTGAAAAATTAAATGCCAACACATGAATGAACAAGAGGACTGAGGTGCGATCGGCAGCCAGAGAGAAGTTGCCCATGGAGTGTCAGACAGTGATTCTGAGATTCATTCCAGAACAAAATTAGATGCTGCGGCTGATTGGACTGTGCAGGATTTTTTTTTTATTATTATTATATTTATCATACATCATCATTATTTTGTAAAACATTTATGTAAAAAGATCATGCAAATCGCCATAATTAGTCAACCGCTCCTGATCTGTTCGCTCTTCCCTCTGGAAAGGGGGTACAAGAGACTTGAACTTCTCCATTTACTGGCACACACAGACAGATACTGTTAAATAATTACTAAGTTAAGACACAGCACATAGGCCACGATAGGCCACGATCCAGGAGACACATAAATAGGCTTACATTCCTCTACACAACACACATACACACTTTGACTACACGCTGGACACTGACACACACACACACACACACACACACACACACACACACACACACACACACACACACACACACACACACACACACACACACACACACACACACACACACACACACATACACACACACACACACACAGACACACACACATACACACACACACATTGACTTTAAGTTCACGCTGGACACGGCTGCATCTGGCAAAGCTCCAGACCAGATCACAATCAGTGTATCCACTTAAGTCCATTAGAACCTTTGATGAGGGATCTCACCAGATTAGCCAGATCAAATAATTCAACTCATTGTCACAAGATGCCACAAGTCGCTAATATACGATTACCCAAGGGATTAGAGACCCCGGTCAACCACTGGTCAAACATACCACAGTCTCCATTAATCACAGATCGTTATCGATAGAGACACACATGCACATATGTGCAAGTAAAAGTGGGTACCACGCACTCATGCACGCCTGACATACAGGCTGACCAATACACACAGACAGACAACGTGCACTGAGGAGAGACACCACATACACACACTTTACTAGGGGACTAATAAAGATCACCCTCACAGGGGAGGAGGGAACTTCACTTTACTTCTGCTTTGACTTCTTCTGGACGGACTGAACTTCACTTCACTTCTGCTTTCCTTCTTCTGGACGGACTGGACTTCACTTCTCTGCTTTGACTGGACTGGATGGACCAGACTGACACAATGACTTGACTGCAGTTTCTTTTATACACGACCGGCCGGTTGTACCAACTAGATTTCAATTGTACCTTGCTATATTCACTTTTTATAATACTTTGCTTATTCACTTTTTATATTACATTGCTTGTTCACTTTTTATAATAAATACCTTCAAAAGTCTTTCATCTCTTTTATCTTTAAATATCTTATTACAACTTTCACGTCCGAGTCTAAGGCCATGTTTAGACGGAGAGAGTCTCAGCAGAAACCGCAGAAGTCGTCTTGCGGTCTCACTTTTAATTTTGCGTTTAGACTAGTGTTTTGGGATGGAATTCTGCGTGCAGACGAGGCTGTAAAGACTCGAGACGACGGAGCCCCGCTGTCACACGATTGGCGCAGATGTCACATGACCGTGCTGTGAATACCTGCCCTACTCTGCCTCTGATTCGCAGACTGTGGGTGGGGGAATGTGATTGGACCAAAGCAAAGTCACTCACAGACAGTGGCTCCAGTCACTAATAGTTGCGATAGCCGCGGGACTGATTATTGTGTATTTAAAAGTCAACGTAGCCTTCAGGTGATCGCCATGGATATAATCAGACATGCTTTGTTTACGCTTCTCGGCTACTGGCGCATGCCTGTGACGTAAGCAGTACGCGACGAGAGCCTTGACAACCCTTTCATCATAGTTGTATGCGGATTGACAGTTTAGATGATAGCGCAAAGGTTTATCGTTTCTAGGAATTCCACCCAGGAAGGTGGTCTTACTTTTTTGCGGATTCTCCCCGTAAAAACGCTGTTGCCGTATAAACAAAAGGCAAAAACGAAATGAAAAAATATTTTTGCGGATTCACCTGCTAGCGTTTCCGTCTAAACAGGGCCTAAAACGTGACAATACCGTACCCTCCTCTTTTCCAGGAGAAAACTTGATCGTATTTGTCTGTCTATCTTTTGGTCTGTCTATCTGTTGGTCAGTCAGTAAAACAATCTGCTTGACTCAGATTCAGATACGATTAAATCCTGTTACGAACGGGGTAAGTGACTTCCAAGTTGTCGAAGAAGAACGAGACAGAGATAGGTTTACTCTTCCAAAACAGGTGTACTGTTTATTACCAGGATAAGAGTATACAAGTACAGTGATAAAGACTTTAGGTCAGTGCTTGTTCCATCTGTAATCTTGTCCGTAGTTTAGGTGAAGCTCTAGCAAATGACAAAGATAGAGCAAACGTTAAATAGGCACATACCAAACATTCCACGCTGTCAATGAGTGACAGCAGTGACAGTCTGACAACCAATGACAGCACCCAGGTGTGACAGACAATTAGTGATGACAGCAATTCAGTGGTGACATACAAGGTGAACCCATAACAACAGGAAGTGACCCAGGTAGACAGTAGGATACTATCCTAAGGAGGATAGGATCCAGAACGTTACAAAATCCCATAGTCTTGGGGATAGCTGAAATGCAAAGAAAACTCAGACACAAGTTAAGGGAAGACAATATACTGAAATGTGTTCATTTTCAGACCTCCTTGCATAAAACGCAGATTCCATACCCATAGTAAATTGAAAGCATAGCACACTGATTTTGCCTCCTTGCAGCATACTCTCATTGATTCAAAACTGCTATTGAATGGTAGCAAAACAAAGGCATTTGCTCAAACTAGGTCAACTGCTATAGATTTGAGTACTGCCTTAGCCAAACTCGATCCGCTTTACCATGCCGCTCTGAGATTTATCTCCAATTCACCATATAGGACGCATCACTGTACACTTTATTCACTAATTGGTTGGACTTCACTGGCTACACGCAGGTTGGAGCACTGGTATGTTTTTATATATAAGGCTGTTCTTGGTAAACTTCCATGGTACATCAGTTCCCAGCTTGAATTCATTCAAAACTGGATTGTGCTTAACAATACCGCCCGTGCGGACTGAGGAATGTAAAATAAGCCTATTTTATTTTGGTCCTTGGTCCTGGAATTACGTCCAGACACGTCTAAAATTGGCCTTTCCGATCTCCTTGTATTGTTTCAAACAAAGAATATTGGAAATCCTTTCCACCTGCTGCTCCTGCTTTGATATTGAATAAAACAAATTTGGTTGATTGTTATTGTTTTATTGTGCTTGTATTTTTTTTAAGCTGAATTTGACTTTTAATTTTAAATTTCGGTTGTATGGTATTCTACTGTATGTGCATTGTGCCTTGTTATGTATGTATTGTAATGGATGGTACCGTGCAGTCACAAAGGACTTCAGATGTTGTGAAGTGACTGGGGTGAGTAGCGGTTAAATGCACTCTCATCCTCAAAAGACACATAGACACGTTACAAATCAGTGAGTTCACTTCTTGGTATAGTATATAGTAGGTCTAGATGAATCAGTGAGATGCGAACAACCCAATGTTACGTTTGCAGGAGTGTTAGTTGAAATTCTAGGATTGGAGACCCTCTCTACAACACCTGAATTTGATCAATGTTACAGAATTGGTGCCCAAAACAACAACAAACCTAGAGTAGTTATTGCTAGCCTACGTCAAATTGGAATAAAAGAAAAAATTATTCGAGAGGCACGGAAGAAGAATGGTAATCTGAAATTCAAAGGGCAACCAGTCTATTTCTATGAAGATTACTGCCCCGAAGTTGTGGTACAACGGCCCCGTTACAAGACTGTGATGTCCCTACTCTACGGCCAAGGTCTCAGACCTATACACTATGGTATCCTGCGAAGCTGTCCATCGTCAACAAAGAGGGTGTGTGGATTTCTTTCTCCTCGCCTGATGAAGCTGAAACCTTCCTGAAAAACCAGAAGGACACTAAGCGGGGAGGATAGGCTATAGTATACAGTTTTTTCTGAACACTTCGTTATGGCTTAAACTGTTTGCGGTGGTGAATATGCATATGTTTGTCTCAAGGCTCTGTACCATTATTACTATCTAAAATGTAATAATTGTGGAATATTACTGTAATGAGCTGTATGTGTATGATCCAAGCGTCCTATGATCCTCATAGGAGCATAACAGAAAAAAGCATTCCATGTGAAGGTATTCTGTATCTTTGCATGTCAACTAATAAAGAAACTTGAACTTGAACTTGAAACACCAAACGGCGTCATATACATTTTGATAACCTTGATTCATAAATATGTTTACTATGTGACGCTGGATATTGTCTAGATACTCTATTTTAATGGTTCGCTACATCTAGGTTGGGTAGATTAAAGTTAGCTCGGTTTAATGATCTATGATTTTTATGCAAGTCATTGTGTTGGGCCATGAATGGGTCCTCCGGAGATTATTTTTTTTATTATTATTTTGATGTTTGATGTGTGTGCATTTGGAACATTGCAGAAGAGACTAGAATATCAGACGAGCTGCTGCCCAGCGCCCTCTCCTAATACGATGGACTAATGGCACTTTTATTAAAATTAAATAGATATTCTAGAACTTTAACATGCGTTCTGTGAATACACACACGGCTTAGGTCACCTCCGGAGGAAACAACAGTCTTCACAGCGGAACATCGCCCACCCCTGGCCTGGTGGACGTACTGCATATACGTATTTAAACCTCTTTTCTTTTGCAATAGTTCCATTACCTTTCCTTTCTATTTCTTCTAGGTGTTTAAACTTAGCAAAGTTCTTTTAAGGTTTAAGTAAATGTACTCTACTCTTTGAGTCTTTTTTTATTTAGTTCCAATGCCTTTCCTTTCTATTTCTACGATTTGTTTAAACTTAGCCAAGTTCGTATAAGGTTTAAGTGAACGTACTCTATTAATCTTTGAGGCATATTTTATTTTTATATCTCCTTTTTATTTAACGGGAGAGTGGCCAAGCCACTGATGATAATCTACTAATGGTAGAATTGATAGTTTTAGACCCTATGGCAATTTGCATAGGGGAGTTAAGGTTGAATTGCTCGATATGGGTATACAGGTTGTGTACTTTAAAGGGGGGAGGGAAGTGGGAATAGGGGATTATATGTATGTGTATTTTATACATTTGTTACTATGCTCAAGCTCGGCTCTCAACAGGACCTTAACAGTTGGATATATATCTATTATGAATTGCTACTCCAGACAAATTACACACAGGAATACTGCAACCTGTCTAGACTATGGCTAATTTAAATATCTTGATTTGGAATACAGGGGGTCTCAATATGCAACATAAACGCAAAAGCGTGCATACATGGATGAAAAGACAACAGGTTGATGTGGCTCTTTTAAGTGAACCGCACCTTTTATTGGCTGACAATGTTAAGCTGGCGGATAAAATATATCAAAACATAAGCTACTCATCTTTTGGCACTAAATCCTGTGGTGTAGCTATAGTAGTGAAACGGAAGTTGAATATTAAATTGTTGGACGTATGGTCTGATGCAAATGGCAGAGTAACTATTGCTAAAATAGGTTACTGTAATTACTGTCCTGCAGATTAATGCGTGTTCGGTACAAGTCCCCAGAACGTTATGGAGATCAGTAAAGGGTTTTATCAAGGAAAACACTACTGTCTTTGCCTCCAACCTCTGCAAGAAACGTCAATCCAAATTGGTAGAGCTGGAAGTGCGTCACTCTTCGTTGTTCTCCTCTTTACAATGCAAATACTCGTGTCAACTGGAGTCTCAAATTAAAGTGTTGAAAAAGGAGATTAACTCCATTTTAAGACAACAATCTGAATTTCAAATACGCAGAACAAGACAACATTATTACTTTCACGGTTCTAAACCTAGTCACCTACTAGATATGAAGATACGATCCAGTGAACAATTTGCTGATATCCCTGCCATTAATGACCAACAGGGACTTGTTATTACAGACCCCAAAAAAATCAACGAGACCTTCCGTACGTTTTACTCCAACCTGTACAAGTCAGAAGTGATATTCGATCGTAATAAACTGGATACATTTCTAGATCAAATTAATTTACCTAAACTTTCAAAGGAAGACGCTAAACGGTTAGATGCACCTATTACACTAGAGGAACTTAGGGAGGCTATATCTGAATTGCAAAAGGGTAAAGCCCCTGGCTGGGATGGCATTCCACCCGAACTGTACCTCTCATGTTGGGATGTAATTGGACCACTATTACTGGATATGATTTTATACTCAATCAAACAGGGGAACTTCTCCAGGGATGTCAACATGGCACTCATATCTATTCTACTTAAAAAAGATAAAGACCCCACCGAATGCGGTAGTTATAGACCCTTAAGCCTCCTCGGAACCGACCTCAAGCTGTACGCTAAGGTACTAGCCATCCGACTTCAAAAACATATCACATCTTTAGTTCACCCTGATCAGACAGGCTTCATAAGAGGCATGTGATAGACTCCAGCAAGGATGCCGCGCCTCCTATAGCTGTATTATCCTTGGATGCGATGAAGGCCTTTGACAGGTTGGAATGGTCTTATTTATGGGCAGTACTTGGAAGGATGGGGTTAGGAGAGGGATTCATTAATATGATCAAAGTACTATATACAGATCCATCGGCCATGATTTTAACAGGTAAATTCTGCTCCCCACACCTTCCTGTGTCGCGCTCGTCTAGACAGGGTTGTCCTCTTAGTCCCGGACTATTTGCTCTATCCCTAGAGCCTTTGGCACAGTACATAAGACAATCCCAGTCCATAGCGCCGATCTCAATTAAGGGAACACAGCATCACATTAACTTATATGCCGACGATGTATTATTGTTCATGCAAAACCCTACCACCTCCCTACCTCATCTTCTCAAAGTAATAGATGATTTTGGCAATCTATCGGGATTTAAGATTCGTCCACTCAATGTGACTGCGAAGGCTACCGCCCTCCCAGCAAATATACCCATGGTAGAACACTTTAGATGTCTTGGAGTTGAAATATTCCCCACTATATGCCAAACGGTGAAGTATAATTATTCCGGATTCTTAGATAGGATCACAAATGACTTCGGCAGATGGTCAAAATTAAAAAACACATTACAGGCCCGAGCATCAATAGTTAAGATGGAGGTTTTACACAGAATTAACTTTTTCAGCTCAATGTTGCCGTTACCCCACCCCTGTTGGTTACTGGAAAAAATTACACTCCGCTGCATATAAATTAATTTGGAACAACAAACCTCCAAGAATAAAAAGATCCACTGCACAGAGAAATAAAGCCGACGGGGGTTTAGCATTTCCAGACTTCAACTATTATTTTAAAGCGTTCTCTTTAAGACCACTGATCACCTGGTTTGATTCTCAAGCATCTGTATCCTGGAGACCATTAGAGGAGAACATAGTGGCACCACATAGACTGCAGGATATAGTGTACACCAACTTATCAATTAAGCAATGCAACTCGAGATTTGGCCCTCTTATTAGGCGTGAAACACAGAAAAAGTTTACAAAACGCCATAAATGGCACAGTCATTCTCCCCTATTTAATAACAATTTACTCCTTATTGCACAACAACCTATCAGATTTCCTAAATGGGAAAAGAAAGGCATACATACATTGGGGGATATCTTCGATGACCATGGTTTCTGCAGTTATCAAGATATATTTAACAAATGTAACCTCACCAGCTCCACTTATTTTTTCTATCTACAATTAAGAGCAGCTTTAAAGGCTCACAGAGTCCCATTAAAGATTCCACTTGAGCACCACAGATTTTACAAATTATTTTATGAAAAGGAGACATCGAGAGGCTTCGTCTCTGACTTTTATCGTCACTTACTTATGTCCTCATATGAAATCCTTCCCCTAGACTCGGTTTGGAGGAAGGATATCCCAAACTTGGAAGTATATTTTGATTGGGATGAAGTCTGGGCAAACGTACGGCTATCATCACGTAACCCAGATCACCATCAGATTAACCTTAACTTTGTTCATAGGACTTACCTGACTCCTAGACGTTTGCACCTAATGGGGCTCAGACAAGACCCTCGATGCTCCTTATGTTTAAACGGTGATTTTGATACATTTATGCATATGTATTGGGAATGCCCTCCTGTTAAGATATTCTGGGAAAAAGTAACCATCTACATTTACATTTACATTTAGTCATTTAGCTGACACTTTTATCCAAAGCGACTTACAAGTTCTGTATGACAAGACAGCAAGAAGGGTACAACTCTATCAGCTGAGTAACAATGTTTATCAAAGTCTTGCGTGTTACAGTGTAGGTTAGTTTATTAGGACAAGTGCATGACAGTAAGGTTAGTCAGGGTTAGATTTTTTATTTTAATTTTTTATTATCATTTCAGATAATGGTTGAAGAAGTGAGTCTTTAGTCGACGGCAAAAGATTGGACAGGATTCGGCTGTCCTAACTGGGGTTTGTAGTTCATTCCACCATTGTGGGGTAAGGACTGAGAATAGGCGGCTTCTCGTTGATGACACTCCGGGAGCTTGGATAGGAGTAGGTCTGAGGCGGCCAGAAGATGCAGAGCGTAGGGGTCTTGAGGGTGTGTAGTTAGAGACCATTGACCGGAGGTAGGCGGGAGCGGTTCCCTTTGCCGCACGGTATGCTAGGTCGAGGGCCTTGAAGCGGATATGTGCAGCAATGGGGAGCCAGTGCAGTTCCCTAAGAAGTGGGGTGACATGGGCCGACTTCGGTAGGTTTGAGATCAGGCGGGCCGTTGCGTTTTGAATGAGTTGAAGAGGCTTGGTGGCAGTGGCCGGGAGGCCAGCTAGCAGTGCGTTGCAGTAGTCGAGGAGGGAGATGACTGTTGATTGGACGAGGAGTTGGTTGGCTTCTTTTGTCAGGAAGGGGCGGATCCTTCTGACGTTGGTCAGGAGGAATCTGCAGGTTCTGGTTGTCGCTGCGATGTGAGCAGAGAAGTTCAACTGGTCGTGGAGGACAACACCAAGGTTCTTGGCGGTCGGGGACGCGGTCACAACTGCATTCTCGACTGTGATGGAGAGGTCGTTCAGGGGGGAGGATTTGGCCGGCAGGTGGAGCAATTCTGTTTTGCTTAGCTTCAGTTTGAGGTGGTTGGTCGTCATCCAGGCGGAGATGTCGGACAGACCGGCCGAGATCCGCTCAGAGACGTGGATATCTGAGGGAGGGAAGGAGAGGAAGAGTTGAGTATCATCGGCATAACAATGATATGAGAAGCCATGAGACGTGATAATGTTACCCAGTGATTTAGTGTAGAGGGAGAAGAGAAGGGGCCCTAGGACCGAGCCCTGGGGGACACCCGTCTGCAGGGGGCAGGTGGCCGACAGAGTCCCTCTCCATGACACTTGGTAGGAGCGGTCGTTGAGGTATGATGTCAGCCATGTCAGCGCAGATCCAGCCACTCCCATTCCTGCGAGGGCCGCGAGGAGGATCTGATGGTTGACTGTGTCGAAGGCTGCAGATAGATCTAGGAGAATCAGGACAGAGGGGAGGCCTCTCGCTTTTGCTAAGTGAAGTGCCTATGTGACCGCAATGAGGGCCGTTTCTGTGGAGTGGCCAGTCCGGAAGCCAGACTGATTGGGGTCTATGAGGTCATTCTGTAAGAGATAAGCAGTAAGTTGGTTGGATACAGCACGTTCAAGTGTTTTAGAAAGGAAGGAGAGAAGAGAGACAGGACGATAGTTGCCTATGACGGTGGGGTTCAGGGTTGGTTTTTTTATGAGGGGCGTGACTCTGGCTTGTTTTAGGGAGGTGGGGACCACCCCCGAGTTGAGTGAGGAGTTGATGGTTGCAGTTAGGAATGGGAGGATGTCCGGTGCTATGGTCTGGAGGAGTGGGGAGGGTAGCTGGTCCAGCTGGCATGTAGTCGGACGGTTCGACGTTACCAGTGTCAGGGTCTCGGCTTCTGTAATGGGAGAGAAAGATGACAGAGTGAAGGATGAGGTTCTCGATTCAGTGTTTGGAATGGGTGGGGGTTGGGAGAAGGAGCTGCGGATGTTCTCCACTTTTTCCTCAAAGAAGATCACAAAGTCTTCGGCAGAAAAAGATGAGGGAGGAGGGGGTGGGGGGGGAGTGAGGAGGGAGGACATGGTAGCATGCAGTTTGCGAAGATTCTTGGCAGAGGCCTCGATCCTATGGTGAAATAAAGAAGCTTTGGCATTAGTAATGGTTTTGGAGAATGTTAACAAGAGGTTGTGATATGTGTCGATGTCAGCAGTGAGGCGTGACTTTCTATACTTCCTCTCAGCCGCTCTCAGGACCTGTCTTTGTTCTCTCACTGCATCCGTCAGCCATGGACTGCGTGGGGAACGGCGGGCAGGTTTCTCAACGAGGGGACAGAGCTTGTCGAAGGAGGTTGCAAGGGCTGAGAGGAGGGTGGAGGTTCCCATCTCTGTGGGGAGAGCAGAGAAGGTGTCACTCAAAGGTAGAGTGGATATTATGTCAGAGGAGAAGGTGGAGGGGGATAGGGAGGGCAGGTTGCGTCTGAGTGAGACGGTTTGAGTTGGGGTGAAGACCTTTCGGTTAAGCATGAGAGTTAGTGAGAAGGATATGAAGTAATGGTCAGATACATGTAGGGGAGTTACCGTGGTGTTAATGATGCTGGAGTTACGGGAAAATATGAGATCCAAGGAGTTGCCTGCTTTGTGGGTGGGAGGCATGGCAGTGGGAGTCAGGTCAAATTGTTGTAGGAGGGAGACCACTGGGACCGACTGAGATGAGTCAGGCCAATAGAAGGAGAGGGGTACCATCTTCCGGTAAGGAGCTCAGAAGCATGTCCAGCTCATCTGCGAAGTGATCGAGGGGACCTGGAGGGCGATAGAGTGTAACAATGGTGAGATTGAAAGGATTAGAGACAGATACTGCATGATATTTGAGGGAGGAGAGTGACAGTTCTGGGAGTTGTGTTAAGTTTGTAGCCCATGAAGGAGATGTCATGAGGCCAGTGCCTCCACCCCGTCTGGAGGGTCGAGGTGTGTGAGTGAAGTTATAGTTTGTAGATAATGCTGCAGGTGTTGATGAGTTATTGGGGGTTATCCAGGTCTCAGTTAGAGCCAGGAGCTGCAGATTTTGACTATGGGCGTAGGCCGTAATGAAGTCAGCTTTCTTGACTGCTGATTGACAATTCCATAAGCCTCCCCGTACTGTGACAGGTGTATTAGTGGCTGTAGGAGGGTAGGAGAGATTAGCCGGGTTGCTAGCAAACTGGCGTGGATGGGTTGAATCTGTTCTGGAGGAGCAGATTGTGGATATAGGTATGAGGCACATTGTGGTGTCAAGAGTGGCAGGGAGAAGGTTGTAGGGAGGAAGCGAGATAGTAGGGAAATAGCAGAGTGGGAGGGGAATATAGGATTATGGTGTACTTAGCACTGGGTGGATCGGTGGATCCCTCCCCGGAAAACTCCAGGAAAACTCCTCCTCTTTGTCCCTCTTCGTTTCTCGACACTTCGCTGACGCTAAGCCAGCAAGTCTTTAAATCACTATCACTAATTACTGATGAGTGACACCTGCAGCAAAAGGCCCATGCACAGTGGCCACACCTCCAGTTTCTGTCAGCTGGGTGATACTAATTTACAATTAACAATTTCCACAACACAATTTTTAGTCACACACTTCAGAATGATGTACACAAGTATTATTCAGTTAAATGATCCTACCCTCTCTGCTGTCTGTCATCAGAATGATTTCAACAGGGAAAAAGCTGGTATTTAACCGAAAACCTGTCACAAGTGCCCACTCAACTACACAAAAGCCACATGCACAGTGGCCACGCCTCCAGTTTCTGTCAGCTGGGTGATACTAATTTAGAATTAACTATTTCCACAACACAATTTTTAGTCACACACTTCAGAATGATGTACACAAGTATTATTCAGTTAAATGATCCTACCCTCTCTGCTGTTTGTCATCAGAATGATTTTAACAGGGAAAAAGCTGGTGTTTAACCGAAAACCTGTCACAAGTGCCCACCACTCAATTATCAGAATTATTATCTCTGACCATACATATACTGCCTTCTGTATTGTTGTTGAATGATGTTTCTCAGTTATCAACCTCTGTACATGTAAAAATACAAATTTTGTCTGGTCTTACGCAGTGGCGGCTGGTGGATGCTTCGCCACTAGGGGCGCTATACCAAACATTTTGCAAACATGTACAGTACCACGCAACCGACTCATGGCAAGACGTGAGCGATTCGACTCACGCTCACGGCAATGAATCGGCTCTTATGAACGAGTCGCTCAGCTGTCAAACACACAACCAGTCAAATAAAGTATAGTCTAATTCACAACTTGAAACACAATATATAAATAGAAAAGTTAGAAACAAAACTCGCTCCGTCTCCAAACACACGCAGATCTCTCCCTCTCTCCTTCTCTCTCTCACACACAGCGCGACGTGGAATCGATTCGTTACACAATCAGACCTATTATATACCAAGAATAACTTCAGTATGAGTACAGGGCTGTACACATATTTTGCATATTGTTAAACGAGCCAAGGCTAGCTATTAAACTATCGATATGAATCGAAAATCTGGGACCCTGATGTAAACAAGACAAACGTCTTTCTCTGGTCTGCATCCCCTTAACAATTGTGTGTATTGAGCCGTACTGTATTGTACCCATTCTGCAATCTGTTAATAAAGTTTCCATTCATTCATTCATTCAAACATAGACGATATTGAACAAGCCATAATCCACGTATTTTCAATCCGAGAGAGAGAGAGAGAGAGAGAGAGAGAGAGAGAGAGAGAGAGAGAGAGAGAGAGAGAGAGAGAGAGAGAGAGAGAGAGAGAGGAGAGAGAGAGAGAGAGAGAGAGAGAGAGAGAGAGAGAGAGAGAGAGAGAGAGAGAGAGAGAGAGAGAGAGCGAGAGAGAGAGAGACTCACTGTTTAGTTGACACGTCCAGGGCTTGCCTTGATAAAGTGTATAATCCACTGTTGATGTATTCCAGACCACTGTCCACTGTGTCCAGACTGCATCCGCCATATAGCGGTCACACCACAAGTACTTCATTCCTTTGTCAACTTCCGCGTCGAACAGACTGCAAACTACCTGGCGTTCTATCGCCATGCTCTAAGACAAACTCTAACCTTAACCAACTTTGAAAGAGTGCCTAAGCTTAACAGTCTAAAGAACTTGCAGTCACGGCACGCTCAGCTGCATGCATCTCACAACAACACAAATCTCTACCACCAACGGAGGACCAACCTAGGAATAAGCTAGAATTGGAACATTAGAAATTGGATTCGGCCAATCAGAGATCGTCTCTGTGAAATTCTGCTACGGAAAAAAATACTGGCGTCGGCCAATCAGAGAGCGTCTCCGCGAAATGCGGCTACAGACATTCTTGACGCTACTGGCTAGACCGCTTCAAATCGCGCCCGGATTCCAACATAATATTTCAACGCACAACGCGTTACGCACTGATTGGCTGCGCGTGATACAGCGATCAAACCGTGACGCGCACTCAGAGCGCTATCGCGTCTAGCCCGGGCCGAGAAATACAAAAAAAGAATAAAAAAAAAGAAAGGTGAGTCACTTCCTGTTCAAGAAAACAAGTATTTTTTTTTTAATATAATAACGTTATATTGTGCATTGGAAACACAAACATACTTACAATGAGTAAATATTATTAATTTTAAACATGTTTATATTATTTATAGGGCTATAAAACAAAAAACTAAAAACTTATTTTTCTTGTTCTCTCATATAACCAGGGTAGGAGCTGAGGGGGGGCGGCGCCCGAGCGCCCCTAGTGGTACAGCCGCCACTGGTCTTACGGCTGCCAAAAAGTTGATAGCGTTACACTGGATTCAACCGGATAAAACTGTGCCGGAAGGTGTGGGTTCTTACCTATCTCGATGTGATTTATCTAGAGATATCTACTGCACACATTTTAGGTGTTAATGAAGCCAGCATAGCAATCTGGTTAGCTGTGGTGGAGAAGATAAAGGGAAGCATATGAACTTGTAATTTCTGATGTTAAATGGAATAGTGGATGTATAGTCCAAGAGGGGGTCCTAAGGGGGGGGGGGGGTGGAGGGGGAGGGAAGGTGAAGGAAATAGTGAGGAAGAGCGAGCAAGAGCACATGTATTGTATTGTATTTATTATTTTTATGTCTTTTAATCTACATTTATTTTGATTTAATTACTGGACTGTCATTATTGTTATTATTATTTCTGTCATTGTCCTGTGATTTATCATTGATGTTTACTGTTACTGTATTGTTTGTTTAGTTTTATGTTAAAAAAGGGAACATTTTCCGTATTTTCTTATCTGTTTACAAAAGTCGAGTGGAGGAAAGAAAATTGTTAAAATGGGTTAAAAAAAGAAACGATTATATGTTGGAATTAAGGCTGTCAATCGATTAAAATATTTAATCTGATTAATCGCATGATTGTCCATAGTTAACTCGCGATTAATCGCAAATTAATCACAATTATCTGTTCTAAATCTACCTTAAACGGATATTTTTCAAGTTAATACTCTTACCAACATGAGTCAACAAATGCTTGCTTTATGCAGCCATTTAACACAAAAGGATGACCCGCATGCATTGCAAATTTGCATCAAATTTAAAACAGAGTGATTAATTCATTATTATTTATAAATATTTATAATAATAATAATATAATAATTTATAATTATTTTATTAATTAATAAAAGAGAAAATAATAATTTAAAACAATGAATAAAGGACTCCCCCCGCCCCCATCTCTCTCTCTCACACACACACACTCTCCCAGCTCTCTTGCCCCTTCCTCATCTCTCTCATACCCCCCCCCCCTCTCTCTCTCTCTCTCTCTCTCTCTCTCTCTCTCTCTCTCTCTCTCTCTCTCTCTCTCTCTCTCTCTCTCTCTCTCTCTCTCTCTCTCTCTCTCTCTCTCTCTCTCTCTCTCTCTCTCTCTCTCTCTCTCTCTCTCTCTCTCTCTCTCTCTCTCTCTCTCTCTCTCTCTCTCTCTCTCTCTCTCTCTCTCTCTCTCTCTCTCTCTCTCTCTCTCTCTCTCTCTCTCTCTCTCTCTCTCTCTCTCTCTCTCTCAGAAACAAAGATAGTAGCAATGAGAGTGAACTGAGTGAAGTCTAGTAAAAAAAAAAAAATAAAAAAAAAAAAAAAAAATTTAAACGTTAATCGCGAGTTAAAATAAATAGTGGCGTTAAAGGAATTGTTTGACAGCCTTAGTTGGAATGCATTATGAAGATCACAGAGGTCATTTCTTTCGCTGGGGGTCTGTGTGTTGCTATGGAAACAGCATTTTGGTCACCACAGGCGTCTTTCTGTCAGAACTGAGGAGGGTAGGATCACCTCAAACTGTTAATGGCGTGGCACTTACTGTACGTATCCTAGTGGCACTGAGCAAAAGGCACTTAGCCAGGCACTGGCTTTTTTGTCTTTTATATTTTGGTAGAATTTGGTTTGTGCACTTAGGCACAAACTGAGGTGACCAGTGATAAGCCAAGTATTGGTCATATGATAGCAATATAAGAATATGAACCTTATGTGTAGTTTATAATATTTGATAAAACAACCCCAGCAAACGAGATAACAAATTGGTTTCCGATCATAGAGCCCAATAGATTCAAAAGACTGTGAATGTGACCATTAAGAATTATTACAGTATTATTGGCACTCTGCCATTTACAAATATTCAATAAGGAAATTAAAGGAAATTAGATGAAAGGGAAGGGAAGGGAAGGGAAGGAACAGAGTGGAAAGACAGACCTCTATTACATGCCACCTGGTCCCCGGAAAAGCGTGGGTTTCCTCACCCGCATGTGTTGTTTGGTGAGTTGTGTTGAGAAAAGAAATCTTGAAATGCACACCTAAAATATTCAGCATATCACAAAACACTTGGCACATGCCTTAGCAAATGTTTTCTTGTTGGTTTGATATATCATGTTCTTCTTAATTTGTGTGAGTGAGTAAAATGAGTAAACTGTTATGCATCTCCTATAGGCCATTTGTATTCCCCACATTTATAACGTTTAATATGGTGAGTGTTACATCTGACTCATGATGGAACAGTAATTATTCATGGTTTTACAATAAATACTATACACAAATACATTACTTTTGGCTAATTCCTCTTCTTCTGTATGTAAACAACCCTTTTTTTCATAATGTTGTATTCCATTTTGATTAGATAAGAAATCTTATGACCAGTGCAAACATGGCTTTTCAGTTTATAATGGTAATTGCCAGAATGATTTTCATTTGGATTACGTATGGAGTATGTATGAAGAACTATCCAGTTTAACGCATAACCTCTGTCCCATTGATGCAGATGGGGGCATGCATGCTTGCTTTGATCTTTCTGAAGTCCATAATCAGCTCCTTGTTGGTGTCTCTCTTTTTTGGTGTCCAGGGCCAGGTTGTTGTCTACGCACCACGCTGCCTCGTGCTGGACCTCCTCCTCGTAGGCCGGCTCATCGTTGTTATGAGACCCACCACCGTTGATACATATGTAGCAGCCTGAATATTCTACAAAGTATTCAGTTGTGCTAACTAACTGTTACTTTCCCTGTGTGTGTATAACGTGTGATTTACAGCGTTCCTTTGTATAGACTAACAGTGTTCCTTTGGATAGCTCGCCCAGTCTAACGACGAGGTGAGGTGCTACTCTTCTCCAGATGCAGTATGGATTACTAGCAATAACATTGAGCCCTTTTTCCCTTTCTGGAGTGGTCCTTGAGTGGGACCAGTGCAGGTTGCCAGCAGGGGGCAGAGTGGCAGTGGTGGCAGGTGGAGCAGTGGAGAGAAGCAAGCAACAAGGAAGAGGGAGTTACCTGGAGGCGAGGGGAGAAGGAAGCTCTCTTCGGCATTGGACTTGGCCGTGAACGGTCGCAGCCACAATGGCCGTGTGCTTTGGAATAGCCCCGTTGAAGAAGTGAAGTTGGAGAGCCCCGTTGGAGCGAGCGGCGGGTGATGAGACATACTTGCTAGTGACGGGTTATCCTAGAAGTATCAGCGATAGTGTGTGAGTAAGAGAAACCGAACCCAAGGACTAACGTCTAGAGCTAACGAGACTAACGTCTAACGTTATCGGGTTATAGTAGTTACTGTGTGCGGCAGGGCCGCCTCAGGGGGTGTGCGAGCAGTGCGGTCGCACAGGGCCTCGCGGGAAGGGGGGCCTCGCAAAAAAAAAAAAAAAAAAAAAAAAAAATTATTAATTTTTTTTATTATTATTATTATTTTTTTTTTTTTTTTTTTTGCGAGGCCCCCCTTCCCGCGAGGCCCTTTTTCATCACAGACCTAAAATCTAGTTTTGCTTATATGCTTATATATTTCACATTAGACACGTTTGTAGAATGTGTCTGACTTGTTCCTGGGTCTGCAGTCCTGCAGCTGCAGACATACTCACTATAGGAGCTCAGCCTCTGGGGTTCTGCAGCAGCATTGGTTTCAACGAAGGGAGTGGTTTTACTTACATGCATCATGTGTAGACAGTGTAGACACCGGCAGCGTGAGTCGGCTGCGTTTGACATTTTCGCGCGTGCAGCTTTTGACTATGCTTAGTTATGCCCAATAGCCAAGACGAAGAAAGAGGTCGGTCATTATCAGTCGGTCGGTCACCAACCAAGGTGAAGAGGACATCGTTCGGCAGATGGACTGAAGATGAAAGTTGTTGCATGTTAGACAGTTCAGTCAGGCTAGCCATCCCGGCTAAAGACAGGGACAGCTAGTTAGCTTTAGCTACGTTATAATATTGAGTGCTATCCCGTGTGGTTCAGTCGGGATAGCCAGTGGATGTCTTTTCAAAAGAAGCAATACGCCGAAAGGTGTCCAGTCTGCCGGAAAGTACTCGAAGAAGAAGAAGAAGAAATTACACCGTGGGGCCAAGAAAGTCTGCTTCCACGTTGATACTGCGTTATGGTGAGTGACCGTGAGTCAACATATGATTATATACCCGCCGTGGATCTGTCTTTCTCTATCTGGAGCCAAACTGGTCGACTGTAGCTAACGCTAACGGTGTGTGCTGGTGGTGAGAGCACCTGGCTGTATGCAGCTACATAGAGCCACGTGCCTGATTGAGCTAACTGTTAGCCAGACGCCATGTGTGGGCTGGCTGGCTGGCTGTCGGCCCACCACGTCCTCCCCACACCCAGTCTCCTCGGCCGGAGCCGTGGCCCCCCGTACTATACCAGGAGGGAGGGGTGGGGAGCGAAGGTGGAGGGAGGCGCGCTGAGGCCTTTCGTCAACGTGGAGACCTGTGTTGCGGCCTTTCGCCCGGCGCCCTCGTGCAGGTAACTAAGATTAATGAAAATGTCATGACATTACCCCACTCTTACTTCCTTCCCCTCCCGAATGTTTTGTTAATAACGATGTTTTTTTCCAGGCAAAACATATGCTACTTCACAACATTTGGAGATACGACATGTGCTGTGTGTGAATGGTGTAGCTTGTGTAGCTTGTGTAGCTTGTGTAGCGTTGGGCCATTGGCCAAAGCTGTGTGTGGCCTGGTGTCACAGTACCTGGCTAGCCTATTTAGCTGATGTCGGCCATTGGCTCCTTGCTTTGGTTTCTCTGGTATACCCTGCTCTTCTTGTTGGATTTAAGTGTTGATCTTTGTCCTTTTGAATCTGTCATACATGCTCTAGTCTCTAACACACACACACATGACAAACACACATGTTCTCTCTCTCTCTCTCTCTCTTTCTAACACACTGCCTATGGCGGCCTTTCTCGATGGCTAGGCTGTGCTCAAGGATCTTCAGTCACAGTGCTCAGGTATTCTGCCACTGTGTACTCTCTGTTTAGGGCCAAATAGCATTTCAATTTCTTTCCAATGTGTCTCTCTCTCTCTCTCTCTCTCTCTCTCTTTTGATCTTTGTCCTTTTGAATCTGTCATACATGCTCTAGTCTCTCTCTAACACACACACACATGACAAACACATGTTCTCTCTCTCTCTCTCTGTACACTGTATATTGACTGTAGAACGGGAGCTCTCTCTCGCTCTCTCTTTTGCTATATGTTGACTGTATCATGCCCCGCCTCGGGCAGCGCTATTATTTAAGAATATGTTGACTGTATATAAAAAAAAAAAAAAAAAAAAAATATATATATATATATATATTATTTTTTTTTTTTTTTTTTTTTTTACCTTGGGGGGGGGGGGGGGGGGGGCCTCGCGTTAAATCTCGCACAGGGCCTCGCATTTCTCCCAGGCGGCCCTGGTGTGCGGTATAGTAGTATGCTGCTAACGACTCCGTCTGACTTGAGTAGACTACCGGGCGCGAGGCACTGAAGAGACCGGTGGTATAGCCAGCCACCTTGCGTTAGCAGTGTAACCGAATAGCAGGAGGGTGCGTCGAGACCCAAAGCTTAGCTGTGTTTAAGGTAGCCAAAGTATTAGCACGTGCGACAGAAGCAAGCCAGCAACAGCAGCGGTGGACGTTTCCCAGACGGTGCAGAGGACGCCTCTTCCCACTAGCAGAGGACGCCTCTTCCCACCAGCAGAGGACGCCATACAGCAAGCTCCGCCAGCTAACCACTGCCTGCTGTTCGCCCAGCCTGCTGGCTGTGCTCGCGGGATCGCCGACGCCATCTTGTCACCCGGACGAGCGGTGACAAGAGTGGGTCCGCCATCTTGGCTAAGTACTAACTATCTATCAACAGCAACGTCCATTGAAGTGAACGCTAACAACACAGTGTACCCCAAATGTTACAAAGGGTCAGATTAAACCGAATATATATATTTATTACTTGAGATATATTGTATAGTATTTGTATATCGTCTGATATCCCTTGTATATTCTTTGTACATATACACGGAATATCCCTTTACCTAGTACAGGCCAGACCATAATATTCGTTCTCCTATTGGACAGCGACCCCCCTAGGCGCCACGGCCATACCCCCAATGTCTAGTTCAAAGTCACCGCTAAGACATGTCTCAACATGCCCAGTTTTGCGCAGTAATACGAGACAGAAATAAGGCTGGTACTAGATTATTCACCTTACGTATAAATACCGTGCAGGTGGATACAGCAGTTAGTTACCCCAATAAGTTGAAGCCTTCACCACGATACAACGTGCTGTGAAGTGGGCCCGTTTTGCCCCGAAATAGAGCCTTGAGACCGCGTGCAAATTGATAGCTGAAGTGTCAGAGTTTAACGCTGTATCGTCGAGTTCGACCTATTCTATTATTAAGTAATAGTCTATTATGTATAGTGTATCGTGCGGCTACCGTTCTACAGTGACCAGCATTACCAACGTTTCATCGTACCGAGCTAGTGTGATTATCCAGGCTGGGCGGCCTAACCTTGTGCCGTCATCCGAGGAGCCCTAGACGAGAACCGTGTGGATATGTACACTGGATAACCTACACCGACGACTACAGAGCCCTTTTCGGCTGGATTATATTGCTTTGGTCCTGTGGCTGCTGGAGCAGAGAATCGTCTACCCCCACTACCGTGTGGGATTTACCCTGTGAGGAGCCCCGTCGAGCCCGCCTCTAGGACTCTGAGGCTGGCTAGCTTTCATCCATGCGGCAGTGCATACCGGAGAATAGCTGTTGCTTTGTCTACGGATCAAGGGATTATTGCACCGTCTCCTGTACCTGGAGTCTCCTTATTCCTCGTTGATCCAGACTTTTGCTACCGACAAATCCTCTCCCCTGCTGGCTTACAACCGGAGGGAACCCCCCTAGTATCTCCAGCTGACCTACGAGTGTACCTTATATAATTCTTATGCTACAGGTGGTATTAATTATCCCCTTCGTAATATGCTCATGGACTTACGCTCTTGACTTATTCATGCACATTCTTCGCCTTACAAGCGCAACTCTAATTCTCAATAATGTAAGATAATATTGATGCTCTTCTAATAAATATTACAAACAGTACTTTCCTTGTTAAGCCGTGTTATTGTGTGGGTGTTCATCTCATATACATGTGTACTGTATGGCCAGTAGTAATGTACATAACTCAGTAGTGGTTTAATGATACCATACTTATTCAATACAGTCAGGGAATTGTACCCCTCAGTTAAAATTGGTCCTTCGAGCCGGAGGGTAATTAGCGTAATATTAATATAATATTAATATTGACATGGCCAGCGATGAACACTCCACAAACGGTTCTCCTAAGCTAGATCGCCCGCAGCGCAGACGTCAGCCACCTCCTTACCTAGAGGACTACGCTGCCAGTCTACTACCTAGCTTTATACAGACGTTAAACGCGGAAAAAGCGGATAGTAAAAGTATGTCAAACCCTACCGACCAGGCGACCCTGCCAGTAGAGACCCTAGTGGGTTCTAACGTAACTGACCAAGCTGACGGGGGGGACCAGGAGGGACATGACATGACTTTACCCCCCGACAACGTCAATGGGATAGTCCCCGGAGAGCTCCAGGATAAAGAAAGCGCTCCAGGGACGGAACCCGACCCACTACCAGAAGAGACGCGCACCCAGGAGATGGACCTCCTCGGAGCGCGACAGGAGAACGGATCTCCAACGAGCACTGCCAGAAGCCGATCACCTCCATCAGTGTCTTCCCCCAGCGAGGCGGACAAGATGCTGGCGCAGGCATTTATCGCCACCCTGGCAGCCTCCACTGAACGCGATCGACTCCAAGCACAGACGCTTAGCGAGCGCGAACATTCTTCCATGGAACAAGAGCGCCTCCGAGCGCAACACCAAAGTGAGCGCGAACACTCTACCATGGAAAGAGACCGCCTGCAGGCTCAACAACTGAGTGAGCGCGAACAATCTGCAGACCAAAGAGAACGCTTCCACGCGCAACTCCAAGCGCAAGCCCTTAGTGAACGCGAACACTCTGCGACCCAGCGAGAGCGCTTCCAGGCGCAGCAAAGGAGTGAAGACGACCGCATACGCCTGGAGACCAGACGCCTCCAGACGGAAGAGAATATTGAAAGAGACCGCGCCGAAGCCCAGCGCGCCGCCGCCGATGCACAGCGCGAAGCCGGCAATGCACAGCGCGACACAGCCCAAGCCCAGCGCGAAGCAGAGCGCGACCTCGCTCACATCAAGCGCGAAGCCGAGCACGACCGATTACAAGCGCAGATAATGGAGCAACTGATTGCCAGGGCGACTCCCCCTCCCTTCGCACAGAGCTCCAGGGCCTCGTCAAGACAAGGGTCTAGGGCACCCTCCCCTACCCGATCAAGCGACCCGGAGCCCGGCCAACAGAAAGAGCCTATACACGTCTCCGAACCCCCTCCCCGACCGGTCCATGCGAGACCCAGCAACAGGGAAGAACCGGCCTACGCCGCCGAGAGACTGAATAGACGATTGCAAGATCTAGAAGACCTAGCAGAGGAAGAAGAAGAGGAAGAGGAGGAAAGTCAAGCCCACCAGCAGCATCGTACTCCACAGGACCAGGAGGTCCAGTACAGCCCAGACTTTACCCCCGAGGCCCTGCGTTACAGACCCCCGACTCAACTCAAGGGTGAGTTTGACGCACGACCAGCCCCGAGGAACAGCACCTGGGTACCCGGGCCTTGGTACCCACCAGGTACCAGCCTACAACGACACGGAAGGGGAGACTCGCCTAGGAGGCCTCTCCCCCAACGCTCACCGATGTGCCAGCCATCCATGGCATCGTACCTTGGCACACCGACGTTCCCGGACTTCACACACGAGGACAGAACACAGTACACAGAGCTACGAATGTGCTTAGAGACAATGATGTCCGATGTCCCCGATGAGACGTACAAGTATGCTATCCTACTCAAGCACCTGAAGGTGCCCAGAGCGCATAATATAGCGCTGGCATATTCCAACTCAAGTACCCCATACACCGCGGCTCTAGTAGCCCTCGACCAACGTTATGGACGCATATGGAACTACGTAATACAAGAGATAAGGAATATTGACCGTCTACCCCCAGCCACAGACAATCGCTCATTGGATGACCTCTCTATCAAGGTACAATCCCTGGTAGGGATGCTGGGGGCACAAAAGGAAAAGGGTAGGCACGAACTGTACGCAAACTCTAATGTTGAAAGAATATTAGAGAAGCTTCCGCCCGCCCGACAAGAGCGCTTCAGGCGGCAAAGAGACCACCGTGATCCCAACGGTCCCGAGCCATCCCTCCTAGACCTGGCCGACTTCCTGGCGAGAGAAGTCAGCAGCCTACGACTGGATACGTTCGTGCGGAGTGTACCAAGCTCCAGAGAGGGACCTAGGAGATCAAACGATAACCGCAGGCTGGTGACCGTCATGCACCAAGCCGAATCAGTACCGCGTAACAAGAACCACAGCACCCCCTCGACGAAAGAGAAGTGGAAGATCGTATGCCAGTACTGCGAAAAGGAACACTGGCTGTCACACTGTGACACGTTCAAGAAGATGACCGCCGATGAGGTGAGTCAATGGATAAAGTCCAACCGCCGCTGTTACCGTTGTGCGCGCAGTCACATGGCAGCCGAGTGCCGCTTAAAGAAGAGGTGTAGTCGGTGTGACGGAGCCCACTTGGACGTTTTACATGACAGTAACAGAAGAAAACCCGCACCCTCAAGCAGCACCAAAGCCAACGTTATGTACATTGACCCCGCCAGCAGCGGGGGCGCCCGGGTGCTCTTGAAGGTGGTCCGCGTAACATTGAGCTACGAGGACAAGGTCATGGACACCTACATAAGACCCTCCTCCTCGCATCCGCTGCGGCCCAGCTGGGGCTGCGGGGGAGCGAAGAAACGATGATGATTCGGACTATAAGAAGAGACCTGAAGACGATCAAGGGTGAGAACGTCTCCTTCACTATCGCAGCAAGCGGGCAGCCAGAGAGACGGTATAGGATCACTAACGCTTTCACCAGCCAAGACATAGGCCTGTCGCGGTACACCTACCCCATCGCCAAGCTGATGGACAAATACGTGCACCTGCGTCAACTACCTATACCGCTCATAGACGGCGCCACCCCGACCCTGCTCATAGGATCCGACCACGCACACCTCATCGTCCCGATGGATCGGGTCCACACTGGGCCCAGAGGCTGTCCAGCAGCAGTCGAGACCCGCCTAGGATGGACACTACAAGGCCCCCTCTCCAGGTCTCCCAACCGAACAGCAGCCACTCGCTGCCTCCACTCCAGAGTGACAGAAGAAGACACCGCCCTCTTACAGCACGTCGAGAGGCTATGGACACTAGAGACAATGCCCTTTAAGAACGAAAAGAAACACATTCGTTCCAAGGAAGACATTTACGCCATAGCCCTCCTCGAGCAGGGGACAAAGAGAGTCAAAGTCAACGGAGTGATGAGATACGCAACTCCACTCCTGAGGCGAGAGGGTATGCCTACCTTCCACGCCCCAAAAGAAGCGACGGAGCGGTATCTACTGAACACAGAGCGGCGCCTAGCCAGAGACCCCGCTCAAGCTACTGTGTACCGCGCTGAGATTGACAAGCTAATCACAGCGGGACACATAAAGAGAATTGACATTAAAGAGGCCGATCAGACGACCGAATCATGGTACGTGCCCCACCACAAGGTCCACCACAACGGCAAGGATCGTATTGTGTTTAACTGCAGCTACCAGATCGGATCACAAAATCTGAATAAAGAGCTCTTGCCCGGCCCAACACTCGGCCCCTCTCTACTAGGCGTGTTGCTACGTTTCCGCCAGAACAAGGTGGCCATCAGCGGCGACATCAAAGGGATGTTCCTGCAGGTGCGACTAGTGGAAGAGGACAATATGACCCGTTGGGATGTATTCTACCTTACACCACCAGGGCAAAGATGATTGTACGAGCGCTATGGGACAAGGACCAGGGCTGGGACGACCCCATACCCGACCACCTTGCTTCCACATGGAGAGAGTGGGAGACAGAACTCAGCTCGCTCCCAGGTGTCAACATACGCCGCAGCTACTTCCCACACACAGTGCGGCTGGAGACGTGTCAGATGGACCTGCACGTCTTCAGCGACGCCTCCGAAGTAGCCTACGGTTCGGTGGCCTACTTGCGGGCCCGAGAGGAGGGAGGAGAAATACATACTGCCTTCATCCTGGCTCGCTCAAGAATAGCCCCCCGCAAGCAACAATCTATCCCGCGTGCTCTGCGCAGCCCTAGTAGGAGCGCAACTCGCCACGTTAATCCAACGTGAACTCACCATCCCGGTGCAAAGAACAATCCTGTGGTCAGACTCCATGACCGTACTCACATGGATCCAGTCCGATTAGTGTAGATACAAGGTCTTCGTGGGAGTCAGAATCACAGAGATCCAAGATTTAACAGAAGCAGCATGCTGGAGGTATGTGGACACAAAACAGAACCCAGCAGACGTCATCACACGGGGAATGTCCCTGGATGACCTCACACGTCACAATCTCTATAGTGACGGTCCCGAGTTCCTCAAGCTCCCGGAAGAAGAGTGGCCTACACCCACCCCACGGGAGGCTAGTAAAGAGGAGGCAGAGATGAAGAAATCTATGTTCTGTGGGTTGACACACACACCAGTCCCCACAGATCCCAACATAGACGACTGCCCCACCCTTGAGAGTGCGCAGTTAAAGACATTCCTGTGGCACCACCCTGAGGTTCCCTCCACTATTGACATTAATGCAGCTAACTACGAAGAAGCAGAACTCCTTCTGCTACAGCGAGCCCAAAGAGACTCGTTTCCCGACGAGCTAGACTGTCTGCAGGGATCAAAGCCAGTCCCGTCAGACAGCAGACTGCTCCACTTGGCCCCTGAGAGCGACGCCCATAATCTCATCAGAGTGGGTGGTCGTCTGAGAAGAGCCCCAGACTTAATGGATGACGTCAAGTTCCCGATAGTCCTCAACAGCCGACACAAGGTCACAGTGCTCATCATAAAGAAATACGACGAGGACGTGCACCACGCCGGGGCAGAGAGAGTCTTCGCGGAGATCAGACGTCGCTATTGGATACTGCAAGGAAGAGAAGCAGTACGACGCTTCCAGCGGACATGTCTAGACTGCCGCAAGTGGCGAGCACAGCCCAGTATACCCAGGATGGCTGACCTACCCCCCTGTCGCCTCCGACTCGGCGACAAGCCCTTTCACTCAACCGGTATGGACTGTTTCGGCCCGCTGTATGTGAAGAAAGGAAGAGGGACGGAGAAGCGGTGGGGTATTGTATTCAAATGCATGACCACCCGAGCGATACACATAGAACTCCTTCCAACCATGAGTACGGACTCATTCCTTATGGCCTTCCGGAGATTCACAACGCGAAAAGGAAAACCGTCTATATTATTGTCCGATCACGGGACAAACTTCAAAGGCGGAGAAAGAGAGCTGAGAGAGAGCTTCCAAGCTATGGGCCCAGAACATAAGACCCACCTCGCTCCCTCTCAGATTGATTTCCAGTTTAACCCCCCGAATGCACCTCACTTCGGGGGAACTTGGGAACGAGTAGTACGTTCAATAAAGACAGCCCTGTACGCCGTGCTTGGGGCCCAGACCGTGGCGGAAGAAGTCCTCACGACAGTCCTCACGGAGATCGAGGGAGTATTGAACTCAAAGCCCCTCGGTTACATCTCAAGTGATGTAGCAGATGTCGACCCAGTCACCCCCAACACTCTCTTGATGGTGCGGCTGGACCCCGCGCTCCCACAGATAGTGTACAGACCTGAGGAAGCGAACGGCCAAAGAATGTGGAGGTACAGTCAAGTATTGGCTGACAAGTTTTGGAACAGTTTCCTCCTCCACTATCTACCGTCTCTACAGACCCGCCAGAAATGGGTAAAAGAAAGAGACAATTTGACGGAGGGCACAGTCATCATGATTATCGACCAGTCACTACCCGAGCTATGTGGCCGGCCGGCCGCGTAAGCAAAGTGATCACTGGTGCCGACGGAAAGGTCAGAGCGGCAGAAGTGCTCGTCCAGGGGCGGACATACACCCGACCCGTGGCGAGGCTGATAGAGTTGCCAAGGCTCCCAGACTCTCTTAATGACGACCATGACCCCCTGACTTTGTGAATTGCCCTACTCCTCACAACGGACATTGAGTAGTGGACAAGGCGGTTAATCTGTCTCTGCTTATCTAATTAGGTGCGGACTAATTAGGAGGCGGCTGTTACAAAGGGTCAGATTAAACCGAATATATATATTTATTACTTGAGATATATTGTATAGTATTTGTATATCGTCTGATATCCCTTGTATATTCTTTGTACATATACACGGAATATCCCTTTACCTAGTACAGGCCAGACCATAATATTCGTTCTCCTATTGGACAGCGACCCCCCTAGGCGCCACGGCCATACCCCCAATGTCTAGTTCAAAGTCACCGCTAAGACATGTCTCAACATGCCCAGTTTTGCGCAGTAATACGAGACAGAAATAAGGCTGGTACTAGATTATTCACCTTACGTATAAATACCGTGCAGGTGGATACAGCAGTTAGTTACCCCAATAAGTTGAAGCCTTCACCACGATACAACGTGCTGTGAAGTGGGCCCGTTTTGCCCCGAAATAGAGCCTTGAGACCGCGTGCGAATTGATAGCTGAAGTGTCAGAGTTTAACGCTGTATCGTCGAGTTCGACCTATTCTATTATTAAGTAATAGTCTATTATGTATAGTGTATCGTGCGGCTACCGTTCTACAGTGACCAGCATTACCAACGTTTCATCGTACCGAGCGAGTGTGCTTATCCAGGCTGGGCGGCCTAACCTTGTGCCATCATCCGAGGAGCCCTAGACGAGAACCGTGTGGATATGTACACTGGATAACCTACACCGACGACTACAGAGCCCTTTTCGGCTGGATTATATTGCTTTGGTCCTGTGGCTGCTGGAGCAGAGAATCGTCTACCCCCACTACCGTGTGGGATTTACCCTGTGAGGAGCCCCGTCGAGCCCGCCTCTAGGACTCTGAGGCTGGCTAGCTTTCATCCATGCGGCAGTGCATACCGGAGAATAGCTGTTGCTTTGTCTACGGATCAAGGGATTATTGCACCGTCTCCTGTACCTGGAGTCTCCTTATTCCTCGTTGATCCAGACTTTTGCTACCGACAAATCCTCTCCCCTGCTGGCTTACAACCGGAGGGAACCCCCCTAGTATCTCCAGCTGACCTACGAGTGTACCTTATATAATTCTTATGCTACAGGTGGTATTAATTATCCCCTTCGTAATATGCTCATGGACTTACGCTCTTGACTTATTCATGCACATTCTTCGCCTTACAAGCGCAACTCTAATTCTCAATAATGTAAGATAATATTGATGCTCTTCTAATAAATATTACAAACAGTACTTTCCTTGTTAAGCCGTGTTATTGTGTGGGTGTTCATCTCATATACATGTGTACTGTATGGCCAGTAGTAATGTACATAACTCAGTAGTGGTTTAATGATACCATACTTATTCAATACAGTCAGGGAATTGTACCCCTCAGTTACACCAAACAATTTAAGCCGGCTTAGGTTAGGTTTTCTTTGGTAACGTGGGCCCACATTTATTGGTTTATTTTGTTATTTGTTTATTTGATTGTTTGATTCTTGAATGCCCAATGTGTCTACATTCTATGCCTGGGTTCCCCCAGTACAAGCGGGGTGGTTTAATTTATTGAGCACTCTGTGCCTATGGTGGGAAGAGCTTCCCCTACATTGATAACAAGAGCACCCGGTGCCATATATTAAGAATTATCGTTGTAATGTATAACATGCCCAGGCTTCACTAAAGTAGACCTAATTGGGATCATTGTGTGTGTCTGTTTCTTTGAGTTCCATTTGCTAATCTAACCTCTGGGTAAATATTGTGACTGCATAATTATTTAACCCTTACACCCCATTTACAGAATAGCATTTGAAGGGTCTATACAGGTGGTCAAGGAAGGGTACTGCTTAAAGGGAAGCCCAATAATACTATTGAACTGACAGTCACTGGGTGTGGGACGGCTGTCGGAGGTACTGAGGGAGTGAGGGTGTGTGGGGAGCTACTGCTGACCGCCTTGGAAGGCGAGGGAGACCAGAGTACCAATCCCCAGGTTAGTAAATCCTGGGCCCCATCCACTCCAACTGCAAGCCCTCCAGAACGACGTTCCTGGCCAAAGACGGGGGTACATATAGGTCCAATACTATAGTATCCTACTACCCAGTGTCTGTGTACTACTACTCCCACAAGCAGGGATAATCCACCCTTTTAAATTTGGCGTCACGAACAGGATCAACATCCTACTCCACTTCCTTGACAGACCAGTAGAGAGACCATGACGTCCGACGAAGGGACCCGAGCTGCGCAGGAGATGGCGGGCGAAGATGGAGGAGCTGCAGGAGAGGTGCCGGACGCAGGCGGCACTTCTAAAGCAGGGGGCCGACGATGTGAAGGAGCTAACCAAGCAGGCAGCCCGAGAGAAGCGTCGATCCCAGGCGGCTCTGAAGGAGCAAAGAGACGGCCAAGACGCCGTCACCGAAGTGAGGAAGGAGGGCCCGGAGGCCATGGAGGAGCTGACCGCCCAGGTACAGGCCCTGGCGGACAAAGCCCATCGGCAGGCAGGTCTCCTAGACCGACAGGTGCTGGCCCTGGAACAGACACGAGCCGCCCTCAACCAGGAGGGCCGTGAATCCGGCTCGCCCCCCTCACAGACTGTGTATGTTCAGCGGGACCGGAAATGCAGCGAGTTTGGAGGAGGAAGGGAGAGAGGAGAGTCGCCGGTGGAGGACTGGATCCGGGAGATGAAGGCCCATCTTCAGACCAGCAGAGTGCCTGGTGAGGAACAGGCAGAGTGCATACAGCAGCACTTAAAGGGCGAGGCAAGGCGGACGGTGCGCTTCGTCCTGGGAGGAACCGCTCCGGGGCCGGAGGCCCTGTTTCGCGTACTACATGAGACGTACGGAGACAAGACCCCAGTCAGTGTCCACCTGGGAGAGTTCCTCGACCGCCGACAAGCTGATGGGGAGAGCATACGGGAGTTTGAATATGACCTGCAAGAGCGGATGCGGCGCATTCAGGACAGAGACCCCCGACAGGTCCCCGAACCTGAAGTCCGGCTGCGGGAGCAGTTCGCGCTCGGCCTGAGAGACGAGGCGCTGAGACGGGAGATGAGGAGGCGCAAGAGAGGGGATGGGGAACGGACGTTTATCGACCTGATGACGGAGGCGATAGACTGGTCCGAGGAAAAGATGGTCCTGGGTCCCACGAGGAATCCCGCCCGAGGCATGATTCAGGCCGCCTCCGCAGAGGGACGCAAAACCCCTCCCCTCACCGACCCCTTCCAGGAGTCGATCAGACAGCTGTTCGCCGGCCAAGAGCAGTTGAGCGCGCATCAGGAACAGCTGTTTCAGGCCTTGCAACAGGGGCGAGACGCGCCCCCGAGAGGCGCCGCTGGGCGGCGACCTAGGCGAGACGGGCCCGCAACCTTGCAGGGTATGCCCAGGCGAGATGAGGTCGGGAGGTTGATATGCTACGCCTGCGAACAGCCGGGTCATATCGCCAGAGATTGCCCCGGCCCCGTCGGTAGGCCCCGCCCCGGCCCTGACCCCGCCACCGAAGCACCGGGCCCGCAGGCGCTCCGACCTGGGCCGCCAAGGGTGATCGACGCCGTTGCGACGAACACCGTCGACCCAGCCGCCGAGAGCTCAGAGGAGCAGAAGGTACACGGGGTGTGCTTTACCCTGGATGTACGCATAGATGGCATGGATACCCGTTGCCTGGTCGACACCGGAGCCGAGGTGACGACGGTGTCAGAAAGCCATTTCAAGCAGAACTTCCCAAAGCGGCGGCTGACCTCCGCCGACTGGATCACCCTCACAGCCGCCAACGGTTTGGAGATCCCTGTGGTGGGGTGCCTGTACGCCGAGGTGAAGTGTCTGGAGATGACGTTCACAGACAAGTGTATCTTCATCGTCAAGGACGACCCCCTCCGAGGACTCGCGAGAGACGCGGTCCAGGGACTGCTGGGGATGAATGTGCTCGGCGGAGTGGACGGTCTCTTACACGGGATGAAGGGGATGCGCCCCGCCCGTAGTTATCGCCCCGACTCCGAAGATGTCGCCCTTAGCCACGTTGTGGTAGTCCACCACCAACCTGGCAGGGTCAGCCGGGAGGCCGACGCCCCGTTAGGCACGACAAAGAGGTCGGAACCGGAGGTGGAAAACACAGAGAGGGGCCCCCTCTCCGTCACGGCTCTCATCCCATACTCGCCAGTCGTCCCCGGACGGATGGGGGTCCAGAAGAGGAACCACGGGTACGACTGGGTGGAGAGGCGGCGACTTCAGGCGGAAGGGCCTGTTAGGGATTAGCCTATCCCTGGTCGTGAGTTCTTAATTGATTTAGTTGTGGACCAGTCGGCCGAAAGACGAAGCGGAAGACAGAGTATTTCTCAAACGGAGCTTTTATTCATTAGAGAAGAAGACAGTCAGTCACCCCGCGCGGGCACATCACCAGTAGACAAAAAAGGAGCAGAGTGTCCATATTACATGTCACTTTATACACTCTTGAGAAAGGGGAGGGGCGTGTGTGTATGTCTCTGTGTGTGTATGTATGGGTGTTTGTGTGGTGTGTGCTTGTGTGTGTGTGTGTGTGTGTGTGTGTGTGTGTGTGTGTGTGTGTGTGTGTGTGTGTGTGTGTGTGTGTGCTGAAAGGGAGGGACATGATTTTGCATGTATAACTGCCAGAGAGAGAGAGTGCCAAGGGAACTAGGACTTTGCATGTTCTGCTACATGATTTTGCATGTGTGTGCACGGGGCCCTGTGTCCACATGCAGGGGGAGAGAGACACAGAGAGCAGTGTGCAGCCTAAAGATATATAAGATATTGACATCAGATCAATGAACTAAAACTATCAATCCCCCTTTTTGACGTTAAATACATACGTCAAACACAACAGTTCATTGATGGACCTGTACCCGTCGATTGTCACCCCATTACATGCATCACATCCAATACCAGACGGGATAATCAACATCAGGAGAGCAGAGAGAGAGATAGAGGGAGGGGGGGAGAGCGGGAGAGAGAGAGAGAAGAAAGAGAGAAACACAAAATTTGCAACCTTTCCAGACGATATAGTAACCCTGTTGGACCCCCCTTACTCAGGCACACACAACGTCCATCAGGGCGCTTCCTTCCCTCTGTCACAGTGCACCGCCCACCTGGGTCGGCCCCGTCTTCTGGAGGGCAAGGGCTGACCTCCTGAGGTTGGTCCCCGTTCCAGGTGCGGGTCCCCTAGACCCCCCTTACTCATTCACCTAACCCAGAGGAACCCCCCCTCTATTTACAGTGCACCCCTGGTCCCGTCTTCTAGGGGATGTGGGTCTCCTCCTGAGCTGGTTCCCGTTCCAGGGTGCGGTCCCCTAGGCAAACGTGCCTCCTCCGGTCCGCTGCCTTCCCAGTGTCTCAGACTGTCCCCTCCCCCTCTCGCCGGCCGGCCCCACCATCACTCCAACTCAGCTCAGTGTCTCTCCTGCGGCCGCTTCCCCCGTTCTAGTCGTGGACGAACTGCGTGTCGTAGACGACGATCAGCGGTGATTGATCTGCGGTGCCTGCGGTGCCTGGCTGCGGTGTTCCTCTCCGGCCTCTCGCACAGCTGCCATCTCCTCCGGTTGCCTCTCATCCTGGCCCGTCTGTCCTTCGTCTCCTCCTGCCTGTCATCCGGTCGTCTGGTGGTCTGGTCACGGACGTCTGAGGGGCTGCTGGTATCTCACCCCTGGTTCAGACGCGCTGCAGACAGCTGGTAGTGACTGCTGGATCCTCTGCACCGTCTCCTCCTCCTCCTCCGCGTCTCCATTCCCCGTTCCGTCCTTGGTTGCGGCTGGCCCACATCAATTCTCACTCCGGAACCTCCATTTGTTAGGGATTAGCCTATCCCTGGTCGTGAGTTCTTAATTGATTTAGTTGTGGACCAGTCGGCCGAAAGACAAAGCGGAAGACAGAGTATTTCTCAAACGGAGCTTTTATTCATTAGAGAAGAAGACAGTCAGTCACATCACCAGTAGACAAAAAAGGAGCAGAGTGTCCATATTACATGTCACTTTATACACTCTTGAGAAAGGGGAGGGGCGTGTGTGTATGTCTCTGTGTGTGTATGTATGGGTGTTTGTGTGGTGTGTGCTTGTGTGTGTGTGTGTGTGTGTGTGTGTGTGTGTGTGTGTGTGTGTGTGTGTGTGTGTGTGTGTGTGTGTGCTGAAAGGGAGGGACATGATTTTGCATGTATAACTGCCAGAGAGAGAGAGTGCCAAGGGAACTAGGACTTTGCATGTTCTGCTACATGATTTTGCATGTGTGTGCACGGGGCCCTGTGTCCACATGCAGGGGGAGTGAGACACAGAGAGCAGTGTGCAGCCTAAAGATATATAAGATATTGACATCAGATCAATGAACTAAAACTATCAGGCCCCAGCTGAAACCAGTGGGGCGGATAGCGGTCCAAGGGATCCAGCCCCCTAAGACCCTGTTTGATCGGCAACGGGGGAAGACAGGGCCTGACAGGAGAGAGCCTGAAGAGAAAGAGCCTGACCAGAGAGAGCCGGGGAGAGAGCCCGACACGCCTATGACTCATACTGCAAGATGATACTGGCTGCCGCCAAGAACAACATCCCCCGTGGTGTACGCAAAGCCTACGTTCCCTGCTGGGATGATGAATGTGAGGACCTACTCCGCACCCACACAGAAGCTCAAACCAGTGAAGACCGGAACGTAACAGCGAACAACCTATTCTGCAGGCTGAATGAGAAACAAAGGCAAAGATGGACAGAGACAGTGGAATCTATCGACTTCACACACTCCAGCCGAAAGGCGTGGCAGACCATGAACAAGCTGACAGGCAGGTCGACAACCACAGCACAGTGTCCCATCACGGCAAACTCCATCGCATCGCTACTGCTGAGCAATGTCCGCTTCCCTAATGCAGACAAGGACTTCGCCAGAACAACATCGGCAAGAGTCCATGAGCTGCACAGGGCGATGGGATGCGACTCCAACCTATCCAACGATTTCACAGCACAATAAATCAAGCAGGCCATGAGATGGCTGAAAATCGGTAAGGCACCAGGCGTTGACAACATCCACCCGCAATACATTAAACACCAAAGCAAGAAGGCAACCGACTGGCTGTGCTCCTTCCTTTCCATGTGTTTCCGCTGCGTGAGGCTGCCAAAGATCTGGCACCGAGCCAAGGTGATTGCCCTGCCAAAGCCGAATAAGCCTAGCGACGACCCCAAGGGATACCGGCCCATCTCACTACTATGTGTGCCTTTCAAGCTCCTGGAACACCTCCTCCACTCACGTCTCAACCCAGTGATCGACCCCCAGCTGCCCAAAGAACAAGCTGGCTTTCGAAGTGGTAGGTCTACGGCAGACCAGGTGACCCTCTTGTGCCAAGACACACACACACACACACACACACACACACACACACACACACACACACACACACACACACACACACACACACACACACACACACACACACACACACACACACACACACACACACACACACACACACACACACACACACACACACACACACACACACACACAAACTCATTCAAATATCCAGGTATGTTACTCCAGGTATTAATATGTTGCTTATGCACACTATTCATTGCTTTTTTCACTTAATTTTTGTTCATGTCACATGTTTTTTTTATTTTATAGTTCCTGCCATAGGCTGCACAGGCTATTTTATTTTGTATATGTTTTATTTAAGCATTACATCACGCGCAGGAGTGGTTTGTGAACAATAAACCATGCCTAGGGGTGGTCGTTAGACCCCCCTAGGCATGGTTTATTGTTCACAAATCACGACTGCAAGTGGTGTAAAGCTTTTATACAACTGCCACATTCATCCAACCTTATTTCTATACAATAAACACACATTAATCGAAGATTTATTGAAAAAACCATCCGCCAGAAAAAGTAGTTCCCACAACTACAAAAAAGACAATTTGCCTCCATGTGGAAGTAGATCGGAAGTGCATCCAACCAACTAACACATCCAACTGTGTATTATTGGAATGATTGAGAGAAGTTGCCTCATGTGGAAGCAACTTGAAGTGCATCCAACCAACTAACACATCCAACTGTGTATTATTGGAATGATTGATTGAAAATTGTATTACCAGATGCAGAATGGGTACAATACAGTACGGCTCAATACACACAATTGTTAAGGGAATGCAGACCTACTCTCCATAGAACTTCATTCTTAGATGCTTCTATAGAAAGTAGGTAAAACAAATTAAAAAGTTTTCTTTGCCCTATAGGAAAAAAACTTTTTCTTCGCCCTATTTTTTTATTTATTTTTTTAAACCTACTGTAGAGGGCCTAAACTTAACCAGTTGGAAACCAAGCGTACAGTAATAAAATTAGCAACAATCAATCAATCAATCAATCAACTCAGTAGGCCATGCTCACTTAGAACAGCGCAGCACCCAGCTCTCTCTCAGTCTGACTATCCCCCGCGTTGCAGGCAGAGTGTGTGTGTGTGTGCATGTGTGTGTGTGTGTGTGTGTGTGGGGGGGGGGGGGGGGGGGGGGGGGGGTGGCGGTGGGTGGAGACTAGAGCGAGCACTGACAGTCGAAAGGAAAAAGAAATTGAAAAGAAAATTGAAAATTAATCAATCAATCAATCCGCGATTTTTCTTTTGTTACAGAATGATTCAAGACCCATCAATTACATCATCCAACATTGTTTAAAGCACTAAGACATTCGCTGTGACAGAATCGCTTGATATTTAGTCGTTTAGTCGTTATCAACATATCCATTTGTTAAATTATTGTCCGGCATCTTGTGATCCGGCGGAGTGATGTGATGTGATTCGGTTGTGGGCGGGTCCTGGGCCAGCAGCGTGGAATTGTGAAGAATAAACACGTGTAAAATGACTGTTTCAGCCAATCAGAATCGAGAAATTTGCATGCCGTTGTATACATTTTAATATAATATATATATATATAATATAACACTAAGGCTGTAATTTATTTAATTTGAATATTTCCCAGTGTGGAGCCAAATAAAAGTTAATGAATAGGAAAAACCCAAGCGTGCCTTTGTCTCTCAATAGTCTAATGAATACAATAATAAAGTCTAATGATAGCATGTGATAAAGACATAATGGTTTCATAGAGTGATTTAATTTGTTTCTTTTTTAATCTGAATTGTCATGCATCTAGTTAATTAGCCAAGTATTTTTCAAGACACTTTTAATTTCATGATCTGATTATTTGTGCCATTTCTGTAGTTTTGAAGGAGGGGGGGGGGGGGGGGTAATGTTAAAGACACTGTTGTCAGTGGGACCCCCATCCAGGGTCACTTTTGGAATCCTGAAAGGAGCAAGCTTTTCTTCAACCACTGGACGTGTCCTCTGTGTTATCCATCCCAGTCACAGAGCTGGGTATCGCTACTTTGACCTCTGCCCCGGGCCAGGAACTGGGTGCTCCATCCTCAATTCAACTCAAAGAGCTGGATATTGCCATGCTGTCCCTTTGTGATATTCTACTGATGATATTAATATGTATAATCTATTGTATTGATGGCTGATAAGCCAAATTGTAAGACCCCCATTTTGCTAAAACGCATAGCAAATAGGAACGCTTTGTATGATTTGCATAACATTTGACAAATAATGCATATGATGTGTGAGGTAGTATCACCATTGTTGCAACATAAAATATGGATTTACAGCCTGGGTCTGTTGAGACTGGCAATATAGGCAACTCTTGTTTCTGTCATCACTCAGTAAAATGTGACAGCGTAGAGATTGTTAAGCCTTGGTGGAGGTCTGCACACTAGTTTGGCTTTTATCAGCACAAAACAGTCACCAACAGTAACATGACCATAGGCACAAACATGTTATCAGACATTGTTCTAAAATGGTATTGATTAAGATTAAGATTAAACTGGACTTTTTTGAAGAAGTCTTTATTCATTGCACACATTGACAATGTCGCCATGCAGCAACACACACAAATGCGATGGGTGGCACACACAGGAACACGCACATTATTTGGTTCGCCGATTCAATTTAGTCTCTGCACTTGACCCATCCCGTCGTCCTTCACCCCAAGGGCAGCCGGAAGCAGACATGGGCTTTATAGCGTGGGGCAGAGCCTGGGGACCAATCCTGGGGACCATCCTAATTGGCACCCCCCACCAGGTCCAATCTTCCCCCATAACCAGCATCTCCTTCTCCGGCCATGACCTTCCCCTCTCATCCACCGTCACCAACCTGGGTGTGAAAATGTACCCTCACCTAAACTTTGAGGCCCAAATCAAACACCTATGCAAAACCTCCCTTTCCCACCTCAGGAACATTTCCAAAATCTGTCCCATACTCACCCTCCCAGATGCTGAAAAACGTGTCCACGCCTTTGTCTCCTCCAGGCTGGATTACTGTAACGCACTTCTCATCTGGATTCCTAGCAAGAGCCTCCAGAGGCTCCAATACATACAGAACAGCGCTGCTAGGATCTTAATGAGAGTGCATAAACACGACCACATCACACCCATCCTCCACTCACTTCACTGGCTCCCCATCACCACCCGGAATGAATACAAAATATCCCTTCTGACCCATCAGTGCATCAGTGCATCAGCTGGACAGCTGCGCTCAGCGCACACACACACACGCACACACACACACGCACGCACGCACGCACGCACGCACGCACGCACGCACGCACGCACGCACGCACACACACACACACACACACACACACACACACACACACACACACACACACACACACACACACACACACACACACACACACACACACACACACACACACACACACACACACACACACACACACACACACACACACACACACACACACACACACACACACACACACACACACACACAATATGGCATATCTATGCTGCTGGAAGATATCGCTGCACTGAGGACCAGTACCGCTACCATGTGGACCTATTTGCAGAGATTGATGAGTACATACCTAGTACCTACCTAACAGATCTGTGGGTGTGCACCTCGAACAAGGAGACGCATTGCTAATTGGTACATATATGTTCATAATGGATCGTTCCAGCAGCAGTAGGCTTCTTTTCTTCTAATGCAGCAGGTGGTCTACAATGAGAGCCACTCGTTCCACCGTTGAGCACATCATCGGACTGCTGAAAATATGCTGGATGTGTTTGGACGCAGCAGCTGACACAACTCAGACAACCCTGAGCCCACTGTTCCTCCTCCAGTGGCTAGCATCTCTCTCCTCTGTTTTGCAATTCTTTTTTTTAACTCTGATTTCACATGAGCCCATTTCTTTTTCACTTCAGCCGTTGTGCGCTCCTCTCCTGACACCATGACATTAAACCTCACCTGTATCCACATTGACACTACTAAATAAGATGTCACGCAAATATGTCATGTGCTACAGTATGACTTACTATTTCTAAATGTATGGTCTTTATACCTGTATCACTGTACATATTAATACTACAACTCTGTATAAGCACTATTACTCAGTAGTATTTATATATATATTTATACCCAGTGTAATCACCTGTGATGTGCATTGTATGTGACTATTGCACTTTACTGTTATATTTGTACTCTGGTTAGATGCCAAACTTAGTTTTGTTGTAATGTACAGCACATTTACATTACATTGGACATCAATAAACAGCACCCTGTGTGAATGGACAGCAGTGACAAATAGTAAAAGGAGTGCCCTCCTAATCAGTATACAGAATATGAAACTCATCAATATAAGACAAAGACAGGTTACATCAGCCAAGTAGGCCTGTGTGACACAGTATGTGTGCACAGCTAAAGCAACATTCAGCACCCTGGAGAGCGACTAAAATGGAGTGCCCTCCTTATCAGTCTCTGCTGGTATTCTCCGCTTTGATTGTCTCTTTAAAGGCCTCAAGAATGGCTCGATGGACATTAGGACACAGGTTGAGAAAATGTACCTGGACTAGTTTTCACAAGTCCCAACACAGTAACACAACAGACAAAGTTGTAACAGAGCTAAATCTCTATTTGGAAATTGTATTACAATGTGTGAAAAACACAACAAAATACAGGAAAAGGACATCTCCTAATTCTGGAACCCCATGTCACCGTAGCAGCCATCAGAATGGTTTGGCGGTACCATGACCTACCAGAACTGAGCAAGAGTAAGGGCAGCACACACAATAATAGGGAATTTCCACAACAAAAAGATAATGCACAGTGGCCACACAGGTAAAGATTTGGGGTGTAAAACACCATCCACAGAGTGGATACTACATTGATATTTACTCACACTCTGAGCCACTCAGGTTTGACACTCTTATAAAACCCAGGGCCCTCATTTATCAATAATGCGTAGAAAGTGTTCTATTTTTGTTCCTAAGCATGGAATTTAGAATGTCTCTACGCGCAGACAAATCGGGATTTCTCAAACGTGCGTACACAGGTCCTACGCACACCTGCAAGTACTCCGTGTTGAGAAATGCCACTTGTTCTACGCTCCGCGCTCGTGCACGATTTTAAGTATTTGCATACTGAACCGCCCGTAATTAACCATATACGGTAATGAAACCCCCCCATGGAATGTGGAAAAATGGACTAAGCCGAGCAAACGCATGTTATGGGAGATATACGCGACAGGCTGACAGACGTGTACACGGTGATGTCGGATATGATATCTATTAACTTCCTAAAGACCATTGCTGCCTGGGCACCACAAAACACTAATAAAGACCGTTAACGTAAGGTTATGTATATAACCAAGTTCTATGAAATCTGGTGACGCTCAGCGTCAGTCTGCACGCACTTCACTTCGTGCACGAGCACTGAATAAAAAATTCCACAATGTACCTTTACATCCCAACATTCGTCTGGCCACACCCCTATCCGCTTACCTTCATAAGCAGGTGTGTGGTCACCTACTCGCCTCCTTCCCAAACTTTCACCACAAGGTGAGATCAAGGGCCGCAGTGGCGTCCTGACGCTGAGCGTCACCAGAATTCATAGAACTTGGTTATATACATAACCATACGTTCTATTTCATTCTGGCTCCGCTCAGCATCAGTCTGCACAAGAGGAGCTGAGCGGAAGCCAGAAGCTCGACAAATGTACCCCGCTGTGGCCCCCCACAACCATCAGACCGGGGAGGACCGAGCCCCCCGACCCTCCCTAATGGAGGATACCCTCCCTATTGGAGGATGGGAGGGAGACGGATCCGACCGTGCGAAGAGGAACTCAAGCAACTCAACGCACAGGGTGAGCAGATCGTGGCTTGACCCCACGACTACGCACACGCACAACCCGCATGCCACCAGGGAACGAACGGAAGGAACAACCCTCGTTACTGCCCCCAAAATCACGGGGTCAAGAGCAAACTCAACCCCGTGGCAAGGCCGTAGCAGCGGAGCGCGAAGGAAGACACAGACCCACTGAAGGGACTGGATCCCCTGGAAAAAGGGGGGCCCGGCATCAAGACCCCACCAGGCGGTCACTTAGTGACACCGCCCCCCACATCGCCAGCGTATTCGGACAGGGCCCCTCCAAGAGCGGGCCCTTTCCCCCCATTAGTACACCGCCTGGCACACTGACCCTGCAACACAGGCAGTCAGCATGGCCGTAAAGCTTTCAAAAAGTTAACCAACGGAAGCAGGCAGCGCACCGGGGAAACCAGGCAGCAGGCTGTAGACCCGAGCCTGGAGCACTGCGGACGAGACAGGGGCCAAAGGGGTCAACTGAAAACAGCCCCCCCGGCGGAAGGGGCGTATGTTGTTGCGCACCATGACAAAGCCTCCATCAAAAAGCCCCACCCAGAGGGGTCGAGGCAGAGAAGGCTGACACGATTGGCAGACGTCATAAACGTGCAGGGGCACACTCAACCGGGTAACCCGGGAGTTGACTCTGCTCCAACACACCAGGGAATCAACCACCCTCTTGGTACCACATATAGTGGTTGTTTCTATAACCCCTCAAGAAAAAAGGGTTATCCCAGGCCTACGGTTTCAACGAAACATTACTTCGGACCGGGCCCGGCGGCTCGGGAAGCACACAGGGTTACCAGAGGAGGTCCAGAAGTCCACCCCAACAGCCCCCTCTTCGCCATGCGTGAGAAAGGAGCGAAAGAAAGGAGAACCAGCCCCTTATAATAGTGCCAGGTACAACGTGTACCCAACAAGGGTCTCGATAACGCCTAACCCCGTGACACCCGGGCCGACCCGCCATTTTTCCCCCCAAAAAAAGCACAAGTCCCTCAGGGTCAGTGGCGTCGCGTGGGTAAAATAACAGGGGATGCCAAATTTTTTTTATTTATTTTTTTATGTATTAAAGGGGAACTATTTTACTATTTTTTTCACTATTTGGGCACTTTTACACAATTCCTGTGAGTTTATGGAACACCTCTGTAATTATATATATTTTTTTAAATCATTGTTTTGTATTTCTAATCAAGTCCTCAAAAACAGCATTTTTCTACCTCAAGATCTCGAGCCGTTTTGAGCCTGGGCTCCTAAACCACTGCGCCGCGCCGCCGCCGCCTGAACATTATCATGCAGCTGTGTCTCTCTGACATCACAAATCATCACATTTTCAGATGACTCAGTTCAGTGAGGGTGAATATTGTGAGAGGAGAATTGGAAGAATGCGCCAATATGAGAATTAGAGACATGGATCATATTAATATAAGTCCACATAGCTAGGAAACAATGCTAAACACTGAAAAAGGCTATTTATAAGATAGTTCCCCTTTAAACATTTGTATTAATATTTTTTTTTTTTTTTTGTCAAGCAGTCACCATGTACAGTATGGCTCGGCGGCCAGTCAAACTTTATTTTTATTTATTTAACAGATTGCAGAATGGGTACAATACAGTATGGCTCAATACACAACATTTTATAAGGGGATGCAGACCAGAGAAAGACGTTTGTCTTGTTTAGATCAGGGTCCCCTATTTTCAATTCATAGTGACATTTATGACATACAAGACATCATGACATTTATGGCATAGGGACATACACAACATACATGACATTTATGGCATAGGGACATACATGACATACAGGTATTTAGTATGGTTACATTTGTGACATATACGATATTCAAATATACAGTACTGTTACCCATAGATCCTGACAGAGTATATACATATGATGGGGAGGGGACTGTACATTAGGAGGGGGTGGGTGGGTGGGAGAGAAATATACATACGGCCGGGAGAGAATATGACTATTGTCTATTAGACAAACGTCTAGAGTCTAGACAAACAAGACAAGACAAACGTATTTCTCTGGGCCCCGTTCCCCGTACCTGGATAACTGAGTTAGCCGGATAATTTCCAGTCAAGTCTGACTTAAGCCGGACCTTCCCATTCCCCGACGCGCGATTGTCTAAATCACCATGACAACAGATCAAAAAATTTGAGCCTGGTCGGGAGCAGGGTTAACTTCAGTTAGCCGGATGAACCATGGCTACGCCCCCGCAAAGAAATGACAGCTCGCTTCCTGAAATGATTCTCACAGTCTAGGATCTGCATTATACCATTCTGAATTACGTTTCTGTGCTTCGTTTTCCTAGAGGGGGCTTTTGAAATGTATAATAATAGAACTAAATGCTGATAATAAATCATATTGAGCCTATAGATTTACTTTGTCCTAAATAAAATAATGCACGTCATATACGGCGCTCGGAGTCGCGATACACGCTGCATGTGGTTATTTTAATAACGGCGCATTGCAAATGTGAATCCCGCGGGGATATTTTTAATGAATGAATCGGCCGTTTGGCTCTGATTAGTTTCATATATTCTCCGCTGTAGATTTGCTTAACGGAGCGCCCGGGATTGTGTTTCATTCAAGCATAAAATTGAAGTGTCTATGCAGGGATTGTGGTTTTTGTGTGATATTGAAACTGGGATTAAAATGTCTGATGAGATGCACTGTTTGACAGATTTGAGAAATTGAATGAGCCGTTGACGTCACATTAATGCATTTGAGAATAAAGAAATAAAACTTCATTCAAAAGAAAAGATATTCTAAACACGGGTCTCTCGTCTATTAATGGATAAACAATGAATTTATCCTGTCTGGCAGAGTGGCGCAGCGGTAGTGCTCAACCCTGTCAACCGGGCGACCGGTGTTCGAAACCCCGTGTTTCCAATATAATTTTTTGGAATATAATATTAATGATTATACGCAAAAGTAGCCTAGTTTTAAGTTAAAATATTATAAATCTACATGCATTGAGGATGTCATTCTTTATATAGCTCTCAACGTGCACCAAATTGAATTATTCCTACATTGCAAAAAGAAGGAAAAGACTAGGATTCGAACCCGGGCCGTCTGCGTGAAAGTCAAAAGCAGAAACCGTTACACCACAGTGCAGATAAGTAAAAGATCCACCATACATCAATCAATGGGTAAGAGAGCCGTATCCTTATTCTGTATAACAGTTTAACTAATTATTTTCGCTAGCAAGATCTCATTTGATTATTCAATCCATAAACCTACTGCCAGCAGGCAAGTTTAAAGAAATATAATCTGATTGATTGAGGTAATGAGGGACTTAAAATTAGCCTATAGATAACGCATTTAACTTGTCGGCGAGGCGATTGAGCCGTACTGCAATCTGTTAATAAAGTTTTAAATCAATTAATCAATCAATGCCGTTAGAAAATCAGGATCTCTGCTATCTATACGTGCTGGCTTTTCAACTGAAGCGGCCGCGCGCACTTATCCTGGGTCTCAGCCCCTGGCTTGCATTGCAGTCATGAAAGGGTCTACAAGCTTGCCTGATAATTAACGTTAGTTAGAAAGTTAGTTAGTTAGGCTGCTCAGTGCTTACCTGGTCAATAATGTGGTCCTCCTCTTGGACAGATCGATTTGTTAAATCAAAATATCCACAGTGGTGTGCTCTGCTGGTCCTCAGTAAATGTCCCGCCGGCGAAAATAAGTTGCTTTCGAGTTGGATTCGAACGTGCCCGCTCTGTTAATAACATTTTCAATCAATCAATCCCGCGGGGGGATGACGTTCAGACGTGTTTTTTCTTACAATGGCACTGTAGTAGACTGAGTGACGACAGACAGTTTGATTGACAGTTTGATACTGTTTGTCACGTTAGGTAGTCAGGTGGAAACATTCTGACCTGCTCCGCCTCCAGGGCGAAAAATGTGAAATGAGTGCAGAGGGGATTCCACACTCATGATTCTTCTCACAGCCCCGTTTTAAACTTTTAAGGTGTGGCAGTCAGCTCAAATCTGATTGGCTAGGATCGGTTTTGGACGCGACATACATGAATCACATGGTTGAGGCTGGAGAAAGAGACCTACCCCCTGCCTCCTCTCCTCTATAGCTGCAGTGAGCACAGTGAGTCTGACAGTGTGTTAGAGGGAGTGAGAAGGAGAAGAGGGAGACATTTAAAAAAAAATATATAAATTATAACACAGATGCACAGATGAAAAAGAATGTAAACTATATTAAAAAAAAAATATATATTTTTTTTTCTTTTTTTTTTCATATTTCATATTTGATATTAATTCATATTTTAATAGGGAGGCCTGGCTTCCGTTGGCTTCCATAAGGCTTCCATAAGGATAGTAGAAGGATAGATCCGCATCCCCGGCGGACAACGGGTTAACTGACCTGGACAAGCGCGACCAGAACCAGTCCCGTGCCCTAACCACGCCGACATGCCCACTCCAGGAGAGGGGGCAGGTATGCGTGTTGATCTAAAACATGAAAAGAGGGCGCCACCCAGACGGTCCTATTTATACCGCGCTCAGTGGCCCACCCCAAGGGCGTGAGACCCCTCTACCTATGTTCTGATTTATTCCGTTAACATCCCCCAGATATGAACGAGAATCCGTCGAGACCCAGTAACAGGCTCTCGGAAGAGGAAAAAATCCCCCATCCCAGTTCCCCTATAAAAACGCTGTTTTAATAACAAGCATCCAAGGCGTACTAGCCTCCCGCATGATTCTTAACAGAACACCCCGAGCCAGCACTATGTATGCGTCGGGACCCAAAACATATCAATGGACAGTCTAACCAGACCCCACATTGATCCTTCAAGCGCCTGGGAGAACGACAAGAAGGTTGTCGTGCTTCATATTCTCCACTCTTTTTTATTAAAAAAGAAAGAAACACCGACTGACATGAATCCCACGTGACGCAGCCGAGGGTAAAAATTGTTTACATCTTTACATCCCGCCACCCTCACCACAGAGGAGAGACGGAACTCCTCAGAGAGACTTCCCACATGAGTCGTAGATTGAAAAGTCACGGTAACATTGAGTCATGTGACCAACCGACTCAAGTTACACGTATATCGAGCGTAGTAGAACAGTAAGTTCCTACGCTCTGCCCCGACAACTTGACAACAACAGACCCTACATACGGGTCTAAACTCACGGAAGCCGTCGTCCAATAGAAACGTGCCTAGTGACGTTTGCTATGACGGGGGGAAACCCAAGACTCAATCGCCTGTGATAGGGGCGGAGTCTGGGAAACCCTTCCGCCCCCCCCCCCCCCATGCCAAGCTGCCTAACAGCTTGACCCTGACCGAATGAAAAGAGAGTCCCAGAAACCCCCTGTCCAATCAGAAGAGGGAAGGAGGGGTTTATCCGGTACCCCCTTGCAAGCCCAACCCTTGCATATGACAACAACAACAGCCATATGATACCTTCAGTAGCAATGCCAATGAATAGCGCAAGCTAATCCAATGCACGCTAGCCACAGACATATCTGTGAACAGGGTTTATAGCAAGGCCAAGTTGTGTGTGTGTGAACCCGACACCCGTATCTATGTTGTAAGACACAGACAAATCTGATAGAGAGAGAGAGCGGCTGAGCATTACTGCAAACCAACACAATAGTGTTGCAGCTCAATATCACTGTTTAAGCAACAGAGCACACAACTAACCTCTACCTTTATGTGGAGATTCAGGTCGAGGCAGAAAAACCCCTTTTTCAACCGAGTGTAGGCTGCAGGCCTTGCTTAAGCTCTAACATGAAAGTAACGTCTAGCCCTCCTATCAAACCCATACTAGCGAAAGATCATATGTTTGGTGAATAAACACACAGTTTGTTAACAAAAAATACAGTCCCCCTTCGCCGAAGGTCCAGCAGTGGCGGTGGTAGCAGCGGCGGCCACGGCGGAGGAACCTCGATGACGCGGCGGCCGTCTGACTCCACCGGCAACATCGGGCGGGGGGAAATGAGGCTGGAGCACAGAGCGCTCCTCCTGCATCTCCCTGCAGGTTGAGGTCATCAGCTGCAGTGCCGACCCGAATAGTCCAGCCTCGGAGAGGGGTGCCGTCAGAAGGGGAGTCCTCTTCTTCTCCGGCACACGCGCCTGCTCCAGCCAAAGGTGGCGCTGGATCAGAGTGGCCAGGGCGCGCACTTTCCCAGCGGCTATAGCCTGCGGCTGAATCAGATGCAGGATGGCTCCTGCCGACTGGGCGAGCTGACCATGCTGTAAATCAGTCAGCTCCGTGCCGCCCGTCAATATCCCGGACATGAATCTCGCCAGCTGCGCGATGTTAGAAGTGGCAGCTAGAGATTGTGTTCCGGTGATAAATGACTGGTCGCTCCAAAATGCCAACCGCCTCGCCGATTTCCCTTGGGGAACCGGCTTCCATAACGGCTCCCACACCACCTCAGGACAAAGGAGCGCCGCCATCGGCCTATCAAGCCGTGGCACGCCCTCCTTCATGCCGTCTACCAAACCGGCCACCCGCGTGACTTGCCCGTAGGCGGGAGTAAGGCCCATGATGTGGGAGACCACCTGGCCCTGACGGACGTAGGCCGCCATTGAGGGGAAAAATGGGTAGACAACATCCACCCCTCTCACCGGGCGACGTTGCCATAGATGACCTATGAGATCGTCAGGGACAGGAACAGGCAGTGGCTGTGGCAGCGGCACGCCGTTTGCGACTGCCGCCGCCGCCATGAGGTCGGGGAACAAAGCATGCAGTTCCCCCTGCATACTTTCCTCCTCCGAGCCCGCGTCCCTCACATGCAGCAGACTACTGGTCAAGGAGCCACATTCTGATGTGGCTGATAGCAGGGCATCCTGCCGCCGAGTCGGAGGTTCTAACCCAACATCCGCGGACGAGGAACCTCAAGGAGACATCTCACCCCCCTCCAGTGTTACCTGGACAGGCGGGAGACATGTCTCCACCGGGCCTTCAAACAAGAACCCGTCCACCTCTATCATGTAGTCCTCTGTTTCCATCGGCCATGTAGAGACAGACGCATCCTCATCCGGCTCCAGCAACTCACCAAAACCAGGCCGTTCGCGTCTGCAAGCCACCATCTTGCGATGGGAGCGAGCTGACGCAAAAAGTTTGCGTCTCAAATCCCCCGCAACCAAAGGAGCCGGCCGCCCAACAGCGGACGACTCCCCGGAAGCAGAGGAACCAGAGCCGGAACCAGGCCATCGCACAGGAGACGGCACTGGTGCACCAGCTCCTTGGAGAGGCAAACTACCCATCGGACGCCTACCGGGCGTGGCTGCCGACCACGAGAGAGGCCTCAACCCCGCTCCAAGACGGACGACAGAGGCGGCGATGGAGAACCGCTGGTGAAGAGTGGCGTTGCGAGCGCGACCCTCCGAAGTAGACATTATGACTTAGCTTTTTTCTTTCGAAATATATGAGAGAAGAAAAAAGCAAGAAAAAATTTAAACACGTCTCAACTTTCTTCAGCTAACAACCTCGTCAAGTGTGGGATCTAGAACCACTGTTTGCCGTTGGTGTCATTAATAATAACCATGCTGGCATATGAATGCCTTTTTTTGTTTCGTTCTTTTAAAGTTCGATTAATACCCAGGGATTAAAGTTCTCCGTCAATTTGATTCCAAATCGCGACGGATTTTCCGTCAATTAAACCTGCATGGTTTATGATTTGTAGAGGTACAATCTATTTTGATGTCGGTATTAGGTAGCCTATATAAATTATATATGATAGCATAGCCTACATTATGCAACAGTAATTTGCGCATATATAACGCGTGGCACAGACACGGAGCCCTGCGAAGCCTGCATACATTAAACTAACTTGATCGTTAATATAACTGTTCTCCTTGTATCTTTACGCTTATGAAAACATTTAATAATATTTATAGGCTATAGGCCCTCGTTTGGCCATAATAGCCTATTCTCAAATGGCTAAATCTCCTCGCTGACGGACCCAGTATAGCCTATATCATATCATATTCCTATGTTTCCAAGGAATCGTGGGGCTCTGGGGAAGAAAGGTTGGGAACCCCTGCTATAGCCTATGCTTTATAATGTTATAGGCTATGTTATTTACAGTAGTCTATTTATGATTTCTTTCCATAGCCGGTCTCAGTTATGCTGTGGCTGAGACGGATCGGGATTAATGAATGAATGAATGAATGAAAACTTTATTTAACAGATTGCAGAATGGGTACAATACAGTACGGCTCAATACACACAATTGTTAAGGGGATGCAGACCAGAGAAAGACGTTTGTCTTGTTTACATCAGGGTCCCTCATGGGGGGGGGAGAGAATATATAGGAGGAGACTGTACATTAGGAGGGGGTGGGTGGGTGGGAGAGAAATATACATACGGTGGGGAGAGAATATATACATGCGGTGGGGATGAGACTGTCTATTAGGAGGGGGTGGGGGTGGGGGCTGAAGCTGCTAGGACTAGACTGGTTCTTGGCTACGAATTAAAGCCACCATTGAAAATAATGTACTTCCTTTCTTGACAATAGCCTACTATATAACAATAATATGAGAGCATACAAGAACAATGAATCTCACTGCCATGTAGCCTACGCCATGTGTAGCCTGTCTATGTGATCAATAAAAACTTTAACTTGAATTCCATCACGTCTGTGTGCGGGAGCTCACAATGTCATGGTTCCGGCCAGGGATCCTGTCCGAACAATATGAACAGTGGTTTTCTGCCGCCCTCTGGTGGCCAATCGCAGCAGCTCCAGATATTGAGCCTTCTCAGGCCTTTAGGTCTAAGTTTGCTGGCTGTGTTTAATTCCTTTAATGCTTTGTTGCCTCTGTTCATGTTGTGTGGTGCGTTTTAGCTTGTGTTTGAAAGGTTATCTTTACATATGTTTTCCTTTAAAGGTTCAGCCCTTTACATATGTTTTCATTAAGTGTTGATATCTTTACATATGTTCATTTAAGGGTTCATCCCTTTACATATGTTTTCATTAAGTGTTGATATCTTTACATTTGTTTTCTTTAAGGGTTGTTCCTTTACATACATATGTTTTCAAATCAAATCAAATCAAATCAAATTTATTTATTTATAAGGCCCGACAACACACGTTAATGTCCCCATGGGCCGTACAGGTCTTCTTTAAACAAGTCAAGAAGAAAACATAACAATAAGTCAAGAACAGAACAAGAACACCATAAGGTCCAAAAAATGTAAGATAAATGCAAATAAATGAAAGAATGCAAGCACTCCCAGTCATACCCCACGCGAAGGTAAGGAAAAACTCACTAAAACCTAACAATAGGGAAAAAAGCTCCACAGGCAGTGTGGAGGAGAGAAACCTTAGAAGGGCCATTCAAGGGGGGATTTCCCTTCTTAGATGTTGGTGATAGTAGTGTTGCAGACGGACAGTTGGTAAGCATGCACTCATGTGTGTAGTGAAACACAGATGAGTGCATGCAATAGCAACTGAACATTTTGAAAGATTAAAGATAGAGCTAATAGCGATAGCAAATGAGGGAGGAGGGAGGGGGGGAAGGGGGGGGGGGGAAGAGTTAGAGAGTTCCCATGTTTGTGGTGCTGAAAAGAGCAGACATGTAGTACCCTGTAGTGCCATGTAGTACCATGTAGTACCCTGTAGTGCCATGTAGTACCCTGTAGTACCCTGTAGTACCCTGTAGTGCCATGTAGTACCCTGTAGTGCCCTGTAGTACCATGTAGTACCATGTAGTACCCTGTAGTGCCATGTAGTGCCATGTAGTACCATGTAGTACCCTGTAGTACCCTGTAGTACCCTGTAGTACCCTGTAGTACCCTGTACCCTAACTAAACTAGACAGATTAATCTAAAGATATTTCCTTTACACATGTTTTTATTTATGATGTGAGTTCTCTATACTAATTCTGTGTTCACCTGTCTTGGCCATGCCTGGCCTTATACCAGCTGGCACTCATTAGTAATTAGTTCACAGGCACTATTTAGACCTTCCCATTTCTCACAGTCATTGTCGCGCCATTGTATTGATTTGTTTTGCATTGTTTAGTCATTGTTACCACAGTTGTGTTCGGTCACGTACTCACCTTGTCACCAGTGTTTCCCTGTGAGTCCGTTCCTACTTAGTCCATATTTTTCCAGCTCTGCTGAGTATTATTTTCGGGTTTTGCAGTTCGCTTTTGTTTGTAACAGTTTTCAACGTTCATCCTTGTTTGCAACTGCTCAGTAAAACCTGTTCACTTCATCCCATCGCCTCAGCCTCTTCTCTTTCTGCTCGTGTCCTGCAATCGGTGTATCCTCTTCTATTCCCACACCGAATCCTCACACACAAGGCTGTTGTCACAATGTAAATAAAAAACGTGCACTGAAAAGTTACAGCGGGTGCTCCAGTAGCACACCATGTTACCGCGCTGCGTCGCGGAACTCCGTGCTGCGTCACGGATCTGGTTGACTCCGAGTTCGATTCCCGGACTCGCCGTCATTTGCCGAATGTCTCCCCCTGCTCTGTCTCCCGTTTCACCCTACAACTGTCGGTCATGCTTGACCAGGAAAGCGATAAACGCAAAAAAAAAGTAAAAAAAAAAAAAAAAAGTTACAGCATGTAGATAGATGGTTGATTATTTCTATGGCAGTCAGTCAACCCTTGCGAAAAGTATGAGTTTTATTTAATGAATTGAAAACATAGCATTGATTATGCAAAAGCAAACTGGCAATAGAAAAGATGTTAAAAATAATCTAGTTCCCTTGAAACGCTAACGCTATTAAATAAAAATATACAGTTTAGGTTAAAATAAGAATATGACTTGGCCTGGAAAAAAAGCTAATTGCACACTCCATAGTGACTCTTTCTTGTGCGCGAGTGTGCCCGGTGTAGATGCGCTCCTGTTGGGGTTGATCAGAGGAGTCATCCATGGCTTCAGTAGATAGCCCCGATCCCCTGCATTTAATTGACATTTTAATTACAGATACCCCAGTAATAACATTACAATTTAATTAAATAAAATTAGTCCTAGGCCGTGCGTTCCGGCAATGACTTATCAGCCAAATGCAACGATAAACCATGATGCATTCATTCGGAAAAACCTATTCCAAATGCTATTTATAGGGTTTGACGATAATTACACTAATGTCGGTATTTTACAAATAACTATAATGAATTACGGGTCATACAGAACACGTCAGTGTTGAAACTAATGCATCAAACTGATGAAAGCATATTCCGTCCATCTGCAGTCTTCATATTCTACCGCTGGGTGCCAGGTACGCACGGTCTGACCTGTGCGTAGATATACGCACAATCCCAAGCACACGTTCAAGTTGATAAATCCCACACTTTGCTTAGAAATGATCATACGCACGGTGTACGCACATATCTGTGCGTACGCACCATTGATAAATGAGGGCCCAGGGCTTTACAACTTAACTCTTTCTCTGCCAACAACGACTAAACTCGTTATTGACCGCCAATCGTTGAACGCTAACAACGAGTATACTCGTTATTTGCTCGTTATTTCTTTTATTCAATATTTCCATTCATTATCGATCCAGGGAGCCTGGTGTTATCATGGGGCTGAGTCTGAGATCGCTAAAGTGCAATACCGGCCGCATCCTTGTGTATTGGGCTGTGCCACATGCTAAACGCTCCGGGCGCTCCTTTCTAGTAACCTGAACCTATGGCTTCACCCGATCGCATTGAATTGTTTTTGGGACCCCCGATTTATTATGCTGTGGTGGATTATGTTGTGGGCCAAATGGACATACGATCTACCAGATGGCAATCAAGTAATTGGAATATTCTTTTTGGGATCCCACCGGCCACAGGTAAGAGCAATTTAACGTCAATGTCAGCTTGATTGTGCCTTGTTGTCATAGCCATCGCCCTGATCAGCGTATGTTGTTGTACTAACGAATGCCATTATTGACAATCAATTAATCAGAAATGACCCCCCCCCCTTTTCATGCATTCATGATGGAACATAATACCGATCATATGCATTTACATTTTTTATTGTAGCGTGTGTAGGGACGAAATGCCAATGGATTTAGTATAATACACGTTGCAGGCTATTACTAGTTAGTATAGTTATAGCCTTGCAAACAAGGTGACGGACTCCATTGGTTTAATGCGTGGCAGCGCTTAGCCATATCCCAGAAACAGCGTGGCAGCCAATGAGTTAATAAAGAGATTGAATCGAAATAAATGGGATATAAACTAAATAGAATATAGTACAATTACTTACTTACTTATCCCCATTACGCCGGCTGGCGCATAGGGCAGCAACAAAGTTTACAAGTCTACTTGTATCTGTCTTTGGCCATCTTATCTATGGTCCCCCAGCTCTGGTGGTGTTGCTGGAGCTCTTTTAATATAGTCCTACGCCATGTCATTGTTGGCCTCCCTTTCTTTCTTTTGCCTTCTGGGGTCCAGTGTAATGCGACTCTTGGGATTGCGTTGGTGTCCATTCTGAGTACATGGCCAATCCAGGTCCACCTGTGTTTATTAATTATAGGTGGTTAGGAGGTTATTGTTGGAGATAATATTGGGCCAGAATATACACAGGATTTTGCGCAGGCATGAGGTGTGGAAAGTGGATAATTTATGGATGTCGCTTTCTGTGGTTTTCCAGCATTCTGCACCGTATAGTAGTGTTGAGAGTATGCATCTTTGGTAGATCCGGAGTTTTGTTTTGGTGCTGTATTGGCTTGAATTCCAGATTTGTTCAAGTGTTGTGTATGCTTTGCTTCCAAGGTATGTGAAATGATATGAATTTTCCAAGACCTGTTCTTCTATTGTTTTATGTGTTGGTGTATTGGTGTTGATGGGCATGACTTTGGTTTTATTGTTGTTTATAATCAGTCCAACTTGGTGGCCATAGTGTTGGAGTCTGTCTGTCTTTTCCTCGTGATGTGTTTGTGTTTGTGTGACAGAAGAGCTAGGTCATCCGAAAAGTCAAGGTCTGCAATGGTGGAATAGAAGGTCCAACAAATCCCTCTTGCCTCATCTTCTGTGGTTCTCCTCATAACCCAGTATATTGTAAGGTTGAAAAGTAATGCTGACATCACACATCCTTGGCGTACTCCGGATCCAACTTCAAAACTGGTGGTGCTTGTTCCCACAGTGCAAGAAAAGCTGGTGTCATAGTTGATGACATTAACTATGTGGGAGAAGATTCCATAGCTTCTCGTGATCTTCCAGAGCCTATCACAGTGGATGCTGTCAAAAGCCTTCTGGAAGTCGATGAAGTTTATGTAGAGCTGTCATTGCCATTCACTGCACTGCTCGATGATGTTCCTGAGAGTGAAGATATGGTTGACGTATCCCTTTCCTTTCCTAAAACCGGCTTGTTCATCACAGGGTACTTTGTTAACTGCTGATGTAATACGGTGTATAATGATTTACAGAATATTTAGCTGGCAACAGAAAGAAGTGTGATGCCCCTCCAGTTGTTACAATCGGATAGTGTGCCTTTCTTTGGAACCTTAATGATCACTCCTTTTGTCCAGTCTGATGGTATATTCCCTTCCACGCAGATGTTGGTGTATAGTGGGAGTAGGATGTTTGCAGCTAGCTCTGGATCAACATTAAAGAGTTCTGCGTTTATGTTATCAACGCCTGGGGATTTTCAGTTTCTGACTGTTTGAATGGCTTGGATGACTTTTTTGTTGGTGGGTTGATGTTAATGTCCAGATCTTCTACGGATTCTTGAGCTTCTATTGGGTATAGAGGAGAATCTCTGAAGGGTTCTGTCCAGCGATCTTCTTGTTCTTTTTCTGTGGTGAGTAATTGTCCTAGTTTGCTTTTGATATGTTTGGTGTTTCTGAATTTTGTTCCACATAATAAGGTTAGTGATTATGTTGGTTATGGGATGCTGCTTTTTCGGCTGCACTTGCCAGCTCTTCCAGGTAGGCTCTCTTGTCCCTCCTTACTAGCCTTTCACCTGCTTGTTGGTATTTCGATACTGGATTTGTAGTTCGTGTTTGATCCTGGATGATTTGGTGTTATTTATTCTGGATTTAAAGTTCCTTCTCTCTTCAATGGTCTTCCATTCATTACTGATCCATTCTCTGCTGTTTTTTCCTGTGTCCAATAGTTTTCTTGTTGGTTTCTTTGCATGTTTCAACAATATTTTCCTTTCAGGTAAAAGAAAGAGCCTTCTGGAGCAGTTTGGTGAGCGGACAGCATGTGAAAAAACACTACGCTGCATCAGCAGACCCTGGGAGTTGGATCCGTCTCATAAAACTCCTGATCGGAATATTTTTCAACAACGGAGTCTTTACAACTGAGAGCCGCCGTGGAAAGCCCTTCGGTCTCCTTCTAAAGTACGTAGCATGGGTACTGAACAAGCTACCAACGAAGCAGCCGCTTCCGGTGGCAGTAACGCCGGCTCTAGCCTCTGGTTGGATCGAGGTGCAGTTGCGTTTTCTCCGGGACACAGTGCAGCCCTCGTTGACGTCTACAAGACTGTTTTACGCACGCTCCCCAATAACAGTGCATCTGGCGTGGACGGTGTCTCATATGAACAGCTCAGAGCTACGCAGCCCGACATTTTAACATCCATATTTAACATCTGCTTGGTGAACAGGAGTGTCCCTGATTCATCGAAGGGCGCTCTCATCTATAGGATCCCCAAAAAAGGCAATATCCCCGACGATCCGTCAACCTGGAGAGACATTTCCCTTTTACCCACCATCTATAAAGTGTTCATGAAATGCATTCTTGCCCGAATCCTCCCGTGGCTCGTGGATGAAAACATATTATCTCCCAAGCAAAAGGCCTACATCAATCGGCAAGGCATGAATGAACATGTGTTTTGTCTCAAAACGGGTATCGACGACTTTAAGCACGGGTCTAGTGAATACTTTGCTGTTTTTCTGGACTTCCGTGATGCGTTTGGAACTTTAGCACACAATGTTATGATTACAGCTCTTGAGGAAATACATCTGCCCCAGGTTTATATTGACATTGTCAAAAACGTGTATTGTGGTTCCTTTAAGTCAAGAGTTTTATTTGTCACGGCATACAAGTATACAATGAAATGCTTTATACAGGTTATCTGTGGTAAACAGCTCACAGACCCCATCCCTCTCCAAGTTGGTGTTAAGACTGGTTGTCCGTGGAGTGCTGTTAATTTTGTTATAGCAATAAACCAGTGGTTGAAGTGGCTCTGTATGTGCGACCCCGCTAATGTAATTTCCCCTAACCCCGCACAGGGGTATGCAGACGATGTACAGGTTGCCTCATATCATGCGGCTGAAATAAACACTGTGCTCTCCAGAACCGCCTCTTTTTTGGAGTGGTCTGGATTAGAGGTTAAGGATTCAAAATGTGCAGTGTTTTATGAAAGGCAGAGTGGGGGAAACCGTTGGTATCACTCAAGCACAGACACAATACCTGCATTCACAATTGGCAATAAACCCATTACAGTCTATTCACGTCATCAGACATACACATACCTGGGTCACAAGTTTAATGTGGCAGGTGAGTGGAAAGAACAGGTAGATGAAATCATCTCTGAATACACCAGCAGATTTGATTTAATTCATGCATCACCACTTCCACTCATCATGAAACTTGAGGCAATCAGAGTAATGACATTGGCCAAAGTACAACACCTGTTCTCCAATGTACATATTCCACGAAAATCACTACATGATTTGACTAATAAAACCGTACACCTAGTGAAACAATGGACTGGCCTCAACACACATACAACACGCAACATTATATTTCACAGTAAACGTGAGGGTGGTCTGGGTGTTCCCAATTTTGAATGGGCATATTATTGCTACACGGCTCTCCCATCTGTTGAATATGCTGAACAGTGATGGCCAGTATGTGAGAACGCTCGCCCGTTCTTCTCTTTTCTTGGACCTAAAAAGACGTAAGGTCCCCCTGGCGCGTGGTTCGGACCCTAACTTCCTAGGCTTCAAGAGAAAGCCGAATGGAAAGCTGGACAGTCGCTCTCCTGGCTTCGGTGTGTGGTCAGACTGGCCGGACATTAATGACATGTGTTGCTGGGCTGATGTTACCCTGGAGTGGGTGGGGTCTAACTCTGAGGCAGTGGCTGTCTCAGAGAATATTATATCTGACCTCAATATCTCAGTCAGAGCATCTATGTCTGTGTGTGGAATGGATCACCAACTTCCACTGACTAATGCCCGAGGTCGCCTCCTGTGGGCACAACAACAAAGACAGCGGGAACAATGGACTGAGTTGAGACTGCAGGGGAAGATTGCGTGTCTCCCTGCTGCGGACCATTCTGTCTCTCACTCTGTGTTCAAAAATGTTGCCATAGATGAGTGCATTGTTATCTTTACTCTGAAAGCGAGATTACAGGTCTTACCATCTAAACTGAATTTATCCATCTGGTTTCCAGGCAGTCATGCTCCTCACTGTATTCATCATGACAATAACTGTTGTGAAGGATCAGATTAAACCGAATATATATATTTATTTATGGATATATATTTAATAGTATTTGTATATCGTTTGATATCCCCTGTATATTCCTTGTACATATACACTGAATATCCCTTTAGTCTACTAACAGCCCATAATAGTTTCATTCTCTCATTGGACAAGAACCTGGCGCCAGCAGCCAAGCCCCTTGGTTCAAGTTCAATCGTGCCGACGAACATGTCGTTACTAGCCCGGTTCCGCGTAGGAATACGTCTGGCGAAATACGAATGGTACTATTTGTTCACAGCGCATATATATATGGCGCAAGTAAAGTAGAACTTTCTTTTAGTCCTTTAGTCCATTAGTTCTTTACCCTCCAACCTAGTGGCAAGACGTTAAGCCTCACCCACGATACACGTGTGGTGCAGTATGGTCAACTTGGCCTCAGAATGGCATTGAGACATTGTGTGGATTAATAGTTGAATTGTCATAGTTTGGCACTATACCGTCGAGTGGGACGTATTTCTATTAAGTTAATAATAGTCTATTATGTATGGTGCATCGTTCGGTTAGAGTTATAAAGTGAGCAGTACCCCCATCGTTCCTCGCGTTATCTAGAGTCTTAACCAGGCTGGGCAGAACACGTGTGGTGCTTTCATCCGAGGAGTTCTGGGCCAGGACGAGTGGACCTGCACATTGGATTACCTTACCCGGACGACGGCGAGCCCTACACGGCTTGGATTATCTACTTGCTTTGGGTGCTTTGATTTATGCCATGGATAACAGCCAACACTGGTGAGTGTTGGAACTACCCCCGAGAGGAGCCCAGGTGAGACGGCGCTCTACCCCGAGTGAGGTCGCCTCACGTCTCTTCGTTGTGGACCGGCAGCTACCGTCTACAAGAGGGCCCAACGGTATTCATCTGTGGACCAAGGTTCTGTGGGCACCGTGTTCAGCACTCTGAATTCTCCCAAGAAATCGTTGGCCAGATGGGATATCGCCGGCGGCTCTCCTAACCCCCCCCCCCTCTACTGACTTACAACCAGCAGGACCCCCTTTTAGCGTATCCAGCTATAATCATTTAAGTACCATCGCTATAGTTCCCTAAAGAACCAGGTTGTATACTTGCTTCCTGCGTAACCAGAGGTTGGACATTCAATGTTGATTTGCCTACGAATACTCATTTGCCTTACAAGTGCATTCAAATCATAAATGTCATTAAGTGAACGTTGTATATACCCTTTGCTATATAAAATATTCGATTTATACATTTGTGTGGACTTGGTTTCATGGTGGGAAAGTGTTCATCATATCTATATCATGTACTGTGTGGCCAGTAGTTAAAGTACATAATCGGTAGTGGTTTAATGATACCATACTTATCAATACAGTCAGGGAATTGTACCCCTCAGTTACAATTGGTCCTTCGAGCCGGAGGGTAACTAGTGTAATATTAATATAGTGTTATTAATATTGAAATGGCCTATGATGAACACTCCACGAAACGGTCCTCCTAACGTAGAACGCCCGCAGCGCAGACGACAGCCACCTCCGTACTTAGAGGATTACGCTGTCAGTCAACTACCTAGCCTTCTACAAACGGTAAACGCGGTAAAAGTAGAAAGTAAAATTATGTCTGACCTTAACGACCAGGTTACCCCGACCACAGAGGCCCTAGTGGGTTCTAATGTAACTGACCAAGCTCACGGTGGGGACCAGGAGGGAGCTGACATGCCTTTACCCCCCGCCAATACCGAAGAAGTAGTCCCCGACCAGCCCTGGGAGGAAGACAACCCTACAGAGAGAGAACTCTGCACGGAAGAAGAGGAGGAGAGCGCCGAGGAAATAGAGCTCCAGGACTCCCCAACGAGTACAGCCAGGAGCGGCTCACCTCTACAACCGTCTTCCCCCAGCGAAGCGGAGAGGATGCTATCACAGGCGTTCCTCGTCAGCCTGACAGCCTCTACCGAACGCGATCGACTCCAGGGTGAACGCGATCGACTTCAGGGTGAACGCGATCGACTCCAGACACAGCAACGGAGCGAAGAAGAGCGCATACGCCTGGAGATGAGACGCCTTCAGACGGAAGAGAATATGGCAAGAGACCGAGCAGACACCCAGCGTGCCGCTGCCGGTGCCCAAAGAGAAACAGAGCGCGACCTCGCTCTCATCCAGCGCGAAACAGAGCGCGACCTCGCTTTCATCCAGCGCGAAACCGAGCGCGACAGACTACAAGCCGAGCGCGACAAGCTACAAGCGCAACTAATGGAGCAGCTGATCCTCAAGGCAACACCCTCTCCCTCCGCCAGGGGTTCAAGGAACTCGTCGAGACAACAGTCAAGGGCAGCGTCTCCTAACCGAGCAAGCGACCCTGAACTTGACCAACAGACCAAGCCTATACCCCCCGCAGACCCCCTTCCCAGACCGGTCCAAGCGAGACCCAGCTACAAGGAAGGAGCGGCATTCACTGCGGAGAAGCTAAATAAACGACTACAGGATCTAGAGGACCTGATAGAAGAAGAAGAGGGAGAGGAGGAGAACCAAGCCCGACGACAGCACAGTACTCCACCGGACCAGGAGGTCCAGTACAGCCCAGGCTATACCCCCGCGGCGCTGCGCTACAGACCCCCGACCCTATTCACGGGTGAGCACGACGCACGACCAGCCCCGAGGAATAGCACCTGGACCAGCGGGCCATGGTACCCTGCCGGTACCAGCCCACAGAGAGGCGCAAGAGGAGACTCGCCTAGGAGGCCTCTCCCCCAACGCTCGCCGATGTATCAGCCATCCACGGCGTCATACATTGCCACACCGACGTTTCCAGACTTCACCTATGAGAATCGAGCACAGTACACGGAGCTCCGGATGTGCTTAGAGACAATGATGGTGGATGTCGCTGATGAACGCCACAAGTATGCAATATTACTGAAGCACCTGAAAGTACCGCGAGCGCACAATATAGCGCTAGCCTATGCCACCTCTACGACCCCATACACCGCGGCTCTAGCAGCGCTGGACCAGAGATATGGACGTATATGGGATTACGTAATCCAAGAGATAAGGCATATTGATCGCCTACCCCCAGCAACAGACAATCGCTCATTAGACGACCTGTCTATAAAAGTGCAGTCCCTGGTAGGGATGCTGGGAGCGCAACGAGAAAAGGGTATGCACGAGCTATACGCCAACTCTAACGTCGAGAGGATTTTATAGAAGCTGCCACCCGCCAGACAAGAGCGCTTCAGGCGGCAGAGAGACCACCGTGATCCTAACGGTCCCGAACCATCCCTCCTCGATCTAGCCGACTTCCTGGCGAGAGAAGTCAGCAGCTTACGACTGGATACGTTCGTGCGGAGCACACCAAGCTCCAGAGAGGGACCCAGGAGAATAAACGATGGAAGAAGATCGGTGACTGTCATGCACCAATCAGAATCAGTACCGAGCAGTAAGAACCACAGTACCCCCTCGAGAAAGGAGAAGTGGAAGATGGTGTGCCCGTACTGCGAGAAGGAACACTGGCTGTCGCAATGTGACCTGTTCACAAAGATGAATGCAGAAGAAGTGAGTCAATGGATAAAGTCCAACAGGCGCTGTTACCGATGTGCGCGCAGTCACATGGCAGCCGAGTGCCGCCTAAAGAAGAGGTGCAGTCGGTGTGACGGAGCCCACCTAGATGTCCTACACGACAGTAACAGAAGAAAGCCTGCACCTGCACCATCGAGCAGCACCAAGGCAAGTGTCATGTACATTGACCCCGCCAGCAGCAGCGGCGCCCAAGTGCTCTTAAAGGTAGTCCGTGTAACATTGAGCTACCAAGATAAAGTCATGGACACTTACGCCGTCCTTGATGACGGGTCAGAGAAGACCCTTCTGCTCGCGTCCGCTGCGGCCCAGCTGGGACTGCGGGGGAGCGAGAACCAAATGACGATTCGGACAATAAGAAGAGATTTAAAGACGATAAAAGGCGAGAATGTCTCCTTCACTATCGCAGCAAGCGGGCAGCCAGAGAGACGGTATAGGATTACAAATGCTTTCACCAGCCAAGAAATAGGACTATCACAGTACACCTACCCCATCGCCAAACTGATGGATAAATATGTGCACCTGCGTCAACTACCTATCCCGCTCATAGACGGCGCCACCCCGACCCTGCTGATAGGCTCCGACCATGCAGACCTCATAGTCCCGATAGACCGGGTCCATACAGGACCCCGAGGCTGTCCTGCAGCAGTCGAGACCCGCTTAGGATGGACACTACAAGGCCCCCTCGCTAAATCTCTCAACCGAACAGCAGCCACTAGCTGCCTCCACTCCAGAGTGACAGAAGAAGACACCACTCTCCTGCAGCATGTCGAGAGGCTATGGACACTAGAGACAATGCCCTTTAAGAACGAAAAGAAAGACATTCGTTCTAAAGAAGACATTTACGCCATAAACCTCCTCGAGCAAGGGACAAAGAGAGTCACAGTCGGCGGAGTGATGAGATACGCAACTCCACTCCTGAGGCGAGAGGGAATGCCCACCTTTCACGCAAAGAAAGACGCTACGGAGCGGTATCTATTGAACACAGAGCGGCGCCTAGCCAAAGACCCCGCTCAAGAGAGTGTGTACCGCGCTGAAATTGAGAAGCTAATCACAGCGGGACACGTAACAAAGATTGACTGGCGACGCCGTGCGCTGCTCCGCGCCTCTCTGATCAAAGACGGCTTTGATCTCCGGCAGCAGGCCAGCAGCGACCCCCCAGTAACATTTGCACTACAGAAACACGTCGCAGAGGACCCAGCAGCAGATGAAGAGGTCCGACACAGTGTGAAGAACAGTTTCTACGTGGACAACTGTTTACAAAGCGTTTCGACTCAAGAAGAAGCCGAGGTTCTCCTACTCAAGCTACGCGCCTCCCTGATCAAAGGCGGCTTTGATCTCAGGCAGTGGGCCAGCAGCGACCCGCACGTATTGCGCAGCCTCTCCCCCGCGGACAAGGCTGCCAGCAGCGAGACCTGGATGGCGACCATCCCAGGAGAAGCCCAAGAAATGACACTAGGATTAGTCTGGTGCTTCAAAACAGACTCGCTCCACTATAGACACAAACCCCTGACCACGGAGCAGGGAAGGTCGACGGCGATACCGACCACCAGACGGAGTGTGTACAGAACACTCGCCAGACAATATGACCCGTTGGGATGTATTCTACCTTACACCACCAGGGCAAAGATGATTGTACGAGCACTATGGGACAAGGACCAGGGCTGGGACGACCCAATACCCGCACCCCTTGCCTCCACATGGAGAGAGTGGGAGACGGAACTCCGCTCACTCCCAGGCGTCAATATACGCCGCAGCTACTTCCCACCCACAGTGAGGCCAGAGACATGCAAGATGGATCTACACATCTTCAGCGACGCCTCCGAAGTAGCCTATGGATCAGTGGCCTACTTGCGTGCCCAAGAGAAGGGAGGAGAGATACACACCGCTTTCATCCTGGCTCGCTCAAGAATAGCCCCACGAAAGCAACAATCTATCCCGCGTCTAGAGCTCTGCGCAGCCCTAGCAGGAGCGCATCTAGCCACGTTAATCCAACGTGAACTCACCATTCCGGTGCACAGAACAATCTTGTGGTCAGATTCCACGACAGTACTCACATGGATCAAGTCTGATTCATGCAGATACAAGGTTTTCGTGGGAGTCAGAGTCACAGAGATTCAAGAGTTAACAGAAGCAGCGAGCTGGCGGTATGTGGACACCAAACACAACCCAGCTGACGTTATCACCCGGGGAATGTCCCTAGATGACCTCACCCGTCGCAACATCTACAGTGACGGACCAGAGTTCCTCAAGCTCCCGGAAGAAGAGTGGCCTACGCCCACCCCACGGGAAGCGAGTAAAGAGGAGGCTGAGAACAAGAAACCTATGTTCTGTGGACTGAGCACAGTCGCCTCCACAGACCCCAACATAGATGATTGCATTACCCTACAGAGTGCGCAGCTAAAGACATTCCTGTGGCACCACCCAGAGATTCAGCCCACTGCCGACATTTCAGCAGCTGACTACGAAGAAGCAGAACTTCTTCTACTACAACGAGCCCAGAGAGACTCGTTCCCCGATGAGCTAGACTGTCTACAGGGAGGAAAGCCCGTCCCATCAGACAGCAGACTGCTCCACCTGGCACCCGAGAGTGACGCCCATAATCTCATCAGAGTGGGTGGTCGTCTGCGGAGAGCCCCCGATCTACCGGATGACGTTAAGTACCCGATAGTCTTGAACAGCCGACACAAGGTCACAGAGCTGATCATAAAGAAATACGACGAGGATGTGCACCACGCAGGAGCCGAGAGAGTCTTCGCGGAGATCAGACGTCGCTATTGGATACTTCAAGGAAGAGAAGCAGTGCGACGCTTCCAGCGAACCTGTCTAGACTGCCGAAAGTGGCGCGCGCAGCCCAGCATACCCCGGATGGCTGACCTACCTCCCTGTCACCTCCGACTCGGCGACAAGCCATTCCACTCCACAGGCATGGACTGTTTTGGCCCATTGTATATAAAGAAAGGAAGAGGAACCGAGAAGCGGTGGGGTATTGTATTCAAATGCATGACCACCAGAGCGATACATATCGAACTCCTTCCGACCATGAGCACAGACTCATTCCTTATGGCCTTCCGAAGATTCACATCACGGAAAGGAAAACCGTCTACATTGTTGTCTGATCACGGGACAAACTTCAAAGGCGGAGAAAGAGAGCTGAGAGAGAGCTTCCAAGCTATGGGCCCAGAACTTAAGACCCACCTCGCTCCATCCCAGATTGACTTCCAGTTTAATCCCCCGAATGCACCCCACTTCGGTGGAACCTGGGAACGAGAAGTACGTTCTATAAAGACAGCCCTGTACGCCGTGCTTGGGGCCCAGACTGTGGCGGAATAAGTCCTAATGTCAGTCCTCACGGAGATCGAGGGAGTATTGAACTCAAAGCCCCTCGGTTACGTCTCAAGTGATGTAGCAGATGTCGACCCAGTCACCCCAAACACACTCTTGATGGGGCGGCTGGACCCCGCGCTACCCCAGACAATGTACAGGCCTGAAGAAGCGAACGGCCGAAGAATGTGGAGGTACAGTCAAGTACTAGCTGACAAGTTTTGGAACAGCTTTCTACTCCACTACCTACCGTCTCTACAGACCCGCCAGAAGTGGGTAAAAGAGAGAGACAATTTGACAGAAGGAACAGTCGTCATGATTATCGACCAGTCACTACCCAGAGCTATGTGGCCGGCTGGCCGCGTAAGCAAAGTGATCACCGGTGCCGATGGCAAGGTCCGAGCAGCTGAGGTGCTCGTCCAAGGGCGAACTTACACACGACCCGTGGCGAGGCTAATAGAACTGCCCAGACTCCCAGACACTATCGATGACGACCATGACCCCATGACTTTGTGAGTTGACTGACCCTTACAGCGGACCTTGAGTGGTAGACAGTGCGGTTAATCTGTCTCTGCTTAGCTAATTAGGTGGGACTAATTAGGGGGCGGCTGTTGTGAAGGATCAGATTAAACCGAATATATATATTTATTTATGGATATATATTTAATAGTATTTGTATATCGTTTGATATCCCCTGTATATTCCTTGTACATATACACTGAATATCCCTTTAGTCTACTAACAGCCCATAATAGTTTCATTCTCTCATTGGACAAGAACCTGGCGCCAGCAGCCAAGCCCCTTGGTTCAAGTTCAATCGTGCCGACGAACATGTCGTTACTAGCCCGGTTCCGCGTAGGAATACGTCTGGCGAAATACGAATGGTACTATTTGTTCACAGCGCATATATATATGGCGCAAGTAAAGTAGAACTTTCTTTTAGTCCTTTAGTCCATTAGTTCTTTACCCTCCAACCTAGTGGCAAGACGTTAAGCCTCACCCACGATACACGTGTGGTGCAGTATGGTCAACTTGGCCTCAGAATGGCATTGAGACATTGTGTGGATTAATAGTTGAATTGTCATAGTTTGGCACTATACCGTCGAGTGGGACGTATTTCTATTAAGTTAATAATAGTCTATTATGTATGGTGCATCGTTCGGTTAGAGTTATAAAGTGAGCAGTACCCCCATCGTTCCTCGCGTTATCTAGAGTCTTAACCAGGCTGGGCAGACCACGTGTGGTGCTTTCATCCGAGGAGTTCTGGGCCAGGACGAGTGGACCTGCACATTGGATTACCTTACCCGGACGACGGCAAGCCCTACACGGCTTGGATTATCTACTTGCTTTGGGTGCTTTGATTTATGCCATGGATAACAGCCAACACTGGTGAGTGTTGGAACTACCCCCGAGAGGAGCCCAGGTGAGACGGCGCTCTACCCCGAGTGAGGTCGCCTCACGTTTCTTCGTTGTGGACCGGCAGCTACCGTCTACAAGAGGGCCCAACGGTATTCATCTGTGGACCAAGGTTCTGTGGGCACCGTGTTCAGCACTCTGAATTCTCCCAAGAAATCGTTGGCCAGATGGGATATCGCCGGCGGCTCTCCTAACCCCCCCCCCCCCCCCTCTACTGACTTACAACCAGCAGGACCCCCTTTTAGCGTATCCAGCTATAATCATTTAAGTACCATCGCTATAGTTCCCTAAAGAACCAGGTTGTATACTTGCTTCCTGCGTAACCAGAGATTGGACATTCAATGTTGATTTGCCTACGAATACTCATTTGCCTTACAAGTGCATTCAAATCATAAATGTCATTAAGTGAACGTTGTATATACCCTTTGCTATATAAAATATTCGATTTATACATTTGTGTGGACTTGGTTTCATGGTGGGAAAGTGTTCATCATATCTATATCATGTACTGTGTGGCCAGTAGTTAAAGTACATAATCGGTAGTGGTTTAATGATACCATACTCATCAATACAGTCAGGGAATTGTACCCCTCAGTTACAATAACCAAATAGATGAAACCATGTCCCACATCTTAAATGGTTGCCATATATACAGGGGCCTCTACATAAGTAGGCATGACAGAATAGTAGATTTGATAACGAAAGATATCTCTCTTATTTTTAGGTCCTCCATCACACTGTATAAGCATTCTACTGTGAAGCCAAGCATGTTCAACCTGTGCAATAATGATTCCATGTTCTCTAGTATTACAGCTAACACCCCTGATGTATTTGTGGTAAATGAACACCTTAGGGAGGTGTCCATTCTTGAGGTTGGCTGTACTTTTGATTACAGCTTAGAAGAAGCCTTCCTAACCAAAATGCTGAAATACCAACAGCTACAGCAGACCATCTCACAGCTAGGCTACAGATGTAAACTCCTAGTTTTTATCTTTGGCAGCCTAGGGCATGTGCACAAGTTGGTTGTGAGGGGCCTACAAATAGCCGGTCTCCCCAAAAGGAAGGCCAAGCAGTTAGCCAGGTACTGCTCAGTATCAGCAATTATAGGAAGCCGCTCAATTTGGAGGAGGAGGCGCTGTTACCTTTACCCATGATTCTGCCGCCCATGCACCTTGTACCTGACTGTTCTTCATAATTTTCTGATTGCACTCGCATTGTTTATGTCTTTTGTATGAGGCTTCCTTGTACTTCTGTTTATGTGGACATAAATAAACATTTCAAATGTGTGTGTGTGTGTGTGTGTGTGTGTGTGTGTGTGTGTGTGTGTGTGTGTGTGTGTGTGTGTGTGTGTGTGTGTGTGTGTGTGTGTGTGTGTGTGTGTGTGTGTGTGTGTGTGTGTGTGTGTGTGTGCGTGCGTGCGTGCATGTGTGTGTGGGTATGCGTGTGTATCTGAAGTGTTACTGAAGAAAAGAAAAAAGAAAGCTTTGTCTCATTAACTCTGATTAACATAAGACATTTGAGATTTTTGTTTCATGATGTCAACACTGAACGCATAGCCAAATTATTCTCTATACTGGACTAGTGTTGATCAAAGTATTTTGTAATGATTGTGATTTGGTGTTGGACAGGGACACTACAGGCCCAATATGTGTGTGTGTGTGTGTGTGTGTGTGTGTGTGTGTGTGTGTGTGTGTGTGTGTGTGTGTGTGTGTGTGTGTGTGTGTGTGTGTGTGTGTGTGTGTGTGTGTGTGTGTGCGTGCGTGCGTGCGTGCGTGCGTGCGTGCGTGCGTGCGTGCGTGCGTGTGTGTGTGTGCGTGCGTGTCTGTGTGTGTGTGTGTGTGTGTGTGTGTGTGTGTGTGTGTGTGTGTGTGTGTGTGTGTGTGTGTGTGTGTGTGTGTGTAGGTGTGTGTGTGTGTGTGTGTGTGTGCGTGTGTGTGTGTATTGGCAGAATGTCTGCCACAGCTAGTGGTCCTCTACCATTTCAGCGAGTCATGAGTGCTGCTGCTAATTGCTGCCTGGGTTGATTGGTGCTGCTGCCTGGCATGTATATATGTGCAGGGGATGAGAACAACACAGTGTGCCACTCTACCTCTCCATTGACAGCAGTAGTGGTAGGGAGTGGATGATAAATTAGATTAGGTTGGATCAACAAGAGGACAGCGTTCAGTGATCAGTGTTGACAAAGTCGTGCAACAAAATGAAAACCAAAGATGTTGATATTGCTCCTCAATCATCCAGAGTGGTGACCCGGGAGACGTTCTGTCTCAGGGCTTGCACATAGACGGTACAGGTTTGAACAAACAGACAGAACCATCACACACACACACACACACACACACACACACACACCAGACATCTGAAGTCACTATCTTGCCCACAGACCTGCCTTGCCTTGCCGTGCCTTGTCGCTGCTGCGTGTGCCGGTTTCTCCACCATGGACACGAGCGAGTTAATACACATGCTTACTGGCGTGGCACTGCCAGGGAGGTGGCACACCGGCTTTCACTTATCTCATCCAAATTCACAGACAATAAAACCCTGGTTTGATCTCCACTCCAGTGCCAGATAATTCTGTCTCGTCGGTAAAGTACCCAGTGGCGTCGCGTGAGTAAAATAACAGGGAAGCCAAAAGAAATTATAAAAAAAAAAATTATTAAATATTTTATTAATATATTTTTTTTTTTTTTTTTTTTTTTTTAGTCAAGCAGTCACCATGTACACTACAGTATGGCTCGGCGGCCAGTCAAACTTTCTTTTTATTTATTTAACAGATTGCAGAATGGGTACATTACAGTACGGCTCAATACACACAATTGTATAAGGGGATGCAGACCAGAGAAAGACGTTTGTCTTGTTTACATCAGGGTCATTAATACTGCTGGAGCATTGGTTCATTTTTGGTCCGATTATTCCTTGCACGATTTTGCGCGCCGCGTGGGAGCAAATTCGAGACACATATTCGGTTGCAAAAAGGTGTCCCACGGTCTCCTCTATGGCCGTGAATATTTTCACGCGGATCGGAATCACGGCGCGCCCGTGGGACACTTTTCCGTTTCGGCAAGTTTATTCCACGCTTTCGGTTTTCCTTTTCTAAGCATTTTCGGGGCTACATGTGAATGAGTAAAAGTTGCGGGACGCCCAGATGTTTCCACGATAGAAAGCTCGCGTGGATCCCATAATAGGCTCACTTAATACAGCGTTTTTAAAATCACGCGACATTTTCAGGGTCGCGAGCCGACCTTTTCCCCTCGTTTTCGATGATGGAAGTGATTAAGGAAAAGCTTCGGCACGCCGAGAGGTACCCGTGGATTTAATCTCGCGAGGATCGGGGCAATATTCGGCCCGTGGGAGCAGTCACGGGTTAATACAATGTTCAGAGTGCAGAGGGGAGGTGTGCAGAGGGGAGGCCACACTCAGGATTCTTCTCACAGCCCCGTTTTAAACTTTTAGGCTGTGGCAGTCAGCTCGAATCTGATTGGCTAGGATCGGATTTGGACTCTAGATACATGAATCACATGGTTGAGGCTGGAGAAAGAGACCTACCCCCTGCCTCCTCTCCTCTATAGCTGCAGTGAGCACAGTGAGTCTGACAGTGTGTTAGAGGAAGTGAGAAGGAGAAGAGGGAGACATTTAAAAAAAATAAAAAAATTATAACACAGATGCACAGATGAAAAAGAATGTAAACTATATTAAAAAATAATTATATATATATATTTTTTTTTTTTCATATTTCATATTTGATATTAATTCATATTTTAATAGGGAGGCATGGCTTCCGTTGGCTTCCATAAGGATTCGCCACTGAAGTACCCAGTGCTGAACCCAGTGCTGAACTTTATGGATTTATGGTGAACTCTTGTGAAACTATCAGTGTTTAATTTTTTTTACTCCTCGTGTTTTTCTCTTTTCCCCGTATAGACTTTGGTGTGTCACTCCGGCAGCACCCCGGCTGCTTTCTCGTTTTAGCTTGGCTTTTTAAACAAATTACAGTCGATTTCCCCACAGGAGTTCTGCCTTCAACACAAAGCCTCCAACTACAATGGACTAGATGGAGGACAGGAGGGCGGAGGTGAGTCATTTTCAGGAGTTTGTGCACATTGAAGTGAACACGACATCAGCAGTTTAACTGATCAAACTCTTGAGGTGAAGACAATTTTATTTTATAGACTTACGCCCAGAATCTAATAATGTTGGATATATGCCTTGAATTATTGTGTAATTGAGATGCAACTATGAACCGTTTGAACTATGTGTTGCATGATGTCTCTCCCACAGCTGTGCCCGGAACATTTGAACATTGCTGACTAATTTATACATGATTGGGTGCAGCTGTGAGCAAAATGCCTTGTTGGGAGAGAGCCTGGGGATTGGCTGACAAGTAGTCTCCACTGGCCTATATTTGATTTCATAATTATATTCTATTCTATTGTGCTTAACTTAGTTCATATTTCATTTTATATTACACCACCTCTTTATTGTGATTATAACCTAACCCTGAAGCACCCAAATGAGTGAAGGAGAGGAGTTATTTTTCATTTAATAATAATAATAATAATAATAATAATAATAATAATAATAATAATAATAATAATAATAATAATAATAATAATAATAATAATAATAATAATAATAATAATAATAATAATAATAATAATAATAATAATAATAATAATAATAGTCATTGCATTACTGCTGATCAGCACGCCTATCAGAAATAAATGTTTACTGTATGATAATCTCAGAACCAAGGATTTGAAATTACCTGGTTACCACTGCCAGACTTGGAGCAAATAACGCCACGTTGCGAAGGCTATCTCGGCCTGTGGCTTTATATTTCCCAAACAAATCATATACTGTTTATAAGATCTATGTTCTAGTGTTCCAACAAAATCTCAATCAAAAGATCTACCCCCCCTCCCCCCCCCCTCACAGTGAGCTGTGGTGTTCCACAAGGAAGCATACTAGGACCGCTACTGTTCCTAATTTATGCAAATTACATGTCATCAGCATGTGACTGCAACTTGTTCTTGTTCGTGGACGACTCAGCCCTGCTGGTCTCTGACAAGAACAAGTTACAGGTTGAAAAAACGCTCAGCTCAGAACTCGGCAGAATCTGCACCTGACTCGCTGTTAACAAACTATCATTACACCTGGGTAAAACAGAGTCCATTCTCTTCGGATCAAATAACAAACTCAGCAAGACCGACGGCTTCTCAGTTACAGTGGGTGACAATATTGTGACAAGGAAAGATGAAATTACATACCTGGGTTCCATCCTAGAGGCAAATCTTTCCTGTGACAAAATGGCATCCAATGTAATAAAAAAAGTCAACCAACAAACTCGATTCTTGTACCGGATCTCCTCTCTGGTAAACAAGAATACCCTGAAGGGTACTACGACTATGCTTGCACCTCATGGTACCAAAGCACGTCAAAGGCGCTAAAAACAAGATTACAAACATCACAAAACAAACTGGTCAGACTACTACTTGACCTTACTCCTAGAACCTACCTCACCCCTGCCCACTTTGACTACCTAGGATGGCTTAGAGTAGACAACAGAGTACAGCAACTTGCAATGGGCCTGGTCTACAAGATACACTACACCACTAAGGTACCCATGTACATGTCAAAATACTTCCCAAAGGTCAGTGAATACCACGCCCACAACACCAGAGGGAGTTCCACAAATCATGTGCAACCCAGATTCGGCACAAACAAGGGACTAAACACATTTCGCAATTATGCCACAACAATGTGGAAGGCCCTACCCACAGCCGTAAAAAGATGTGAATCCCTACCGACATTCAAAACCGATCTTAAAGAGCACCTACGGGAGGCTGCAATTCGAAACTGGCCACTGTAAATGTCCAAACCCCCCCCCCCCCTCCTAATAGACAGTCTCCTCCCCACCGTATGTATATATTCTCTCCCCACCGTATGTATATTTTTTCTCCCACCCACCCACCATCTAATAATGTACAGTCTCCTCCCCATCATATGTATATATTCTCTGTTAGGATCTATGGGTAACAGTACTGTATATTTGCATATTGTATATGTCACAAAAGTAACAGTACTATATAACTGTATGTCATGTATGTCCCTGATAGATTAGTTCATTGATTCCTGGTAATATTTGACGTCTGTGCTTAGGCTGCACACTGCTCTCTGTGTCTCTCTCCCCCTGCATGTGGCGTGACCTGATGACCTCTGGCTGTAGGCTTTTTCCACACACACCCACACACACAGGACCCCTCTCCCCACACAGACCCATACACACATGCACCCAGAAGCAGATCTCCTATTGATGCTTGCGTCTGACGACTGGCCGGCGCACAAGCACGCACGCACACTCACGTGCACACGCACACACACTCACGTACACACGCGCACAAGCTGTCACGCCCTTTTGAGTTATGGAGATGTTGTTCAAGAATAGGGGTCTTCTACATCTGGAAGCAATTAGCCCCCCTTCTTCTGACCAAGCACACACACACACACACACACAAGCACACACCACACAAACACCCATACATACACACACAGAGACATACACACACACCCCCCTCCCCTTTCTCAAGAGTGTATAAAGTAATATGGACATTCTGCCTCTTTTGTCTACTGGTGATGTGCCCGCGCAGGGTGAGTGACTGTCTTCTTCTCTAATGAATAAAAGCTCCGTTTGAGAAATACTCTGTCTCCGCTTCGTCTTTCGGCCGACTGGTCCACAACTAAATCAATTAAGAACTCACGACCAGGGATAGGCTAATCCCTAACAAATGGAGGTTCCGGAGTGAGAATTGATGTGGGCCAGCCCCGAGGACGGAGGAATGGAGACGCAGAGGAGGAGAAGACGATGCAGAAGGTCCCACTCACACCAGCTGTCTGCAGCGCGTCTGAACCAGGGGTGAGATACCAGCAGCCCCTCAGACGTCCGTGACCAGACCACAAGACGACCGGATGACAGGCAGGAGGAGACGAAGGACAGACGGGCCAGGATGAGAGGCGACCGGAGGAGATGGCAGCTGTGCGAGAGGCCGGAGAGGAACACTGCAGCCAGGCACCGCGGAGACCGCAGATCAATCACCGCTGATCGTCGTCTACGACACGCAGTTCATCCACGACTAGAACGGGGGAAGCGGCCGCAGGAGAGACACTGAGCTGAGTTGGAGTGACGGTGGGGCCGGCCGGCGAGAGGTGGAGAGGACAGTCTGAGACACTGGGAAGGCAGCGGACCGGAGGAGGCACGTTTGTCTAGGGGACCGCACCCTGGAACGGGGACCAACCTCAGGAGGTCAGCCCTTGCCCTCCAGAAGACGAGGCCGACCCAGGTGGGCGGTGCACTGTGACAGAGGGAAGGTAGCGCCCTGATGGACGTTGTGTGTGCCTGAGTAAGGGGGGTCCAACGGGGTTACTGTATCTTCTGTTAGGTTGCCAGAATCTGTGTTTCTCTCTTTCTTCTCTCTCTCTCTCCCGCTTTCTCCCCTCCCTCTATCTCTCTCTCTGCTCTCCTGATGTTGATTATCCCGTCTAGTATTGGATGTGATGCATGTAATGAGGTGACAATCGACGGATACAGATCAATGAACTGTGTGTTGACGTTTTATTTAACGTCAAAAGGGGGAATTGATAGATTAGTTCATTGATTCCTGGTAATATTTGACGTCTGTGCTTAGGCTGCGCACTGCTCTCTGTGTCTCTCTCCCCCTGCATGTGGCGTGACCTGATGACCTCTGGCTGTAGGCTTTTTCCACACACACCCACACACACAGGACCCCTCTCCCCACACAGACCCATACACACATGCACCCAGAAGCAGATCTCCTATTGATGCTTGCGTCTGACGACTGGCCGGCGCACAAGCACGCACGCACACTCACGTGCACACGCACACACACTCACGTACACACGCGCACAAGCTGTCACGCCCCTTTGAGTTATGGAGATGTTGTTCAAGAATAGGGGTCTTCTACATCTGGAAGCAATTAGCCCCCCTTCTTCTGACCAAGCACACACACACACACACACACACACACACACACACAAGCACACACCACACAAACACCCATACATACACACACAGAGACATACACACACACACCCCTCCCCTTTCTCAAGAGTGTATAAAGTAATATGGACATTCTGCCTCTTTTGTCTACTGGTGATGTGCCCGCGCGGGGTGACTGACTGTCTTCTTCTCTAATGAATAAAAGCTCCGTTTGAGAAATACTCTGTCTCCGCTTCGTCTTTCGGCCGACTGGTCCACAACTAAATCAATTAAGAACTCACGACCAGGGATAGGCTAATCCCTAACATCCCTATGCCATAAATGTCATGATGTCATGTATGTTGTGTATGTCATAAATGTCACTATGAATTGAAAATGGGGGACCCTGATGTAAACAAGACAAACGTCTATCTCTGGTCTGCATCCCCTTAACAATTGTGTGTATTGAGCCGTACTGTATTGTACCCATTCTGCAATCTGTTAAATAAAGTTTTGATTCATTCAACAAAATCCGTCCATAGATTATGGCTGTACAGGACGAAATGTATAGGATTGATTGAGCTGGCAACCTGTGTCTCTGGATGATTTCGGTCTCAATTAAATAAAAAAGGCGATATTCTCCTTCGAAATATTCTTTCACTGGCACGCCTGGCATTACGAGGCCTGCGTCTGGCAACAATTCCTGCTGGCATGATCACTTGTGACGCTGGCAGTGACGCTGGCATGATGCCTCTTTATAGCTGTGGTATATCATGCCACATTTAACTCAGAAAACGTGTTGAGAATTGTCCCTGAAAGGTTGTAAGTATAGGAGTGATTTTGCCAGGTGTCTTTTAAGTCACAGGAATCAGGGGGCCAAACTACAGGGGGGCCTTGAGGCTCTACATTGTTACATAGAACAGATCCCTGTTGCTGATAAGAGGAACTCTGCAATAATCATAGTCATTTTATTTAGTAAGTACTACTAGAATGGTGTGGAATATGAATGCTTCATATTTCCAGTCTTTAACAACCAGTGGTTAATAGTTGACAATCAAATGTACTGGTAACCCAATTTTGATTAAGGAATGCTTAGATAACAAGAAAGAGCAGAGTGTGTGTGGTTAGAGACGGTTTGGGCTGTGGTCACACTAGATCAATTTACATATAGTGTTGGCCAACAGCTGAAAACCGAGAGGAGACAATGGAGTGAATAGATAAACATGTCCCTGTTATGGGCTGAGGTCTCTTGTGAAACAACCTGAGAGACAGCTGCAAAAGGAGGGACTATGTTTCAGTATTGCAAGTAATCAGTACACTTTCTAAATGTATTTTCTATACTCAGTTTAGCTTAAATTGAACTGCAAATATTCCTGTTGTGATGTGCTAATTATACTGAATGCAATGATATTAAATATGAAATGGTTATGATTAGAATCACAGGGTTTTGAAATTAAGCAACTTCTGAACCAAATTGCTAGTACATAAAATGGTATGAATAATAACTGTTTAGAATAGATATTGATTCAAGTTAAAACATTATTATTAGAAAATATGTGAGTGGACTTAATGATAAAAACTGTGATTCTCGTCTAGCATAAAGATCCTACTAGTCAAAAATGGTATGTCTGTGTTCATCTGGTTAACACCAATTCGAAAATATAAATCTTGAATTGAATAACAAAACTATTAAATCAATTGGACAGTAAATCTATTCTGAGATTTGGAACAAAGAATAGAAGCCGTTGGGTTGCTAGAGACAGCCCCTTTTTTCAAATTGAACTAAGAGAGCCACTGATTGGAAGAAACGTCTCCTTGATGTCACTTCCTGTGACATCACGCAGATACTCCAGGCTCTTTCATAAAAGGGGGTGCTGGGAAACAAAGGAACACACAGAGACGGAGACCACACAGAAGACAGAAACGAGAACAGACAAAGAAGAAATCACCACAGCAACCAGACAACGCAGATCCATCCAGGAGAGCTTCCTGGTTCCAGAGAAAAGATCTTGATGAGTTAGCTAGAAATAATCCAAAGCTGTTTTGATCATTCTTTATATGGAATCTTCCAGCCGAGACTCATGCCTGAGCTCGCTGGAAACCAACTTTAGATAGTATGCAAATAAACGCACATATTCTGATTAGAGCGCTGCATCCTGTCTGATGATTATTCCGCCGCCGCCTCTTCTCCTTTACCGGGTAATTCAGTCAGTAGCAGACGTATAGAACATCGCAGAGTACTCTACTAGAAATATAGTATACATCACGGACAGCTGAATCTCGTTACCATATAGCACTTAGGGATCTGCGCTTATTTACCACCACCTCTGTGATGACGGCAGGTACGTCACGTTAACGATGTTATATGAGTATTGGCTGAGCGTCCCGCTCTAGCCTATTGAGATATCCCTTATCTCCTAGTACCTACTGTACACCACCACGAACAACTTATGCACCCATACATGACCGGGTCCCGCCCCTATGGAGGTGTAGCCTATAAGACCATGGTCATGGTCACCAAACACCCTTCCTCGCCAAATCCTGTTCCAGTAAAAGATCCCTCAAAAGGGAACTCAGGGCCGCGTAGAGCGGGACGCTCAGCCAATACTCATATAACTAGGTTATCTACATAACCTATCATTATATATCGTATGGCTATCGCGTCCCGCTCTAGCCTATTGAGATATGGGTTAGAGCGGACGCGAGACCCGACAGATGTACCCCCTGAGGACCCGTAAGCCCACATCAAGGGGTGCAGGGAGCCCTGTCACCCCATCCTCCCTAACGAAGGGGGGGCGCAGTCAACTCCACCTGAATGCGAACAAGAGGGAACTAGAACCCCTTGAACCCACCGCACAGGCGGAGCCACGTGTGACTTAACACACTGTGGCCCATACCCACACACTCCTGCTACCCTACCAAAGGACAGGAAGCAGGAAAGGCCACAGACCCCAGAACCGCCTGGGAGACAGAACCCCCGGTCATGTCCATGAGGTAAAACCTTACAAAGGGGCCTGGGGAGGACCATGAAGCTGCAGCACAGATGTCCCCCACCGAGGCCCCACCCAGGAGAGCGGCAGAGGCAGCCACCCCACGAGTGGAGTGCGCCCTGACGCCCCCAGGGGGATCCTGCCCAGCCAACGTGTAGCAGAGGGCAATGCCCTCGCACAACCAATGGGACAGGCGCCGTGTCGACAGTGCCTTACCAGCACTAGACCCACCGTAACAGACAAAAAGCTGATCGGTAACCCTGAGGTCCTGAGTACGGCTGAGGTAAATTCCCAAAGCACGGACTGGACATGACAGGTGAAGGCCCGCATCCAACTCACTGGCGTGAGGAGGAGGACGAAACGCCTGAACCACAATATCCCGGGAGCGGAAGGAACTCCGGATATTTTTAGGCACAAAAGCAGGATTAGGTCGCAGAGTGGCACCGCAATCGGACTGAAAAGACAGGCACTCTGGACGTACCGAGAGAGCACAGAGCTCACCCACGCGTTTAGCGGAAGTGACAGCCAGCAGGAACGCGGTCTTAAAAGACAGCCGTTCCAACGGCGCCTGCTCGAGCGGCTCAAACGGGGCCAAGGACAACCGACCGAGGACCAATTGAAGACCCCAAGTCGGAGCCAAGGGGCTTTGCACTGGCTTAACGCGTCGAGCGCCAAGCAGGAAACGCTTCACAAGAGGGTGGCTGAACAAAACAGTCCCCTCAATTCCCTCATGATAGGAGGATATAGCCGCCGCATATACCCTCACCGTCGAAGCCGACAGTCTATCAAGAAGAGACTGGAGATAACTCAGGACAGCATCCAGGGGGCAAGAGACTGGGTCCCAGCCCCCCGCCTTACACCACTCTTGGAATGCACGCCATCTGCCCGCGTAAACCGCGACAGTGGAGGGAGCATGCGCACACCGGATGGTATCAACCACCGAAGGGTCCATCCTCTCCAGACTCACCCTCCCACCAGCCACACCAACAGCCGTTGGCCCAACACCGGAAACTAGAACAGTGACCCGTCGTGCTGTGAGAGGGCCGTCGCCGACCAAGGAATGACCCAAGGAGGAGCGACCAGAAGCTGGATCAAGACCGGGAACCATACTGACTTGCCCCGGTCCGGCGCAACCAGGACCACCGTCCTGCGCTCCCTCCGTATCCGCTCCAACAGCTGACCCAAAAGCTGTACAGGAGGAAAGGCGTACAGAAGACCGGGCGGCCATGGAAAGGTCGAGAAGGCATCCACCCCCAAGGGGGGATGATCTGCTCGACTGAGCGAGAACCACAAGGGGCACTTGTGAGAGCGTCGGCACGCAAACAGATCTACCGAGGCCTCCCCGAACCGATCCCAGATCTGCCTGACTATGTCGGGGCGGAGTTCCCACTCGTCGTGATGAGGACTGCCCCGAGACATCATATCCGCCCCCATATTCTCTGTACCAGGAATGTGGAGCGCCCTCAGACTGCGCAGCCTGCGGGATGCCCATAGCCAAAGTTCGATCGCCGCCCGGAGCAGGCGGATGGAACGAGTCCCACCCTGCCTGTTGATATACGCTGCTGCCGTCATACTGTCTGTCCTGACCAAAACGTGTTCGCCTACCACCAGGTGGTCGAACCGTTTGAGGACCAGGAGGACCGCCTTCAACTCCAACACATTGATATGCAGGGTAGCTGGGCCAGCATGACCCGTCCAGCTGCCCCCCACAGCATGGGTCCGAGAGAGGCGTCGGTGAAGACCGTGACGTGTGAGCTCCTGCTGCCTATGGGGACCCCAATGGTGAGGATACCCAGCCTCCTCCAGTGGGTGAGATCTCCCCATATCGACAAAGGAACCGTCAACCATTTCCTTTTGTCCCTCACCGGATCTATTCTCAAAGAGAGAAACCACCTCTGTATCCTACTCATAAAGAGGAGGCCAAGAGGAACCACCGTGTGAGCAGATGCCATAATGCCTAGCAGACGCATCACTTGCAGCGCCGTAACCGTCCCTCCCAGACGGAAACCCCGGAGCGCGTGACGGAGAATCACCCGACGCTGCTCCGAGAGGGTTGCAATCATGGGCCCTGACCTCAACGTCAAGCCCAAGTACTCCACCTGTTGACTGGGAAGAGGGGTACTCTTCTTCCAATTCACAGCAAAACCCAGGTTGGTGAGGAATTCCACCACCAGCCTGGTATGAGACCTGGCAACCTCCTCCGAACGACTGAGGAGTAGAATGTCGTCGAGATAGAATAGAACTCGTAACCCCCGACGACGCAAGGGCTCCAGTGCAGTCGCCACGCACTTGGTGAATGTGCAGGGAGCCAGAGAATAACCGAACGGCATCCTCTGGTACTCGTACGCTACGCCCTGGAACAGGAACCGTAGGAATTTCCTGTGAGGAGGGTAAATGGGGATGTGAAAATACGCATCCTTCAGGTCTATGGAGGTGAACCAGTCTCCCCTCCTGACAGCAAGCAGAAGGAGTTTGACGGTCAACATTCTGAACGGTCTCGCTACAATCAACCGATTGAACGCGGACAGATCCAGTATAGGTCTGACCCCCCCTGTTTTCTTGGGTATAGAAAATAACGGGAGTAGACACCTGACATTGCGTCCTCTCTCGGAACCACAACGACGGCCTGCTTCGCCAACAGAGATTGGATCTCGTCGGCCAGGGCTGTCACTGCGTCTGACCCTGACAATAGGGTCGGTACCAAACCCGAGAGCGGAGGATGGGATTGTGCGAACTGCAAAACAAACCCCTCCTCCAATGTTCTCTCCATCCACCGATCCAGACGGCATTCCTGTCGCCATATGTGAAAATAATCCCACAGCGCACCCGCCGTCACCTGACGCTGGGCCGCAAGGAACAGTAGATAGTGGGCCTGGTCCCTCCCGCTGTGCGACGCACCCAAGGGGGGACCCCGACAGAAAGGGCCAGTTTGATACGGGAGAAGCTGTCATCAAACTTGTTGACACACTCCCCCCCCTGAACACCCCTCTAGCGCATGCTGAGGAGTTGTTCCGCAGCTAGACATGCAAGGCATGAGGACCCCATGGGCTCCTACATGCCGAAGCCCTGCAGTGATATTGCTACCACCCAAATCACGCTCGCCTCTCCTTTGCAGACCACTGCCGCTGAGACGGGAGTGGGAGGCATCAGCGCGATACCCCGCCTGGCGAAGGCGAAGCCGGGGTAACCCCTGCTGTGCATTCAACAGAAGAGGCAACGAGTCCCCCAGCTGACCACTGAAGCTAGTGGCAGCTGTAACACCAGGTTCCTCCCACCCACAACCTGTGGTGTAGGAACCACGCAACGGAACATTCTCACGGACAGACCCAGGCTCAGCCATCAACTGGGTGTCAGCCCCTGTCCCCATGAGAAGTGAAGAATGGGGCCGCATACGCTTCAATGAAGGTTCGCGGCCCGCAGCCAAAGGAGAACGATCAGAGCCCCGCTTCCGTGAGTAACAGAGAGAGGATTGAACGGGGAGCGGGCTGCTCGCGGCAAAATGACGATGGCTTGTTTTACCAAACTCGAATTCACCCAAAATGGCCGATCCCTCGGCCGCCAAGGCTGTCGGCCTTGCGGTACCCTGTTGACTCTCCAACCAGGGCACCACTGGCGGGGGAAACATGGCCGCCTGTTGAGGATCTCGCCACAGTCGTTGATGAGACCGTGCTCCCACCTCTGGCTGCACAGCGTGAGGCGGTGTAGGACCCAGATCAACAACCGCCTGCGCCTCCACAGAATGCCCAAAAAGACTATCTGTGGAAAAAGGAGTCGTGAGGAGAGAAAACCTATCCTCTTCCCCAAGAGGAGATTGCTCCAACCAAACATGCCTAACAACCAAAGTTGATAGCATCCTAATCCTCCCCGCAGTTATAGCTTGCGACTGAGTCAAGATCTCCATAACACCCCAAACATGAACCATGTTTACAATGCCGGCTGGACCCAAAGTCCTACTACCCGACGCCACTGTGGATAGGAAACTAGCCAGCTGAGCCATAACACTGGCCGCCGCTAAATACCATCCTGTAGCAGTATACAACTCATCCGACCATACTGCCAACCTCCGAGCCGATTCGCTATCAAGCATCGGCCGGGCGGGACGTCGTTCATCCCCGCCTGGGCACAGGAAAAAAGCTACCTGGCTGCTTAGCCACGGTACCCCCGGCCTGCACCCTGTTGTTAGCCCCTTTACCTGCAAAAAAGGTAAATAGGACTCAGCGAAACCCCCCACATCCACCACGACTGACCTTCATCAATGAAGCTGGTAAGAGGAGGGAAAAGCGGTATCCCGCGGCGGGGATTATTAGAACAACGACCCATTTCAGCGTCAACATCAGCATTAGCAGAAGTAGCAGTAGCAGCATTAGCGTTAGCAGCGTGCTCCAGGATTGCCAGGAAACCGTCCACTGCAGTGGAACGATCACCAAGCCGCCCCGGCCCTGGCGCCGAAACATACTCCACAGCATTACCAATACCGACATTGATGCCTAATGACACAGACCTCACCTTTGTACAAGCCGACTTTGCTAGTCAAACCTTGTACACTGCCCCCCGGTCTGCCGTCGTCAGCCGAGGAAACATCAGCACAGGCCCCATGTGTCGCTGAAACATGCTCCGAAGATGCCAGGGAAAAGCAAACCTCCGGTAAGCTTTCAACATTACGAACCTTCTCTAATCTTTTCATACTACTAGTTACATACGGTGCACGCAGCCGATATGATGGAACGAAAATAGAGGAAGGGTGTTTGGTGACCATGACCATGGTCTTATAGGCTACGCCTCCATAGGGGCGGGACCCGGTCAGGTATGTGTGCATAAGTTGTTCGTGGTGGTGTACAGTAGGTACTAGGAGATAAGGGATATCTCAATAGGCTAGAGCGGGACGCGATAGCCATACGATATATAACTGGTCGGTGCAATTGGTGGCAGCCTTTCTGGATACCGAGCAGATTTGATGAGGCTCATTTACATAGAAAGGGGACATGTTCCGCCCATATTACGATCCCAGCTGCGATGCCCACAATGAGAAACGTCACTCATTGACAAACTTGAACGAGGCCTGCACCCCTGCCACTCCTGGTCCGAGTGTTGTTTTCACCTACCTTGGTAGTAAGACGTTCTCTGGACCGCTAGTTAGCTGTTACACAATTTTGTGTTACTCCTTGTGTATTCTATATGCTCAGTACTCTGCGTCGAACTTACCCTTATTATCCTGTGTGTAGGATTGCACACATCCGGCCTGCACCCCCACCTTTGGACCTGACCAGCCTGCACTATCCCGGGTCCGCATGGACACACATCACCCGTCTGTATTCTCTCACTCCAACAATTGACTACCTGCCTTCATTGTCATTCTCTGGGTTTCACATTAAATGCCCTAAACCGCCTCATTCTACTGTGCCTTGTGTTCTGCTCCTGGGTTCTCGCAACACCCCTTTTAGGAAACGGTTACAGGTAGGCTCAAATACACAACACGGGAGACAGAGGAAAGTTCAACCCCCGAAGGGCATTTAATAATATGTTGCAAAAAGTAAACGCACTCCAGTGCGGTGTGTGTGTGTGTGTGTGTGTGTCTTGAGCCTGGCGGGTGGGTATCCGTGACCGGGGGGAAGCAGGGGGTTGAAGCTGTGGGGATAACGGAGAGAGAGACGGGGTATGTTTTCCACTGAGAAACGAGGGGAAGCACACGTAAAAAACACGAGGTAAAAACACGGGGAGTAAGTAAACAACGTCGAAAATCATGGAACGGGTGGAGACACGAAAAAACACAACGGGAGTATGGTTAGCATGATGATGAAAAAAGCATAAGGAATAGAGGTAATGTCAAGATACTTGCCAGGCCGTCAATAAACAAAGATCTGACGCTGATGCATGGAGATCCTGGTCTTCTTGTCGGTGGTGTGGTGATTAGACGGCAGGTGTGGAGTCTCCATACATCAGCATGTTGATTATCAGCTGTGCCTTTTGTGCACCCGTAGAGCGGGCGCCGAAGTGCAGGGATGAATGGGGCAGACACAGGGTTAGAGACATACATGGGGTTGTGTGAGGGAGACAGAGAGGATTGTGCAGTTGAAACCGTAACAACCCCCCCATAAGAAAATTAAAGTAGATTTTGAGTGTTTTTTTTGGTTTGGCCTAGTTGGTTCAGTAACCAATTGGGTTTGGTTTAGGTGTTCACTAACCTCCTTGAGATACCCAGAATTGCTACCCAGCCTATCTAAATTAAAGTCACCCATTATGAGCATTTCAGTATCAGGATACAGAGATAAAACATTGGCTTTTTAATCAACAGAGGTGATACACTCCAATGACAATTAGTGAATTATTTGTGCCCAATCTCAGCATTTCACAACATTTGGCAATAGTGATTGTAGAACGTTAACAGAAAAACGTTTTCACATACAAGATAACGCTTGTTATTACTATTATTATATATATATTTATTTCATGTTTTTATTTTTAATATATATATATATATATATATATATATATATATATATATATATATATATATATATATATATATATATATATATATATATTTGTTTTGTAAAGTTTTAAATTAGTACACTCATTTGAGTAGTGGAAAAGGGGTAGGATTAAATACATGTATTACTTATTCCTACTCCTTTTCGAACATGTAAATTGAGTTATGTTTTGCTTTTTGTTTATTTAAATTTTCTTTTTTTCATTTAATGTCTTGAGATCAATGATTTGTTTTGATTTTGATTTTATTTTATTAGATTTTTTTTTTAAATACAAGATTCCAGAAAAACGTCAAGGATGCTGTTGACAGAATCCGGCTATAGGGCGACAATAATGTGGTCAAGAGGCATGGTTTCTATCTTTAGCCTTTAACTGGCGTGGTTTATTTATTCACATGGCAGAGCAGCAGTTCTATAGTTCTCCTCTCACTGAGAGGCTGGGGGGAAAGAGAGAGAGTGGGAGGAGACATCTATATTTATACTCGCCACCTGGTGGTGTTCCTGAGTGGCTCCGCCTAGAGCGCCCTCTAGTGGAAACAGTTATGTATGCAGTCAGACAGTTAAGATAAGATAAGATAAGATATTCCTTTATTGATCCCCTTGGGGAAATTCAGGCATCATAGCAGCATGGGGGGGAGGGGAGGGTACAGGTAGTAAAACAACAACACAGTGTACAGGTAGTAAAAACAACACAGGCAGTGTAAACAATTTGGTCAATATGGTCAATATAATTTACTATCTGACTAGCTGAAGAAATATTCACATTATTCACAGTGTCACATAAGGTGCAGTATGCATAAGGTAGTGTTATAATTTACTATCTACTGAGTATACATTATTCACAGTATCACGGTATCCACTGAAATATACATTATTCACAGTATCACAGTATCCACATAAGGTGCAGTAAGCCTAAGGTAGTGTAGGTTGTCCTCCTTGTGTTCCTATAAGTCCCAGGTCAATGTCTGGTAGCAGTCGCTGCCCCCTGTTGTGGAGCCTGGAGGCTGCTAGTCGCTGCCCACTGTTGTGGAGCCTGATGGCCGCTGGTATAAAGGACTGTCCGAGGCGGTTAGTTGAGTGTCGTGGGGGAATGAGTCTGTGGCTGAACGAGCTTCTCATCTTGACTAGCTCGTCGTAGAGGGGGTGGTAGGGGTTCTCCATGATGGCAGCCAGCTTCCTTATCATCCCCCTCTCTGCCATCACCTCAAGTCTAGGTAGCTCGACTCCCACCACGGAGCTAGCCTTCCTCACCAGCTTGTTGAGCTTGTTGGTGTCCCTTGAGTTGATGTACTAAGCATTACTAACAATCCTACACAGAGCCTCTGACTTCAACACTCCCACTTAGGGTTTGTATTAGCATACTGGATAACTTCTTTGAAAAACATTTTACAAAGGAAATAATATAATTCAAAACATCAACAGGGTATGACAGTCAATATTTACACATTAAACATGACCCTTGCAAATCCCTTCAATTTTTATTTGGAACAGGTTTCCTCATAGTGTCTGCTACCCTGTTGTCCGTTGGACAGTAAACCAGTGTCATTCTTTCTTCTCTGATGACAGATCTGATGAGATGATATTTTCTATATTGACATGCTTACATCTATGTTGACACACTGGGTTCCTAGCAATCACAATGGTTCCCTGGGTGCCCTCATAAACAACAGCCTTCATATATACACAGTGTCCATAATTTTTAAATGATGTTGACAAAACGCCCCTCATCTTCAAAAACCACCATATTTGGTATAGAGCAGGGGTCAGCAACCTTTTTGACATGGAGTGCCTGTTTGAAATATAGTTGTAACGAATGTGCCTCAACAATATTCCATGCATCGTAATCTTTTTTCTCATAATCAGGTCTTTTTAATGATAATTTTTACATTATTACATCATTATTGTTATTGTTATTATTAACAATATTATTATGATGGTTGTATCAACCCTAAAACTGAGTTGGGGGGTGGGAATGCAATGCAGACAAACAGCTGCATACAGTGTGACCATTTCACTCACATTTGCCCATTCATTTTTGGACACATCACACACCATCGGTGTGTGTACTGTACGTGTGCTGTCATAGCTCCACCTACAGGCCTAATGGAGAACACCAGGAGAACACCAGGATGTGAATGGAGGGTGAATGTGAGGTATATCGTGTAAATAAGTTTTGATTGATCGCAAGACTACACTGTAAAAAAAATTATAATAAGTTACCAGAACTTAAAAATATTGAGTTCAGTTACTGTGCATTAAGGTTTTCAGTTTTCAATCCATAATAAGTTAACACTTTGGGTGCCGGGAACCGTCTTTAGACGTCATTCCCGGCCATGCTCAAGTTGCCGGAGGACGCTTTACGTCGTCCTTATATCAATATTTCAAAAATCTGCGATCGGATTCATATGTCCCCTCCGCTGGCCTGAGATCCACCAGCAGGACCCACTGAGTTCTCGGTTCAAGAGCGCCATCTGGTGGCCGATCGGCGCAATCGCTTAAACAGGATGTGCCATAGAGGTTGTGCTAGACGTCCGTATTGCTTCCGGCCACTCGGTACATGTCCCGTGACTCTGGCTCGTCACGCTACATAGCGATCGATTGCCAATAACTCGATAAACAACATGATTTGGACGTATATACCATTATACAAGCTGGAGATGGACCGGGTAAATCGCCATCCCATAATGATTTCTGAATGAATTTCTACTCTACGATGATCGCCCAACGGCGCGCGGAGACTGGGGTGAGTTTGAGCGTGTAACGTTACCGTCTTCGATACTAACTGCTATTATCAACATTTGACCCACATTAGATGATTGGTATAACGCTGCCCACGGAATTATAAACGCCCCCTCGCCCATCCGGTCAACATCAGATGACGTGTAGTAACTTCTAGAAGTACGTCTAGTTGGATTTTTTTATATCGCGCTGATTGCCATCAAACTGTATTTCATCATCAATATAATGCATTTGGGGCTATATATCACGTTCTGGAGAAAGCTGCAGAAAGAGATGAAAACATACTTATACATTAGACCATACTTTACTATGAATATGTGAATGAAAAAGTTTAACGTTGCTACACAATGAACAATACATATAGGACTTTGAATGGGCCCTAATAATGGCAATGTAGCAATATAATTTAAAAAGTTATAGCCCTGCAAAGAAGGGGACTTTCTCCATAGACAAATAGCGCTGGCAATCTATGGTATATCATGAATTTAACCTTAGGCAGCCAAAGTGTTAACAGAAAAATAAGTACACAACCACATTATTTCAACCTAATAAAACTATGTTTATTGTCATTGTTTTAAGAACACAAGTTGACTTGGTAATACTCACATTTTGAGTAAAAAAAATGGCTTTTAACATGTGCAATGTTCAATGAAATAGAAAAATTAATAATACAATTTGGTGAGTAATCCCACTGGTCACAATGGTGACCATAATAATGTTTTTGTTTAAAGGCTCTGCAAATGTTACTGAATGATGTAGCAATGTATTTACAGTGTATGTATTACGCGTGCCTAGGGTTGCCTACCCCTGGTATAGAGGATACATTCCAATTACCTATTACATATTAAGCAATATACTCATAATCTTATCTCCATCACTTCTAGCAGTTGTTCTGGATAATTACACTCCTGTATGGTCATAGCTAGAACCATATATTCAGCTTCACAGGTTGATAGTGCCACTGAGGGCTGCTTCTTTGTTTTCCACAAAACCAGTGAGCTGTCTGTGTTCAAACTCACACAATATCCTGTGGTACTCCTTCTACATGTGGTGTCAGCTGCCCAGTCTGCATCACTGTGGGCTTTAAGTCCTAGACCCTCGCTGCTCTTTCTGAAACACAGTTGTTTATCTGCTGTACCTTTAAGATAACAAAAGACATGTTTGGCTGTAATCTAAATGCTCCTCTGTGGGGTCAGCAAAATGCTGTGACAGTCTACTCACTACAAAACATCGGTCAGGGCGGGTACACATTTGTCACGATCCTAGGCCCGGTCCTGGCTGGACTGGGCAGGATGGTAACATTGGGCAGTGCCCTCCACCTAACACTGGGCAGTGCCCTCCACCCAACAGTGGCTCTCTACCTAACATTGGTCTCCTACCCTCTGTGGATGGCCACCAGAGGGTAGGAGACCAATGTTAGGTAGAGAGCCACTGTTGGGTGGAGGGCACTGCCCAGTGTTAGGTTGAGGGCACTGCCCAATGTTATCATCCTGCCCAGTCCAGCCAGGACCGGGCCTAGGATTGTGACACACATTGTTAAATAAATGAGGCTACCCACAGCTTCTCTGTACATGTCTAAACGTTTCAGGGTCTTTCCCACATAGTTACATCATTGAGAACAGTTTCAGGGTCTTTCCCACATAGTTACATCATTGAGAACATGGTAAGTCATCCACCTCTGTACTTAAACATTGGATTAAACATAGGATCCATTTCAGTATTTAGACATGGACACCTCTGTACTTTAGATCTGGCTGTGAGTGGAAACCCACCTGAGATAACTATGGGGGAATTCACATGTATTACATTACCTGACCTCTGAAGATTGTCTCTGAGTGTAATTCCGCCACCTCCTGCCTTGATCCTATACCAACAGCATTTCTCAAGCGGGTGTTCGATAGTGTCTCAAATCATGTCCTTGAAATCATAAATATGTCGCTTCAAACAGGCACTTTTCCAGATGCATTTAAAACGGCTGTAGTAAAACCACTACTAAAGAAAACAAACTTAGATGTAAACGAACTAAAAAGCTATAGGCCAATATCGAACCTTCCATTTATCAGCAAGATATTAGAAAAGATAGTCTCAGTACAAATAAACTCCTTTCTCAAAGATAATAACATCATGGAGGAATTACAATCAGGTTTCAGAACAAATCACAGCACTGAAACTGCCCTTACTAAAATAGTTAGCGACCTCAGGCTAAACTCCGATGCTGGCAAAGTCTCAATTCTTGTCCTATTGGACCTTAGTGCAGCGTTCGATACGATTGACCATAATATCCTGATCAGTCGTCTTGAAAGACTGGTTGGCTTTTCCGATCATGTACTAAATTGGCTCATAACATACATTAAGGGGAGAAGGTTCTATGTTAAGCTTGGAGACAATGTATCCGAGAAACATGACAGCAACTTTGGAGTTGCACAAGGAAGCTGCCTTGGTCCATTACTCTTCTCACTATATATGCTGCCCCTCGGGGACATCATTCGAGACCACAATGTATGCTTCCATAGTTATGCTGATGATACACAACTATATATCTCCGCAGAACCAAATAACACTACAGCCATACAGTCCATTACAAACTGTCTGTTAGCAATAAACAAGTGGATGAACAATAACTTCCTAAAATTAAACGAAAGCAAGACCGAAATCCTATTGATCGGCCCAAAAGCGAAAAGGGAAGTGCTGTGTGAAAACCTGGGGAGTCTGTCATCCTATGTAAAGACTGAGGTTACAAGCCTAGGTGTCATCTTGGACTCAGACCTGACCTTTAAGTCTCATATTAATAAGGCCATGAAAACGTCATTCTTCCACCTAAGAAACATAGCGAAAGTAAGACCTTTCGTAAATAAAAAGGATGCAGAGACACTGATTCATGCTTTTGTCTCAAGCCGGCTTGACTATTGTAATGCACTGTTCACTGGTCTTCCCAAAGCAACCATTGGGAAGCTTCAGCTTATCCAAAACTCTGCAGCTCGATTACTAACTCATACAAAGAGAAGAGAACATATCACTCCAGTCCTAGCCACTCTGCACTGGCTTCCAATAACTCATAGAATTGATTTTAAGGTCCTTTTCCTGACATATAAAGCTCTTAATGAGCAAGGCCCAAAATACATAGCAAATTCCCTAGTTAGTTATCTGCCCTCAAGAACGCTACGGTCATCCACTACAGGTTTACTAGACACATCCAGAAACCAAAAGAGGATAGGAAGTATGGCATTTGCCAACTATGCCCCAAAACTATGGAACACACTACCAACACACATCATAAACGCCAGCTCCATACACATTTTTAAAGGAAAATTAAAAACGTACCTATACAGTCTAGCTTACAAATAGTGTATCATGCCTTAGGGAAAGCGAGTATCTTATTGAAATGTTTTTATTATTATGTTTTTATTTTTTATGTATTGATCTTTTACTGAAATGTTATTTTACTGTACTTTGCCTATTGCCGTACTTTTATTACTGTTGTCTTATTAATGTGATGCTTTATTTTTAGTACCCGGAGCTGCTAACTGGCCAACGTTATGAGAGCTAACGTTGCTACCTGCTGTACCCGGAGCTGCTGGCTAGCTGACGTTATGAGAGCCAACGTTGCTACGTACTGTACAAGTGTATTGGTTTAGTGCACTTCCTACTTCCGGTTGCTGCTAAACAAGTACAAGTGCATTGGTTTAGTGCACGTTATGAGAGCTAACGTTGCTACCTACTAGATATTGGTTTAGCATTGGTTTAGTACACGTTATGAGAGCTAACGTTGCTACCTACTAGTTATTGGTCTAGTGCACTTCCTACTTCCAGTTGCTGCTAAACAAATACAAGTGCATTGGTTTAGTTCCTAACTGGCTAACATTATGAGACATAACACAAAGACGCTATGGCTTGGAAAAGCCTTATGGATCCATAAGGCTTGGAAAAGCCTTATGGACCCAACTCTTTAGATGAGGGAACGGGTACATACAATACGCGACCACTAATAAAAAAGTAACTACACTAACGTTATGAGAGCTAACATTGCTACCTACTGTACAATTGCATTGGTTTAGTGCATTTCCTACTTCCGGTTGCTACTGAACGGACATGTTTGTGCCGACCAAACTGGTCAGCAAATTACTGTTTTCATTTTTACGTTATTATTATTATTTTTTTTTAAACATTGATCTTAACTGATCACTGTGACTTTATTGCTTTTATCGTTATATATGCTTATGTTTGTGTACAGCACTTTGAGCTACATGACATGTATGAAAGGTGCTTTATAAATACTTACTTACTTACTTACTTACTTACTTACTTACTTACTTACTTACTTACTTACTTACTTACTTACTTACTTACTTACTTACTTACTTACTTACTTACTTACTTACTTACTTACTTACTTACTTACTTACTTACTTACTTTAACATGGAATTAAACATAGGATCCATTTCAGTATTTAGACATGGACTCTTAATCAGGTATTTAAACCTGGATTCTACTCCCGTATTTAAACCTAGAGTATCATCCTCCTGCATCTAAGCAGTGTAGCCACCCTCCTTCAGTATTTAAACATGGAGTACCCTCCTTCAGCATTTAAGCAATTAGTCACCCTCCTTCAGTATTTAAACATAGAGTACCCTCCTTCAGCAATTAAGCAGTTAGTCACCCTCCTTCAGTATTTAAACATTGGAGTACCCTCATTCAGCATTTAAGCAATTTTCTACGAACCATACTTTGTATTTGTTGTGGCCTTCAATACCCTCCTGGATTGAATACACACATTTCCCTCCCACTGTCTGTCTGCCCTCTGGCAACTTGGTTGAATACACCCATTTCCCTCCCACTGTCTGTCTGCCCTCTTTGGGGGACAATGTGACCTCTTTAATGGTCGGGGTTACCCCACTGACTACTCTGTAGCAGTAATCAACGGGGGTAGGTCGTCCTCGTCACTCCCTTTCCTGGCATAGTCTGTCAGATACTTTGGGGGTTTGTGTTCCCTTGAGGGATACCTCCCACTGCTTGGGGCACTTGACGTCACCCTCGGGTGCTCCTCGTCATCGCCCTCTGGGGGTGGCTGACTGTCTCCCTGCACGACCGTACTAAGTACACTGGGCTGATGTGTCTCTGTTTCTACACACCTTACTCTGGAGTCCAGCTCTGGCTCCTCTGTCTGTGTCTCGCTCTCACATGTTGCCTTTGTGACAAACTTGACTAGCATGTGTTTCTGCACTCTCCCTTTACCGGGATGATAAACTAGGAAAGCAGGGCTTCCCTTGTCGTGTCCTACAAAAAGTCCTTTTACACATCTGTACTCGGGCTTTCCCCTGTCCTGCAGGTACGCATAACACACTGATCCAAATCGGTGCATTCTGGCTAGATTACACTTCTTTCCTGTCAGTGTTGTATACGGGGTGGTGCCTGAGTGCTTATTAAAGCACCTGTTTCTGGTGTAAGCGGCTTCTTGCACCGCATAATGCCATAGGCTCTTAGGTAAGTTACTATCTACTAGCTTACACCTAGCCATTTCGAAAAGGGTGCGCCATTCCCTCTCTGCCACTCCGTTCTGGTGTGGGGGATATGGACGTGACGTCTCGTGTCTTATCTTGTACCTTCTCAACAGTGATTGGAACTCTCTGTTTGTGAACTCGGTTTCGTTGTCGGACCTCAAGCATCCTACGTTACCATAAGGGGCTACGTCTGCCAGGAATTTCTCCGTTGCCTGGAGTGTGTCACTCTTTGCTTTGAGAAAGTAAACAAACACTGCCCCTGTGCACACATCTGTAAAAGACTGTACATATCTAAAGCCTCCCATGGACTCGTTGCTTACTGGGCCGGCTAGGTCCGTGTCAACTAATGCAAGTGGTCCCCTTACTTTTTCTGTGGGATTTCTGTATCTCGGTTGAGTAAACTTCCTCGTTTTGCACACTGCACAATTTTTGTCAGGTCTACGCTTTTCACCTTCAATGTGCATTCCTTCTGTCACTGCTTGCAGTTTCAGCAAATCCTCGTAATTACAATGACCCATAATCTCGTGCCATGTCTGAATATCGTGACTGGCCGTCACGCTACACATATCATTATTATCATTACTGTAACTGAGGGGTACAATTCCCTGACTGAATTGATAAGTATGGTATCATTAAACCACTACCGCTTTATGTACTTTAATTACTGGCCATACAGTACATGATATATAAATATGATGAACACTTCCCACAATGAATCGGTTCCACACAAAGTGGTAATTAAGTATTTATTGCAGCAAAAGGTACATAATATACTTCTCTATTTTACTTTGGATGCGCTTATAAGGCAAAGGAATGTGCGTAGGCAAATCAATAATGAATGTCCATTCTCTGGTTACGCAGGAGGTAATTATACAACCTGAATCTTAGGGAATTATATCTATGGTACACTAGTAATATATAGCGGGAGATACTGGAAGGGTCCCCCCGGTTGTAAGCCAGCAGGGGTAGAGGATCTGTCGGTAGTAGAGAGTCTGGTCAACGATGACTAAGGAGACTCCAAGTACAGGAGACGGTGCAATAGTCTCTTGATCCACAGACGAATACAGCTGTTCTCCGTAGACTGTAGCTCCACAGTGAAGAAAGCTAGCCGGCCTCAGGCTCTCTGAGGCGCAGACTCGACGTGGCTCCTCACAGGGTAAATCCCACACATGTAGGCGTCGGCGATTCTCCGCTCCATAAATCACAGGACCAAAACAAATATAATCCAGCCGCAAAGGGCTATGTAGTCGTCAGGTAGATTAATCCAGTGTACATGTCCACACGGTTCTCGTCTAGGTCTCCTCGGGTGAAAGCACCATGAAAGCAGCCCAGCCTGGATAAGCACTCTAGCTGGTACGAGGAAGCGTTGGTGATGCTGGTCACTGTAGAACTTTAGCCGCACGATACACTATACACAAATAGACTATTACTGACTTAATAGAAATATGTCGCACTCGACGGTATAGCGCCAAACTCTGACAATTCAGTTATTAATTCGCACGCGGTCTCAATGCTCTATTTGGGGCCAAACAGGCCATACTTCACCGCACGTTGTATCATGGGTGAGGCTTCAACTTATTGGGTAACTCTACTTCTGTATTCACCTGCGCCATATTTATATGCACGGCGAACAATCTAGTGCCAACCTCATTTCTGTCTCGTATTCCTGGGCAAGGCCGGGCATGTACAGACATGTCTTGACGGTGGCCTTGAACCTGACTCTGGAGGCATGGCCCTGGCGCCTGTGGACCGCTGTCCAATAGGAGAATGAAATATTATGGTCTGTACTAGGCTAAAGGGATATTCCGTGTATATGTAAAAGGAATATACAAGGGATATCAAACGATATACAAATACTATGCAATATATATCTATCAATAAATATATATATTCGGTTTAATCTGATCCTTTGTAACAGCCGCCTCCTAATTAGTCCCACCTAATTAGCTAAGCAGAGACAGATTAACCGCACTGTCCACTACTCAATGTCTGTTGTGAGGGGTCGGGCAGTTCACAAAGTCATGGGGTCATGGTCGTCATCGATAGTATCGGGGAGCCTTGGCAGTTCTATTAGCCTCGCCACGGGTCGGGTGTAGATCCGTCCTTGGACGAGCACTTCGGCTGCTCGGACCTTTCCGTCGGCACCGGTGATCACTTTGCTTACGCGGCCAGCCGGCCACATAGCTCGGGGTAGTGACTGGTCGATAATCATGACGACTGTTCCTTCTGTCAAATTGTCTCTCTCTTTCACCCATTTCTGGCGGGTCTGTAGAGACGGTAGATAGTGGAGTAGGAAGCTGTTCCAAAACTTGTCAGCCAATACTTGACTGTACCTCCACATTCTTCGGCCGTTCGCTTCTTCAGGCCTGTACATTGTCAGTGGTAGCGCGGGGTCCAGCCGCACCATCAAGAGTGTGTTGGGGGTGACTGGGTCGACATCTGCTACATCACTTGAGACGTAACCGAGGGGCTTTGAGTTCAATACTCCCTCGATCTCCGTCATTAGGACTTCTTCCGCCACGGTCTGGGCCCCAAGCACGGCGTACAGGGCTGTCTTTATTGAACGTACTTCTTGTTCCCAAGTTCCACCGAAGTGAGGTGCGTTCGGGGGATTACACTGGAAGTCAATCTGGGATGGAGCGAGGTGGGTCTTAAGTTCTGGGCCCATAGCTTGGAAGCTCTCTCTCAGCTCTCTTTCTCCGCCTTTGAAGTTTGTCCCGTGATCAGACAATAATATAGACGGTTTGCCTTTCCGCGATGTGAATCTTCGGAAGGCCATAAGGAATGAGTCTGTGCTCATGGTTGGAAGGAGTTCTATATGCATCGCTCGGGTGGTCATGCATTTGAATACAATACCCCACCGCTTCTCGGTTCCTCTTCCTTTCTTTATATACAGCGGGCCGAAACAGTCCATACCGGTGGAGTGAAAAGGCTTGTCGCCGAGTCGGAGGCGACAGGGAGGTAGGTCAGCCATCCGGGGTATACTGGGCTGCGCTCGCCACTTACGACAGTCTAGACAGGTTCGCTGGAAGCGCCGCACTGCTTCTCTCCCTTGCAGTATCCAATAACGACGTCTGATCTCCGCGAAGACACTCTCTGCCCCGGCGTGATGCACATCCTCGTCGTATTTCTTTATGATCAGCTCTGTGACCTTGTGTCGGCTGTTTAAGACTATCGGGTACTTGACGTCATCCGGTAAGTCTGGAGCTCTCCGCAGACGACCACCCACTCTTATGAGACCATGGGCGTCGCTCTCGGGGGCTAGGTGGAGCAGTCTGCTGTCTGATGGGACGGGCTTTGCTCCCTGTAGACAGTCTAGCTCATCGGGGAACGAGTCTCTCTGGGCTCGTTGTAGTAGAAGAAGTTCTGCTTCTTCGTAGTCAGCTGCTGTAATGTCAGTAGTGAGCTGAACCTCTGGGTGGTGCCACAGGAATGTCTTTAGCTGCGCACTCTCTAGGGTGAGGCAATCGTCTATGTCGGGGTCTGTGGAGACGAGTGTGTTCAATCCACAGAACATAGATTTCTTGTTTTCGGCCTCCTCTTTACTCGCTTCCCGTGGGGTGGGTGTAGGCCACTCTTCTTCCGGGAGCTTGAGGAACTCTGGCCCGTCACTGTATAGGTTGTGACGGGTGAGGTCATCCAGGGACATTCCCCGGGTGATGACGTCAGCTGGGTTGTGTTTTGTGTCCACATACCTCCAGCTTGCTACTTCTGTTAAATCTTGAATCTCTGTGACTCTGACTCCCACGAAGACCTTGTATCTGCACGAATCAGACCGGATCCATGTGAGTACTGTCGTGGAGTCTGACCACAAGATTGTTCTTTGCACCGGAATGGTGAGTTCACGTTGGATTAACGTGGCGAGTTGCGCTCCTGCTAGGGCTGCGCAGAGCTCTAGACGCGGGATAGATTGTTGCTTTCGTGGGGCTATTCTTGAGCGAGCCAGGATGAAAGCAGTATGTATTTCTCCTCCCTCCTCTCGGGCACGCAAGTAGGCCACCGAACCGTAGGCTACTTCGGAGGCGTCGCTGAAGACGTGCAGGTCCATCTGGCACGTCTCCGGCCTCACTGTGGGTGGGAAGTAGCTGCGGCGTATGTTGACACCTGGGAGTGAGCTGAGTTCCGTCTCCCACTCTCTCCATGTGGATGCAAGGTGTTCGGGTATGGGGTCGTCCCAGCCCTGGTCCTTGTCCCATAACGCTCTTACAATCATCTTTGCCCTGGTGGTGTAAGGTAGAATACATCCCAACGGGTCATATTGTCTGGCGAGTGTTCTGTATACACTCCGTCTGGTGGTCGGTAGTGCAGTCGACCTTCCCTGCTCCTTGGTCAGGGGTGTGTGTTTATAATGGAGCGAGTCTGTTTTGAAGCGCCAGACTAGTCCTAATGTCATTTCTTGGGCTTCTCCTGGGATGGTCGCCATACAGGTCTCGCTGCTTGCTGCCTTGTCCTCGGGGGAGAGGCTGCGCAATACTTGCGGGTCGCTGCTGGCCCACTGCCTGAGATCAAAGCCGCCTTTGATCAGGGAGGCGCGGAGCTTGAGTAGAAGGGCCTCGGCTTCTTCTGGCGTCGAGACGCTTTGCAGACAGTTGTCCACGTAGAAACTATTTCCTACACTTTGTCGGACCTCTTCATCAGCTGCTGGGTCCTCTGCGACGTGTTTTTGCAGTGCAAACGTAGCACAGCATGGGCTGCATGTGGTTCCGAAAGGGAGGACTTCCCATTGATAGATGGCTGGTTGCTCATCCCCGATCCTCTCTCTCCATAGGAACTGCAGCAGGGGCTTGTCCTCCTCCACTAGTCTCACCTGCAGGAACATCCCTTTGATGTCGCCGCTGATGGCCACCTTGTCTTGGCGGAAACGTAGTAACACGCCTAGTAGAGAGGGGCCGAGTGTTGGGCCGGGCAAGTGCTCTTTATTCAGATTTTGTGATCCGATCTGGTAGCTGCAGTTGAACACAATACGATCCTTGCCGTTGTGGTGGACTTTGTGGTGCGGCACGTACCATGATTCGGTCGTCTGATCGGCCTCTTTAATGTCAATTTTCTTTATGTGTCCCGCTGTGATTAGCTTGTTAATCTCAGCGCGGTACACCGTCTCTTGAGCGGGGTCTCTGGCTAGGCGCCGCTCTGTGTTCAATAGATACCGCTCCGTCGCTTCTTTTGGGGCGTGGAAGGTAGGCATACCCTCTCGCCCCAGGAGTGGAGTTGCGTATCTCATCACTCCGTTGACTTTGACTCTCTTTGTCCCCTGCTCGAGGAGGGCTATAGCGTAAATGTCTTCCTTGGAACGAATGTCTTTCTTTTCGTTCTTAAAGGGCATTGTCTCTAGTGTCCATAGCCTCTCGACATGCTGTAGGAGGGTGGTGTCTTCTTCTGTCACTCTGGAGTGGAGGCAGTTAGTGGCTGCTGTTCGGTTAAGAGACTTAGCGAGGGGGCCTTGTAATGTCCATCCTAGGCGGGTCTCGACTGCTGCAGGACAGCCTCTGGGCCCTGTGTGGACCCGGTCTATCGGGACGATGAGGTCTGCATGGTCGGAGCCTATCAGCAGGGTCGGGGTGGCACCGTCTATGAGCGGTATAGGTAGTTGACGCAGGTGCACATATTTATCCATCAGCTTGGCGATGGGGTAGGTGTACTGCGACAGGCCTATTTCTTGGCTGGTGAAAGCGTTAGTAATCCTATACCGTCTCTCTGGCTGCCCGCTTGCTGCGATAGTGAAGGAGACATTCTCGCCCTTTATCGTCTTTAGATCTCTTCTTATTGTCCGAATCGTCATCTGGTTTTCGCTCCCCCGCAGCCCCAGCTGGGCCACAGCGGACGCGAGGAGAAGGGTCTTCTCTGACCCGTCGTCAAGGACGGCGTAAGTGTCCATGACCTTATCTTGGTAACTCAGTGTTACGCGGACCACCTTTAAGAGCACCCGGGCGCCCCCGCTGCTGGCGGGGTCAATGTACATAACACTTGCCTTTGTGCTGCTTGAGGGTGCAGGCTTTCTTCTGTTACTGTCGTGTAGGACATCTAGGTGGGCTCCGTCACACCGATTACACCTCTTCTTTAAGCGGCAATCGGCTGCCATGTGACTGCACGCACATCGGTAACAGCGTCGGTTGGACTTTATCCATTGACTCACCTCGTCGGCGGTCATCTTCTTGAATGTGTCACATTGTGACAACCAGTGTTCCTTTTCGCAGTACGGGCACACCATCTTCCACTTCTCTTTCATCGAGGGGGTACTGTGGTTCTTGCTGCTCGGTACTGATTCTGATTGGTGCATGACGGTCACCAATCTGCGGCCATCGTTTGCTCTCCTAGGTCCCTCTCTGGAGCTTGGTGTGCTCCGCATGAACGTATCCAACCGTAGGCTGTTGACTTCTCTCGCCAGGAAGTCGGCTAGGTCTAGGAGGGATGGCTCGGGACCGTTAGGATCACGGTGGTCTCTTTGCCGCCTGAAGCGCTCTTGTCGGGCGGGCGGAAGCTTCTCTAAAATCCTCTCGACATTAGAGTTTGCGTACAGTTCGTGCATACCCTTTTCTCTTTGCGCCCCCAGCATCCCTACCAGGGATTGTACCTTGATAGACAGGTCATCTAGTGAGCGATTGTCTGTGGCTGGGGGTAGGCGGTCAATATGCCTTATCTCTTGTATTACGTAGTCCCATATGCGTCCATATCTTTGGTCGAGTGCTGCTAGAGCCGCTGTGTATGGGGTAGTAGAGGTGGCATAGGCCAGCGCTATATTGTGCGCTCGGGGCACCTTGAGGTGCTTCAGTAGGATAGCATACTTGTACGGTTCATCAGCTACATCGGACATCATTGTCTCTAAGCACATTCGTAGCTCCGTGTACTGTGCTCTGTTCTCGTGGGTGAAGTCCGGAAACGTCGGTGTGCCAATGTATGATGCCATGGATGGCTGGCACATCGGTGAGCGTTGGAAGAGAGGCCTCCTAGGCGAGTCTCCTCTTACGCCTCTTGGTGGGCTGGTACCTGCTGGGTACCATGGCCCGCGTATCCAGGTGCTGTTCCTCGGGGCTGGTCGTGCGTCAAGCTCACCCGTGAATTGAGTCGGGGGTCTGTAACGCAGAGCCGCGGGGGTAGAGCCTGGGCTGTACTGGACCTCCTGGTCCTGTGGAGTACTGTGCTGCTGTCGGGCTTGACTCTCCTCCTCTCCCTCTTCTTCTTCCTCTGGCAGGTCCTCTAGATCCTGTAGTCGTCTATTTAGCCTCTCCGCGGTGTAGACCGTTTCTTCCTTGTAGCTGGGTCTCACTTGGACCGGTCGGGGAAGGGGTTCGGAGGGGGGTATAGGCTCTCTCTGGTGGTCGGGCTCAGGGTCGCTTGATCGGGTAGGGGAGGGTGCCCTTGACCCTTGTCTTGACGAGGCCCTGGAACCCCGTGCGGAGGGAGGGGGTGTTGCCCTGGTGATCAGCTGCTCCATTATCTGCGCTTGTAATCGGTCGCGCTCGGCTTCGCGCTTGGTGAGAGCGAGGTCGCGCTCTGCTTCTCTTTGGGCACCGGCAGCGGCGCGCTGGGCTTCGGCGGCGGCGCGCTGGGCTTCGGCCCGGTCCCTTACCATATTCTCTTCCGTCTGAAGGCGTCTAATCTCTAGACGTATACGATCTTCGTCGCTCCGTTGCTGCGCCTGAAGGCGTTCTCTTTCCATGGAAGAATGTTCGCGCTCACTAAGCGCCTGTGCTTGGAGTCGATCGCGCTCTGTTGAGGCTGCTAGGCTGGCAAGGAATGCCTGTGCCAGCATCTTGTCCGCCTCGCTGGGGGAAGACGCTGGTTGAGGTGATCCGCTCCTGGCAGTACTCGTTGGAGATCTGTTCTCCTGTGGCGAGTCCTGGAGATCCATCCCCGGGGTGCTCTCCTCTTCTTGTAGCGGGTAGAGTTCCATCCCTGGAGAGCTGTCTTTATCCTGGAGCTCTCCGGGGACTACTTCTTCGGTCTTGGCGGGGGGTAAAGTCATGTCGGGTCCCTCCTGGTCCCTACCGTGAGCTTGGTCAGTTACGTTAGAACCCACTAGGGCCTCTATTGGCGGGGTAGCCTGGTCGATAGGGTCGGACATAATTTTACTATCTACTTTTTCCGCGTTTACCGTCTGTAGAAAGCTAGGTATTATATTGGCAACGTAATCCTCTAAGTACTGAGGTGTCTGCCGTCTACGCTGCGGGCGATCTACTTTAGGAGAACCGTTTTGTGGAGTGTTCATCATAGGCCATGTCAATATTAATACCACTATATTAATATTACACTAGTTACCCTCCGGCTCGAAGGACCAATTGTAACTGAGGGGTACAATTCCCTGACTGTATTGATAAGTATGGTATCATTAAACCACTACCGCTTTATGTACTTTAATTACTGGCCATACAGTACATGATATATAAATATGATGAACACTTCCCACAATGAATCGGTTCCACACAAAGTGGTAATTAAGTATTTATTTGCAGCAAAAGGTACATAATATACTTCTCTATTTTACTTTGGATGCGCTTATAAGGCAAAGGAATGTGCGTAGGCAAATCAATAATGAATGTCCATTCTCTGGTTACGCAGGAGGTAATTATACAACCTGAATCTTAGGGAATTATATCTATGGTACACTAGTAATATATAGCGGGAGATACTGGAAGGGTATACTGCGCAGACTCGACGTGGCTCCTCACAGGGTAAATCCCACACATGTAGGCGTCGGCGATTCTCCGCTCCATAAATCACAGGACCAAAACAAATATAATCCAGCCGCAAAGGGCTATGTAGTCGTCGGGTAGATTAATCCAGTGTACATGTCCACACGGTTCTCGTCTAGGTCTCCTCGGGTGAAAGCGCCATGAAAGCAGCCCAGCCTGGATAAGCACTCTAGCTGGTACGAGGAAGCGTTGGTGATGCTGGTCACTGTAGAACTTTAGCCGCACGATACACTATACACAAATAGACTATTACTGACTTAATAGAAATATGTTGCACTCGACGGTATAGCACCAAACTCTGACAATTCAGTTATTAATTCGCACGCGGTCTCAATGCTCTATTTGGGGCCAAACAGGCCATACTTCACCGCACGTTGTATCGTGGGTGAGGCTTCAACTTATTGGGTAACTCTACTTCTGTATTCACCTGCGCCATATTTATATGCACGGCGAACAATCTAGTGCCAACCTCATTTCTGTCTCGTATTCCTGGGCAAGGCCGGGCATGTACAGACATGTCTTGACGGTGGCCTTGAACCTGACTCTGGAGGCATGGCCCTGGCGCCTGTGGACCGCTGTCCAATAGGAGAATGAAATATTATGGTCTGTACTAGGCTAAAGGGATATTCCGTGTATATGTACAAGGAATATACAAGGGATATCAAACGATATACAAATACTATGCAATATATATCAATCAATAAATATATATATTTGGTTTAATCTGATCCTTTGTAACAATTACACTTGTCATTGTCATTACACTCCGTTTGCAGATAATATATTCTCTGGTACATCTTTATGTCAAACTGTGTACCATCAGGTTCTACAAGAAAATGTTTACCTTTATCGAACAATACCTTGGCACCGCTTGCAGTAGCAGCTATTACAGAGAATAGTCCTTGTGGGAACGATGGTACGTAGAGAGCGTTCTTTAACGTCACCGTACGCCGGCACCCCCTACTGTCCGTGAGGCATACCTGTGCGTCTCCTCTCTCTTGCGCCAATCCGTAGGTGCATCTCCCGTCTGCCAGCTCCATGCTGTGCCTCTCTGGGTGGAAAGTGTAGTCAAAGTGCTTGAACCGACTCCTGTCGTTGATGACATGGGACGACGCACCTGTGTCCATGATCAGTCCCCTCCTCTGGGCCCCCTGCAGCTGGGCCGGTCCGGCGTTTCACGCTGTCCGCACCCCAAAAGCGCAGTCTTCTTGTCCCGTTATTCTCCGGGCGTCGTCTCGATCCGTCTCACGTCGACCGTCGCCGCCATTGTGTCCGCTGCCGTCACCCTGTCCACAGCCGTCATCTTGTCCGTAGCCGCCATCTTGTCCGTAGCCGCCATCTTGTCCGTAGCCGTCATTTTGTCCATGGCCGCCGTCTCGTCCATGGCTGTCATCTTGTCCATGCGTGTATCGCCCTCTGGTCGTATTTCTTCCTGCACGCTCTGTCTGTGTGCCCCGTGGATTTGCAGAAGCTACACCAGACAGTCTTTGTGCATTCGCTTCTCCGATGGCCTTTCTCTCCGCATCGCCAACACGCCAGTTCCGCCGTGGTCCTGGTCCTCTCCCTTGGTGTCGCTCGGGCCTTTAGCACCCTCTCTCCCGCCTCTGCGGCGGCTGGGTGGGTATCTTCTGAGGCCTCGAAGTTTCTTAACTTGGCCTTGAACTGTCCCAGCGGCATGTCCGTTGAACCGTGTGTTACCAGGAGTGTGAACGGTTTGTACAGCTCCGGTAGTCCTCTCATCATCATCGCCATCATTAGCCCATCGCTTGGTCCTTCTCCGTTACTCCTCAATGGCGTCGTGATTTGCTCCGCTCTGTTGACATATTCGGTCACAGTCCCGGTGTGCCCCTTCCTCAGGGCCGTTAGTGCTATGTAGAGGGCCACGACTCGGGGTCTTCCTCGCCCGATGTAATGCTCTCTCAAAACCTCCAGGCTTTCTCGGCCTTTGTCTTTAGTGTCGCGGAATATCAGCCCCAAGCTGGTGTCGTAGAGCAGTGGCGCTAACTCACAGTACGCGTCTGCGTTACGCTGGTCGTCCAGGGCTTGCTCTTCCGCCGTTCAGGTCTCATGTGGGGGCTGCCAGGATCGTCTCCTTCAGTCCCGCACCATGCATGCAGCATAGCATGCGCTCATCCCAGAGCTGGTAGTCTTCTGCTTTTCCATTGAATGAGGGACATTTGCCCCTTCCCTTGTTTTCCATCCTCTTCGTTGGTGGTAGGCGTAGCTTTACCTCTTGTTGGCCTAGCGTCTAGCCACGCGGTGCTCCCGGCGCTAACCTAGCCTATACTTTAGCTAAGCTTGCTACCCTTATTATTTCGCACCAGCGTTATCTGGGCCCATAACCTGTTGACAGAATCCGGCTATAGGGCGACAATAATGTAGTCAAGAGGCATGGTTTCTATCTTTAGCCTTTAACTGGCGTGGTTTATTTATTCACATGGCAGAGCAGCAGTTCTATAGTTCTCCTCTCACTGAGAGGCTGGGGGGACCGAGAAAGAGTGGGAGGAGACATCTATATTTATACTCGCCACCTGGTGGTGTTCCTGAGTGGCTCCGCCTAGAGCACCCTCTAGTGGAAACAGTTATGTATGCAGTTAGACAGTTACTAACAATACTACACAGAGCCTCTGACTTCAACAGATGCTACACAAAAAAAGTCAAGACTTATTTCCATTGTGGTCCTTGGTCTCAGACAGACAAGCAATACAAAACATGACCATAAATAACAATTTGACAAACTACATAGATATGAACATTTTAAATGCAGTACAAACGTAGCCACAGACAACAATGTATCAGACAACATTTTCATGCATTTTAAAATCTAGTTTTTGAAATTGTCGAGGAGCCATGATTTGACTTTTTTCTTAAAATTGTGTCGGCTACTGATGCATTTTAGATGTGAAATTCCAATTCCAATTTGTGGCTCCCCAGAATTTAAAAGAACATTTGCCCATATTTATTTTGAACCTTGGAATATGCAGGTCAGCAATGCTGGCTCTGGTGTTATGGGTATGCATGTCCCCTTTCCACTGAAAATAATTTGTAAGATAAGAGGGGGCCCTATTATTATAAATGTTGTAAACTATGTTGAGTTGAAGTTGAATTTTATATTGTTTGTATTTATTTACATTATCCTCCAATCACTAATTGTAAATTAACCCTAATTTACAGCAGCCCATAAGAATACCTCACTGTCGGGGGACACAACAATTGTAATCCTTCGCAAGAGTGAACCTGTGGGGACAGTGAACCTGTATTTATATGCTCACATATTTGCGGCCGTGAAGTCCAATCCATATCACTTTTACTGTGGATGTCAGACATTGCTCCAGAAGGCCTTAACCTGTCTCTCTTACTATGAATTCACACAACACTGCAGCTGTACCATAATTACCATAAAGCTTGACATAATTAGGTTTGAAAACATGGTTCATCGTCTGAAAGATGTTTTGGACATGGCAGTGAAGTGAAAGTATTAGAGCTTTGAGAGGAACTATAGAAAGTTACGCCTCACTGCTGACATCACCACATATCACAACCTCTTGTTAACATTCTCCAAAACCATTACTACTGCCAAAGCTTCTTTCTTTCACCATAGGATCAAGGCCTCTGCCAATAACCTTCACAAACTGCATGCTACCATGTCCTCCCTCCTCCCTCCCCCCACCCCCTGCCTAATCTCTCTCTGCCAAAGACTTTGCGATCTTCTTTGAGGAAAAAGTGGAGAACATCCGCAGCTCATTCTCCCAACTCCCACCCATTCCAAATACTGAATCGAGAACCTCATCCTTCACTATGTCATCTTTCTCACCCATTACAGACGCAGAGACCCTGAAACTGGTAACGTTGAAACTTCCGACTATATGCCAGCTGGATCAGTTACCCTCCCCACTCTTCCAGACAATAGCACCAGACATCCTCCCATTCCTAACTGCAACCATCAACTCCTCCCTCAACTCGGGGGTGGTCCCCACCTCCCTAAAACAAGCCAGAGTCACACCGCTCATAAAAAAAACCAACCATGAACCCCACCGTCATAGGCAACTATCGTCCTGTCTCTCTTCTCTCCTTCCTTTCTAAAACACTTGAACGTGCTGTATCCAACTCACTGATTATCTCTTACAGAATGACCTGCTAGACCCTAATCAGTCAGGCTTCAGGACTGGCCACTCCACAGAAACGGCCCTCATTGCGGTCACAGAGGCACTTCACTTAGCAAAAGCGAAAGGCCTGTCCTCTGTCCTGATTCTCCTAGACCTATCTGCAGCCTTCGACACAGTCAACCATCAGATCCTCCTCGCGTCCCTCGCAGGAATGGGAGTGGCTGGCTCTGCGCTGACATGGCTGACATCATACCTCAATGACCGCTCCTACCAAGTGTCATGGAGAGGGACCCTGTCTGCCACCCGCCCCCTGCGGACGGGTGTCCCCCAGGGCTCGGTCCTTGGACCCCTTCTTTTCTCCCTCTACACTAAATCTCTGGGTAACATTATCACGTCTCATGCCTTCTCGTATCATTGCTATGCCAATGATACCCAACTCTTCCTCTCCTTCCCTCCCTCAGATATCCACGTCTCTGAGCGGATCTCTGCCTGTCTGTCTGACATCTCAGCCTTGATGACAACCAACCACCTCAAACTGAACCTAAGCAAAACAGAATTGGTTCACCTGCCGGCCAAATCCTCCCCACTGACTGACCTTTCCATCACAGTCGGGAAGGCAACTGTGACCGCGTCCCCGAACGCCAAGAACCTTGGTGTTGTCCTGGAAGGCCAGTTGAACTTCTCCGCTCACATCGCAGCGACAACCAGAACCTGCAGATTCCTCCTGAGCAACGTCAGAATGATCCGCCCCTTCCTGACAAAAGAAGCCACCCAACTCCTCGTCCATTCAACAGTCATCTCCCGCCTCTACTACTGCAACACACTGCTTGCTGGCCTTCCGACCACTGCCACCAAGCCTCTTCAACTCATTCAGAACGCAGCAGCCCGCCTGATCTCAAACCTACCGAAGTCAGCCCATGTCACCCAACTTCTCAGGGACCTGCATTGGCTCCCCATTGCCGCACAAATCCGCTTCAAGGCCCTTGCCCTGGCATATCGTGTGGTGAAGGGAACGGCTCCCGCCTACCTCCGGTCAATGGTCTCTAACTACACACCCTCAAGAACCCTACGCTCTGCATCTTCTGGCCGCCTCAGACCTACTCCTATCCGAGCTCCGGGAGGGTCATCAAAGAGAAGTCGCCTATTCTCTGTCCTTGCCCCACAATGGTGGAACGAACTTCCCACTACAGTTAGGACAGCCGAAACCCAGCCAATCTTTCGCCGTCGACTAAAGACGCACTTCTTCAATCATTATCATTTATTTTTTTATAAAAAGCTCTAACCCTAACTAACCTTACCGTCATGCACTTATCCTAATATACTAGCCTACACTGTAGCACTCAATACTTTGATGAACATTGTTACTCAGCTGATTTGAGTTGTACCCTTGCTGCTGTCTTGTTGTACAAAACGTGTAAGTCGCTTTGGATAAAAGTGCCAGCTAAATGACAAAATGTAAATGTCAATGTAAATGTAGAGCTGATGTATAGGAAGGGGGAGGGGATGGTGGAGATTTGGGGGGAATGCAGGCTAGTCCCCTGGGATGGAGGAGGGAGGACAGGCTGAGAGGAGATAGCGAGGGTTGTAGGGTCTGTATAAGGTCGCATTCACACCAGAGCTGTTTGGTCCGCTTTAAACGCACCAGAGTTTGTTTCCTCGGATAGTCCGCTTGGTTTGGGGTAGTGTGAAAGCTCATTCAAACTCTGGTGCGGACCAAAAAAGCAAACTCTGGTCCGCCTGAAAACGTAGGTCTCGGTTCGCTTCCAAGTGAACCCTGGTGCGTACTTTTGTGGTGTGAATGCTCATCGGACCAAACGCAAGACCAAATATAGGAAGTGACCCAATAAACTGTGCATCTTGAGTAGAAGGAAACAAAACAAACACAGCGGCGCGCACAGCTAAACAAGCATGCGTGGAACATGTCTCGTGGACAGACGTGGGCAAATGAGGAGGTAAAAGCCCTGATAGAAATATGGTCAGACGAGCTAAGTAAACAGCTGCTTGTGGCCACTCACAAAAACAACGAGGTATTTAGCAAGAGAATGATGGCAATGAGCTTCAATCAAACAATCGACCAATGTCACATCAAAATTTAAAAAATGCGTCAGCATTTCAGCAATATATGAGAATAATGTTTGTGCGCTGGGCTGCTCCAGGGAATAATGTGGTGTGTGTGTTTATGTGTGTGCGCTGGGCTGCTTCGCAGAATAATGTGGTGTGTGTGTGTGTATGTGTGTGCGCTGGGCTGCTTCGCAGAATAATGTGATGTGTGTGCGCGCTTGGCTGGGCTGCTTCGCATAATAATGTGGTGTGTGTGTGTGTGTATGTGTGTGCGCTGGGCTGCTTCGCAGAATAATGTGGTGTGCAGTGATGGGCAGTAGCTAGTACAATTCTCAGTAGCGTGCTGGTAGCGTCGCTACTTTTTAACCAGGGTAGCGATCTCTGTAGCGGAGTTATTTATAGAACGAAGTAGTGACGTAGCGACGAGAAACGTTACACGCTACTTTCGGGAGAAACAGTCTAGACTAGAAGATCTGCGAGGAGAAAAAAAAACTCCCTGTAAAAAACCCACTATGATTGGTTGGTTGGTTTAGTTATGAGTGACGACTCACGATTGGGTATGGTATAGTGCACTGCAACCTTGCCCAGGCCCGACGGGGCCCGGCCCGGCGGGTTCGGGCTGGGTAGGGCTTTTTTTTAATAAATAATTCGGGCTCGGCCGGGCCCGGGCACCGCCGTTTTATTTTTAATTTTTTTTTATTATTGTGTTTTTTTTTTTTTTTTTTTTTAACTAGGGTTATAGGATAACCTTCGTTTTAAGATTCGCTTTCTCTTTTGCGCCAGAGAAACATTTGGATGTAATTACTGCAGCGCGCAGGGAGAACTCAGGGGACAAGTTCAACTCGATTGGTTGTGTTGGAATATAGCCAGTTGGCGAACGTTTTAATTTGTTCTTGGGATGTATGTAGCCGGTTTTGTTAACGGTGTTCAACGCGTTGCTGACGTCGTGGTGAGTGATATGTTTATTATTTGCTGGGTCGCGACTCACTACCTGTTTTGTTGTGATTTTCATTACGTTGCTTTGTTTGTTTGACTGAGTATGCTATTGTGTGTCGTGTGTGTGTGTGTGTGTGTGTGTGTGTCAAAGAAGATTCTATAGCCTTCAATACGTTTTACGAGGCTGATGTGTGAGTCAGTCTATATAAGCGAGCACTGGGAGAGACGGCATTGCGAAACAGGCTATGTAAATGCTTCTTAGTTTTGTTTATTTATTATATTCATATAAAACCGTGTTTCGAATATTTAAAACAAATACAAAATTTTTTATATTTTAATAATAATAATAATAATAAATGTTTTCGGGTATTCACGCGGGCTAGGGCTTAAAATATTATTTACAGTCAGGCTTATTTTCGGGCAGGGCCTGAAGTTCACGGGCTCGGGCAGGGCTCGGGCTTTATTTCAAGGCCCTTGCAGACCACTAGTATGGTATGCCAAAACATTACGGGTAGGCCAATCAGAGGCAGGATAGGGCGGGACTCCAGCCGCAAAGCAGGAAGTGAAAATCAAAACACAGACGTATTGAATTAATGCAATTTAACGGATTACATGAACCAGTCCACGCGAAATGGCAGAGGGGTTCGATGGCATTGATGAAGATGATGATGTCAATAACAACAATGACTCTCCATGGCCCTATCTGGGACACATTTATGAGTTTGACTGAAAAAACTGCTAAAACATATGCTGCTCTCTCAACACGTCCAGCACTAACTTGAGAACACATTCAGGTGAGCTGATGAAAATCAACTGTTCCCAAACAGCACACAAGTCAGTACACTTTGTCAACAGCTTTAACTAAGATAGCTGCTATCATGATGTTTCACTGTAGGCAGAAAATGAACAATATTATTGGTGTGGAGAAAAGAAAAAAAGAGGGAAAAGCAGTGGTTCTCAACCTGTGGGACAGGACCCCAGGGTCCCCACATGATTTTGGGGCCATGGAATGTTTTGTGAGTTACATATTTAAATACATTTGGTCATTTAGCTGACACTTTCATTCAAAGCAACTTACAAATTGTGTACAACAAGTCAGTAGGAGTGGTACATATCTAGCAGCCAATGATAAGTAGTATTGTTTGTCAGTGTCAAGCTTGAGTGTTATACTCTGAGTACATGTACTGTAGTAGTATAGACATATTAGCATAGTTGGTAGTAGTATATACATGGTACTGTAGCATAATACTAGTAAAATGAAGTAAAACAATTCAGATATTGAAGAAGTGTGTTTTTGGTTGATTAAGTGGGCAGGTTTCAGAAGATGCAGAGTTTAGGGATAAATAATACATAAAGATAGAATAGAAATGAAAAAGACCATTACTGCAACAAAAGTAATCAACAAACTATACTATAAAAACTGATAAAACCAAATGGTCTCTTTCTTTTCTTTTGTAGAGGCTGCACCCAGCTAAACTTGCCTTCCTGGATTTTGTACATAATACAAGTTCATGTTAAAAGGATGACACAAAAAGCCAGACCGAGGGCTTGTTTCAGTTTTATAATAAACAATCAAACTGAGAATTTTATTTCCTGCCTATTTGTTTGGTGGAAACTTGGTCACGAAGTAAAAAAAAAAAAAAAAAAAAAAAAGTAGTGCCGATGTAACTAGCTATTTTTGCCATGTTCTTGTAGTGTAGCTTGCTACATTTCTCTGGGGATAGCTTCCATTGTAGTTGAGCTATATTTAATCGAGAGTAACTTGTAGTGTAGCTTGCTACATTTTCCAAGTAGCTTGCCCATCACTGGTGGTGTGTGTGTGTGTATGCAGGGCCGCCTGGGAGAAATGCGAGGCCCTGTGCGAGATTTAACGCGAGCCCCCCCCCCCCCCCCAAAGGTAAAAAAAAAATAAAAATTATATATATATATTAGTGCTGTCAGGCGATTAAAAAAATTTATCTAATTAATTACAGGATTTGTAATTAATTAATCTAATTAATCGCATTTTAATCGCATAACCATTTTATGCCTGATATTCTATATTCTATAATCATATTTCAAATTGCATGTGTCCGGATGGCAGAATTGAGTACTGTATCTACAAAACCTTCTGTTTAATCATCTTCCATCTATTAATTTGCTTAGATTTTTCAGGTCTGGTCAATTTGAGCATAGTGTTATTCACAGTCAAAGATAAAAAAAAATTATTGATATTCTCATTTGGTTCATTACAATTTACTCAAGCCTAGTAACAGACACAGTATTTCTGACACTGGGAATACATTCCCTGAGATCCATAGATGTCCCTAGAATCAGATACCAAGAACATGCAAATGGACCATATAAAAAAAGTCTGTAATGTGTATTCTACGTTCTTATGGAATGAATGAGATAAAAAAAAAAAGGTTATTAAAAAAAAAAAAAAAAAAACTTTTTTTGTAATGAATTTTTAGTTAATTTTCATAACGCGATAATTTGCTGTGTAATTAATTAATCTAATTAACGCGATAAACTGACAGCCCTAATATATATATATATATTTTTTTTTTTTTTTTTTATACAGTCAACATATTCTTAAATAATAGCGCTGCCCGAGGCGGGGCATGATACAGTCAACATATAGCAAAAGAGAGAGCGAGAGAGAGCTCCCGTTCTACAGTCAATATACAGTGTACAGAGAGAGAGAGAGAGAGAGAGAGAGACACATTGGAAAGAAATTGAAATGCTATTTGGCCCTAAACAGAGAGTACACAGTGGCAGAATACCTGAGCACTGTGACTGAAGATCCTTGAGCACAGCCTAGCCATCGAGAAAGGCCGCCATAGGCAGACTGTGTGTGTTAGAAAGAGAGAGAGAGAGAGAGAGAACATGTGTGTTTGTCATGTGTGTGTGTGTTAGAGAGAGACTATAGCATGTATGAGAGATTCAAAAGGACAAAGATCAACACTTAAATCCAACAAGAAGAGCGTCTATACCAGAGAAACCAAAGCAGCAAGGAGCCAATGGCCGACATCAGCTAAATAGGCTAGCCAGGTACTGTGACACCAGGCCACGTGACACACAGCTTTGGCCAACGGCCCAACGCTACCCAAGCTACACAAACGACCATTCACACACAGCACATGTCGTATCTCCAAATGTTGTGAAGTAGCATATGTTTTGCCTGGAAAAAAACATCGTTATTAACAAAACATTCGGGAGGGGAAGGAAGGAAGAGTGGGGTAATGTCATGACATTTTACCTGCACGAGGAACGCAGGGCGAAAGGCCTGCAACACAGGTCTCCACGTTGACGAAAGGCCTCTCGCTGTCGGGACAAAGCTATGGCCAGAGCCTTGTCATGGTGCAGGCCCGACTACATCTTCTGTCAAAGATGATGTCGTAGTCAGAGTGCCAGGGCCTGCTATTCTCAAGGCTAACTGATAGCATCAAACGAACGTTCCCAGCTGACGCTAAACAGCTAACTGGCTAACAGTTAGCTCAATCAGGCACCTGGCTGCATGTAGTAGCCGCATAGCTTGCTTCTGCGTTAGCTCACAGCTAACAAGCTATGCGGCTACTGTCTACATACAGCCAGGTGCTCTCACCAGACACACACAGTTAGCTACTAGTAGTACTATATATTAGCTAGTCGACCAGTTTGGCTCCAGAGAGAGAGAAAGATAGATAGGTCAGGACAGGTCCACGGCGGGTATATAATCATAGGTTGACTCACATAACGCAGTATCAATGAATGCGGCGCGGCCGGCGCCAATGGTAAAGTTGGAAGGAGACTTGGCCCACGGTGTAATTCTTCTTCTTCTTCTTCTTCTTCTTCTTCGAGTACTTTCCGGCAGACTGGACACCTTTCGGCATATTGCTGCCTAACAGATTTATCTGCTCACAAGTTCTCTTCTCCTTCTTTTGAAAAGACATCCACTCGCCTCGCTCCTCTGAATAGCGCTGAATTATCTACCTCGTGTGTCTTCTTCTTCTATTTGGTATTACGGCGGTCGGCGGACGGGCCGGAAACACTATCCTAAAATCTGTAGAGCAGCAAATCCGCAGAAACCGGAAAACTGCAGTCTGCAGAGCCAGGAAGTCAGACACATTCTACAAACGTGTCTAATGTGAAATATATAAGCATATAAGCAAAACTAGATTTTAGGTCTGTGATGAAAAAGGGCCTCGCGGGAAGGGGGGCCTCGCAAAAAAATAAAAAAAAAATAAAAAATAAAAATAAAAAAAATAATTTTTTTTTTTTTTTTTTTGCGAGGCCCCCCTTCCCGCGAGGCCCTGTGCGACCGCACTGCTCGCACACCCCCTGAGGCGGCCCTGTGTGTATGTGTGTGCGCTGGGCTGGGCTGCTTCGCAGAATAATGTGGTGTGTGTGCGCTGGGCTGCTTCGCAGAATAATGTGGTGTGTGTGTGTATGTGTGTGCGCTGGGCTGCTTCACAGAATAATGTGGTGTGTCTGTGTATGTGCGCTGTAGAGCTGTCCCCGAAGCGTGTTTTTGGGATTCTATATATCCAATAGACGAGCTCCCTTTTTGATCGTGTGACATTGTTCAGAAAGTTTGGTGGACTTGACCAATTGCAGTGTGAAAGCAAACCGAACCAAATGAAGAATGCAACTTGCAACTTCACCCCCCCGAATCGCACAGAGTCCACCAAACTCTATGTGAAAGCGACCTAAGGGTTCACAGTTCTATTGGTTCTGTTGGTGGATATGAGTCTGTCTCTGTGTTTGTCAACCTGTTCCACACAATGTGAAAATCCGCATAAAATATATAGGGGAGAGTGGGGTGAGTAGTGCCTTTTTACTTAAAGTGCCTTTAAAGCAAGGGGATTACAGTAATGCCCCCAACTAAAATATGTACATATAGTTTAGGATGTTGTGCATCCCTGGGGACAATCACTTTGGATCTTAAATAAACTGTTTCAGAAATATAGCTTTAGAAAAAAAAGTGGTTTTGTAGCACACCTTGCCCCAGGTGCGGGGTAAGTTGTGACATTAGAGAGAATACACTGGGGTAAATTGTGCCATTGATAATTTTACGTAAAACAGATCATTTTAATCTCAAAAGCGGTAAAAGCATCCTGCAGATCTTCATCTCCTTTCCAACCTGACGTATAGTCTTCCCCTGTTGCACCTCTTTCACTGCTCTTTCCAACTTCTCAAGAGGAGTTGAAACCCTGTCTGTCTTCCGTTTGTATATCTGCGTGGCATGATGGATTTTGGTCTAAAATTAAGAATATCACATCGTTTTAGTGATCAAATGTAAGAATACAATGTACAATAACAATAAAATACAATAAAGTAATATATATAGTTAATAATTATAAGTTGTAATCTAGTGTACTTTTTTATTTTCCCCACAGTGCAACCGTTTTGAAACTAATTTCAGATCTAATTGTTCCTACATGCTAACAATAGGGAGGAGAAACTAACTGTATTTCAATATTTGTCAAAAACGTTACCTTTTGTCGCTTATTATCGCAAATAATAACAGTTATTGACATATTCATAATTCAACTCTGAACTTTGAACCCCCATAGAACTTGAAGGGAAATGTAGTTCGGAAAAATGCCAACGCTGGTCGACAGCCGTGCATGTCCTCTACGAAATGGCGACAAAAAGACTCCAATTCCCATGGTTCATAATTTTATATATTTTTTTCAAGCTTGGAATGGCGATCGAAAAACGAAAACTTAAAACTATCTTTTAACACATTTAACCTATTGCTAAACTAACGTATTGATGATAATATACATTCTACATGCTTTTGTGACATGTTAGTGATGTTAATACTTGAAAACGTTTGATTTTAAAATCGCAAATTTTTTGCATCACACACAAAAAATATGGATCTATGATCATAATGTCATTTAGGGGTTGGTACCGACCCTGGGGGGTGGAACAGGTTAAGTTTTCATGTGTTCGGGGGGTGTGGCTAGGCGAGCAATGGAGTAACACGCTTTTTTTCTTGCTCCCATCGAGCCTCTACTTTTTGTTATTTTATCTTAACTTAATAAGCTTACGGATTTACAAAACGTAGTGCATCTTACTCAGGGTACATTTGTTAAAACTGATGGTCATTTTTTACACGGACAGATGGCATCAAACCTACGCAAATACGGATTCGTCCCGACTACAAGTAGGCCTGAAAAAGCCTCGACTTCCATTTCTGGGCCACCACCATCCACACCGTCAAAGATGTCCGGCGTGGATACCACAGCCTTAACACTTTGGATGCCACGCCCGAGATTTCTCGGGTTTACCCCCCGACCGTTGAATGCCCATCACGAGATTTATCTTTTTTTTTATTTTTTTTTTATTAGCGATCTGAAATCATATTGCATCAAGCAAGCCTACCGTTGGATATCCAGGCACCGCCGGCGCTCAGATGTGAAAAAAGCGCCCCCTATCGTCTCCCAGATGATAAATCACCCTTTTGGATTGGACTCAATGAAAGTGAATGGGAGAACGGATTTCTGACTCCACATTTTACTTCTCACTGATGTAACCGGGGTCTACCAGAGTTCATTCTGGAACCTTGGTGCCACGGCGAATATGTGTTCTACTGTACACACGGTGGATCAATACAATTATCGATTTTTTCTAATGGCGATCGGAAATTGGAATAAACCATTTGGATAACATTTGACCTCAGGTAAGGAATCTATGTTATCAGTCTTAGGATAATCAGACTCGTTTTCACGGAGATATAACCGTTTCCACTATATGTGATATAGCTGTATTGACTGTAAAAGCCATCAGGAAATAAGAGCAGCGATTATCAGCGCGCGGCACGAGCGTGCGTGCGCACACATATACTATCGATCATCTACCGTTTATTTGAAAACGATTCATAAATAGGCCGACAAATGACAACGTTCTGGAATATTCCAGTAAAAGACGATTATCATATAGGGTTGTTTTTTCCGCGAAAACGAGTGATTTTCAAAATGCTATCAAACGGAAATTAAGCGATAAAAAAACAATCTGCCTTGACAATGTTGACTGGAGAATGAGTCTTTGATAAGCGACGGGCAGATTAGGCACATAGCCATAATTTAAAACATAGATTAGGCGATATTAAGTTAACATTGGAGTGTGTTTGGGCATCAAGGGGGTAAAAAGGAAAACACGGCGTGGCATCCAAAGTGTTAAAGGCGGAGATTCTCCTCGTGCTGAAATCGGAACTCGCAGAGATAATACAATCGGAATTGAAAGGTGCAATTTTCCAAAGAGTTCGACCTTATCAGAAATGATTGGAAAGTGATGAAGGAGGAAATGCGAAGCTGTGTAGCGACACTGCGTGTGGACATAATGGAGGCTGCGGTTAAAGACATGGAGGGTGGTCTCTCGAGGTGGTCGGATGAGGTGGTAACGCTGTCGGTCTCAGGGGAAAGTGTGATGACATGGAAGGAAGAGGTGGTAACGCTGTCGGTCTCAGGGGAAAGTGTGATGACATGGAAGGAAGAATGAGGAGGTGTAATGTGAGGATACTCAGAGTGGCTGAGACGGATGGCTCAAGTTCCACTGCGTCGGTCTCAAAGCTACTGAAAGACGTGCTACAAATGGATGATGAAGTGCTGGTAGACCGCTCGCACAGAACACTGGGGCCAAAGAGGACAGACGGGAAGCCCTGTGCTATTGTGGCTAAACTCCACTATTACCAGGACTGTGTCGAGGTGTTGAGCCGGGCACTCGCTCAGGCTCCATTACAGGTCAAGGGAATGTCTATTGCAATCTTCCCCGACTATGCCACAGGCGTCGCGAAGGCCAGGGCTGCATTTACGGAGGTGAGGAAGCTACTACACGGTCATGAAGGCACCCGGTACGGCATTCTTTTTCCAGCCCGACTTCGCATCACGCACGGGGGAAAAGAAAAAGAGTTAATCGATGCAGGTGAAGCAATGAGCTACGTCAGAAAGAACATCGTACATGCAGCAGCGGGTGAGACCACATAGAAAGAGAGATGTATCGATGTGTACGTGCTGCTTATGATATGCAGGTTATGTGAACAATGTATCATATTAACTTCAACAGGACAATATATGTATAGAGGCTACTGCAATGTCTACTGTGTGATCATCTATGTGTAGCATCATCTGCCTGGCATTGAGAGGACGCCACTGGACACCATTTACCAAGCTAAGTGACTCACCAATCTCCAGCAAATTCATTGCCCTATACTTATGATGTAAGTATAGGGCAATATATTTGTCATTGACTCCCCCTATTCTGTAATGGTGTTGGGTCATCCCTGGTTGTCTTCATGTATACGTAATATTAATTGGAGCACGGGCAAGCTCTCAACGGAGGTCGACGTGAAGTCGGTCATCAGCGAGAGTTTGTCCACTCCCTTGTCTCCTTCCCCCTCTTCTCTTTTTTCTCCTTCTTCTCTCTCCAGGATGGTGGTGAGCGTCGCAGATTCTGTTCCACCCTCTAATCCCGATTTGATAGGGGTTCCTGAGATCTATTGGGACCTGGCGGACGTTTTTAGCAAGACGCGTGCTAAAGCACTACCGCCTCATAGATCATACGACTGTCCCATTAATCTCCTACCCGGTACCTCCCCGCCTCGCGGGCGAATGTTCTCTCTCTCACGCCCCGAGACCTTGGCCATGAGCACCTACATTGAGGAGGCATTGCTTGCGGGGCACATACGTCCTTCCACATCCCCAGCCGGCACTGGTTTCTTCTTTGTTGATAAAAAAGATGGGGATCAGCGTCCGTGCATTGATTATAGGGGATTGAATGACGTTTCCATCAAGAACCGATATCCTTTACATCTCATGGACACGGCCCTTGAGTGCTTACAGGGGGCGCAGGTCTTTTCTAAACTTGATTTACGTAATGCATACAATCTGGTCAGGATTAGAGAAGGAGACGAGTGGAAGACTGCATTTAATACGCCTAATGGTCACTATGAGTATTTGGTCATGCCCTTTGGTTTGCCCGGCAACGTGGAGTAGGAGGTTGGCATGGGCTGAGTACGCGCGTTAATACCCTCCTCTCCTCCTCTACCGGTATGTCTCCCTTTCAGTGTCAGTATGGTTTTCAACCTCCTCTGTTTCCCGAGCAGGAGCAGGAGGCGGAGGTGCCCTCGGCCCAGGCACACGTGGCTTGCTGCCGCAGGACGTGGAAGCGGGTCCGGGCAGCGCTGCAGAATGTTTCGGTTAGTACCCAGCGGCAGGCTAACCGCAAGCGTCGTCTGGCTCCGGTGTACCGTCCTGGGCAGCGGGTTTGGCTTTCCACCCGGGATCTCCCTCTCCGGGTGGAATCCAGGAAGCTGGCCCCTCGCTTTATAGGCCCCTTTAAAGTGGTACGTCGGGTGAATCCTGTGGCTTACAGGCTACGGCTTCCGAGCTCTATGAGGGTTCATCCGACGTTTCATGTGTCCCTGTTGAAGCCGTTCCTCTCATCGCCCTTGGCCCTGCCACTGCCTACGGTTCCTCCGCCTCGGTTTATTGGTGGTCAGCCCATTTACACGGTGCGGAGGATACTGGGTTGTAGGCGGAGGGGTAGGGGGTTTCAGTTCTTGGTGGATTGGGAGGGGTACGGGATAGAAGAGCGTTCTTGGGTGCCTCAAATGGATATTTTAGATCCCAGCCTGATCGTTGATTTCCGGCGGCTGAATCCCGAGGCCCCCAGGTGAACGTCTGGTGCCGTTCGTCGGGGGAGGGTACTATTACGATTCTGGTTCCTGACTACGGTTGGGAACCACCCACCTTCTCTGTCATCTGTCACCTGACTGCTGTCACTTGTTTTTCCATATCATTTAGTGCTGTCACTTAGGGGTTGGCTTCTGATTGGCTGTCACGGGGGTGTGTGTGGAATGTTGGTATTTGGTGGCTATTTAACATTCCTTTCCTCTGCTTGTCATTCGTCAGGTTTTCACTATAGGCGTTCGGAGATAACGCGGCCGGTTCCAGTTCTGGACCACCACTAAGCTCCATTATCTATTCTCTCGTTCCTTTGCCTTTGGCATAGTATCCTAGTATTACTCTTTGTGTTCTTTACTATTAAAGTCGAACCTGTTCAAGAGTATACCTTCTCCGTCTCTGTGATTGCCTACAACAATTGGAACTCACCTACTTCCATCCTGACAGTGAACAGTGTATAATTTTGGCCCCAATAGGACAATGTGTGTATACACATACAGACATATAAATATGTACACACATGCTCATACCTATGATGACGCACGTGCTCGCACACCTAATGGATGCACTATCTAGAGATTCTAGGCGTACCACACACACGTGGGCGCATACTACGCGCATGCACAGACACACATGTAGACACACATACACGTTTACACATTATACAGATACGGGGGCACGGACCCACACACTCACGCCTACACACCCATACGTTTACACCTTGGCTGTGTCCGATACATCCATACACACACACACATAGGTTCACGTGCACGCAAATGCACGAACACTGAAGGGCATATGCCCAGGTACACACCCATTTGTAGACGCATGGACACACGCACACTCCCACACCTCTTCCAATTTATTTTATTCTATATCACCCAATCAGGCACCCTTTTTTGTGTTTAACGGGGCATGTTGGTTGCCCTTGCTCAGGAGTAAGATGTTCTGCCTTATTTCAGGGCCTGCTTGATGTGAGGTTGTTAATGTTAATATATTATTGTTATGCTTACCGTTTACCGTTGCCACCTATATTACCCTACCTGGTTGGGTGTATCCCACTGGACAGCTGAAGACCTTATATAATACCAAGATCTGAGTAAAGACTTTTTATTCTTACTTTTCTTATCTTTCTCTTTATTATTTTCTTTTACCTAAGGGGCTCGACGGGGGTCTGAGCGGCTGGCTCCATAGGTAGAACACCTCCAACACAAGCACATTAGTTTCTGAAGGGTATTTTGGGCACCTTGTTTTTTATAGGTGTCAGGGGGGGGGTTACCGGACTTGTACATTCAACATGCTTAACTGATCAGACGTCTGTTTTGCTTTTCACCTACAGTGTGCTGAGCTCTCTCTAGGTTCCAGATGCATGGCCTCTCTCATCTACTATGATCGACACAGGTGATACCATGGGGCTGGAAGGGTGCTCTGTCAATTTCGTGAGTTGGAATGCTAAATCACTCAACCACCCAGTAAAGCGTAAGAAGGTACTTACACATTTAAAACAACTCAATGCAGACATAGCGTTTTTTACAGGAGACGCATTTAAAAACTGCGGACCATGCTCGACTGGGGGGAGGGTGGGTGGGACAGATGTATCACTCCAACTTCCACACAAAGGCCAGAGGAGCAGCCATTTTGATAGAAAAAACACACCATTTATTATGACAAGTGTAGAGGCCGACCCTGCAGGGCGCTATATTATAATGGTGGGGAAACTGCATTAATTTCCGGTAATTTTGGCTAATATCTACGCACCAAACTGGGACAACCCTTCGTTCTTCACCAGCCTTTTTTCTCGCCTACCGGATATGACCTTGCACCATCTCATCCTTGGCGGCGACATGAATTGTGCACTCTCCCCGGTGCTGGACCGTAGCTCGCCCAGGAAGCTGACGTGTGGCGGTTTCGTAATCCTACATCCAGAGGATACTCCTTTTTTCCCCTGGTCCATAATACCTTCTCGTGCATAGACAGCTTCCTCCTGGATAAGAGACTCCTTCCCCTCGTAACCAAATGCGAATACGGAGCGATAGTTATCTCAGACCATGGTCCCTTAGATATGAAAATGAATATCCCGAATACACGGCTCAGCCACTGCCAGTGGAGACTGTCGGAGGAAGCCTTCACAAGCTTCATCACCTCGGAAATTACATTATTTCTCGACATTAATAAGACTCTGGGAATGTCTTCTTTAACCATTTGGGAATCACTGAAGGCGTACTTAAGGGGACAGGTGATTTCATATTGCGCCAACCAAAAGAAGATAAACATGGCACGCCTTAAGCAACTGACAGACGAGATTTTTGAGCTAGATAGACTACATAGCCACTCGCCATCAACCGGCACGTTGAAAAAACGTATATCGCTGCGAACTGAGTTTGACCTCCTGTCAACGCGACAGGCTGAGTACCTCATTACTAAAACGCGACACGGGTACTATGAACATGGGGAGAAGGCCGGACGGATACTTGCCCATCAGCTGCAACAAAGAACTGCCAACCAGTCCATCCCCACTATCAACGACGAGCAGGGCTCAAAAGCCACTGACAACCTTAAAATTTATAAAATCTTTAAAACTTTCTACCAATCGTTATACACCTCGGACTCGCAAGTGGGGCCCTCCATGCTAGACGATTTCTGTAGGACCCTCCGCGTCCCGACAGTCGACCCAGAGAGGGCCGCAGATCTGGAGGAGGACCTTACAGTTGCGGAGATTACGTCAGCGATTAGATCTATGCAGAGTGGCAATTCCCCGGGGCCAGACGGTTACCCTACAGACTTCTCAAAAAATTCTCAACCCAGCTGTCCCCACTGCTGCTAGCCTTATTCGACGAATCATTCTCAACAAATTATCTTCCTCCGACCATGCGCCAAGCGGTTATCTCCTTAATCTTTAAGAAAGACAAGAACCACCTGGAATGTGGCTCGTTCCGTCCAATTTCCCTCCTTAACGCCGATGTCAAGGTTCTCGCTAAGGTTCTGGCCCGTCGTCTGGAGGGGGTTCTCCCCTCAATTATCTCGCCGGACCAAACAGGCTTCATCAAGAATCGGTACTCTTTCTTTAATATCAGACGCCTCCTAAATATCCTGTATAGCCCCTATCCACCCGGAACACTTGAGGTGGTCCTCTCCCTTGATGCGGAAAAAGCGTTTGATCGGGTGGAGTGGGAGTATCTTTTTCACGCTCTGGAGAGGTTTGGGTTTGGCCCCAAACTCATAGCTTGGATTAGAATTCTATATACGTCTCCGATGGCGGCCGTTCGCACCAACAACAATCTATCCACCTACTTTGAACTTCATAGGGGTACAAGACAGGGATGTCCTTTATCTCCACTCCTTTTCGCGATCGCAATGGAGCCCCTTGTGCTGGCTCTGAGGCAGAACACTGATATCACGGGGATCATGCGCGCAGGCTCGGAGCATAAAGTCTCGCTCTACGCAGACGACATGTTGTTGTATATATCACAACCCCAAACGAGTTTTCCTCGGTTGATGACCCTACTTGCGGACTTCGGCAAAATATCCGGATACAAAATCAACATTCAAAAAAGCGAACTGATGCCTGTCGGCACCTCGGCGGATTGGATACCTCTGAGCACATTCCCGTTTAAAATTAGCCCTAAAAAGTTCAAGTACATCGGGATATGGATCACGCATGAACATAAGGACCTATATATGGCTAACTATCAACCCTTACTGTCTAACCTGGCGAGAGATATTGAACGTTGGGACCCCCTGTCGCTATCCCTGGGTGGGAGAATCAACACAATAAAGATGAAAGTATTGCCGAAATTTCTATATGTATTTCAGAGTCTTCCAGTCTTTCTGACCAAAACATTCTTCTCCAAGATTAACAACCAGATATCTTCCTTTATCTGGAACAAAAAACCGCCCCGGATCAAAAGATCTATGCTGCAGAGAGCCCGCGTAATGGGTGGGATGGCGCTTCCAAACTTTATTTACTACTACTGGGCAGCAAACATAAGATCGTTATTATACTGGGTAAAGGGGGAGGACACAGCCCCCTGGTGGACAGTACTGGAGAGAGCGTCGGTTAAATCCACCTTCCTATCTGCCTTGTTATGTGCTAAGCTCCCGTTCACACAGCCCATATCTAGCTTTACCTCGAACCCAGTTGTCATCCACTCGATAAAAGTGTGGAACCAATTTAAAAGAACCTTCTCCCTCAGGGAACTATCACTGGCTGCTCCGATCACAAGAAATCACATGTTTATCCCATCAACAATGGATAAGGCCTTTGACGGTTGGGTTGGGAGTGGAGTGATTACGCTGTCTGACCTCTATATAGACGGCAACTTTGCCTCCTTTGATCAGCTAGTACAGAAATACAAGATCCCTAGGTCACACTTCTATAGATACTTGCAACTCCGGAGATTCGTAACTTCGAACTCGGACTGCTACCCAGTGTGTCCTCCGGCCTCCCTTTTAGACTCAATCTTGAACTGTAAACTGATCCAGAAACAGGCTATAAGCAGAATTTATGAACTACTTAATAGAAGCAACTCGACACCTTTAGACCTCCTCAGGGGCAGATGGGAGACTGACTTAGGTGAACCAATCACAGAGGTCACATGGGACAAGATAATACAGGGGATTTTCTCCTCTTCCATTTGCCTTAAACATGCGGTTATCCAAATTGTACACCGACTGCATTTGTCTAAAGACAGGCTCTCTAAGATATATCCCGACATAGACCCTCTATGCGACCGCTGCAGACAGGCTCCAGCCACTCTGTTCCACATGTTCTGGACGTGCCCAAAGTTGCACACCTACTGGCAGACCATCTTTGACACCTTCTCTAAGATACTTGGAAAGGAAGTGGAGCCATCACCATATATTGCATTATTCGGAGTGGCCCCAGCGGACATCCACTTTAGATGGTGGGAATCTAGAATGCTGGCCTTCTGCTCACTTTTGGCCAGAAGGCTGATACTGTTCAAATTGAAGGACCTGGGTTCACCTGTCTACGGCCACTGGATGAGAGAAGTCATGTATCATATTAAACTGGAGAAGATAAGGTATACTATCAGAGGTTGTACCGAAAAATTCCACAATATTTGGGATCCTTTCCTAACTTTCTTTGAGGGTATGGAAGCGGATAATGTGACGGAGGCGATCTGACTGGCCTCCCTGGTCTCTCAGCTTGTTATTGTTTATTTTTTCTATTATGTTCTTACTTTTCTTCTTCTCTATCTGCAGAATACAAGAGATATGTGACTGCTGTCGGGTGATTTAAAAGCTAAAAGTTAAAACAATGATTAATAAACGATCTAAGATATTGTAGAATGATTTTGTCTGGTATAGGGGTGGGGGGAGGGAGGGAGGGAGGGCCTTATTTTCTTTTTCTTTTCTTTTGGCCCATGTGGGACCGCCTGTAAAAACAAAATTTTCAAATAAAAAAACCTTGATCAAAAAAAGTTTTCATGTGTTCGTGTCACAGAACAAGGATGTAGATATAGCCTGAAATCCTGTGATTCTCTTCTGTTGATCGTGTCCAGAATTTAGTCGGCGATGGTCAAGAAAGCCTCTGTGATCTCTGCCCTCTCCAAGGGAGAGTGCAGAAACCTGGGAGGGGGGGGGGTGGTTCCTCTCACTGACTTCTGAATAGTTTCTACTATGGAAGATGAATCCGTGAGGGATTGTCAATGCTTTTGAATATGTTGTCGTCTGGCTTTTTGACCGGACCACTATTCCCACTCTCTGCCCTTCTGTGTCCTTCATCCTTTCAACTCCACATCGCATCTTTTCTATCATTTTGATGAATCTCCCACCTGAGCATCTCTGCTCTGAGGTAGGAAAAGAATGCACCAGAACACACACACACAGACACACATGCACTCACGCACACATGCGTACGTGCACACACACACGTACACACACGGCACACACACACACACACACACACACACACACACACACACACACACACACACACACACACACACACACACACACACACAACCACACACACACGTGTGCACAGGGAGTATACGTGTGATCTTCAGCTGAAGTTGATGTTTTATTCAATACAGTAGGTCACACTAAGCCACATGCTAATGATGTGCTCTCTTTGGACACCTCTGTGTGCATTAAACATGAGTAGCTATGGTAATGTGGCAACATGTAAGAGGGTCGTGTGTGTTTCTGGAGAGTGTATTAGGCAGTTTTGAGCAAAGAATGTTGTGTGACTTTGCTTTCCTCAGTATGACATTATAATGTGGATCACTTAATGGATGAGCAGCATGACCCTTGACTGTGAATGTTCCAATGCATAGAGGCTTATTGGATATTATTTTGTTCTATATGAGGCCCTATGAAGACCAACCAGAGACAATCTATATAATGAATGGACAGATCTGTGACAGTAAATATGCTGGCAACAATGAAATTACTTGCTACAAAACAAACATATTCAAGTGAAAATAATTAAATGTGTGAACCAACTTGCCTAGACAGTCTTTGGACTAAGTACCCTATAGGAAACATCAGTAGTTCATAGAAATGTGGAATGAATAGCCGACAGTCCACTGCACATTTCAATCGTGCTCACAGACAGATATTTGGCCATCAATTTATTATACTATAACAGCTGAATTACCCTGTGGTTCTACACACCTGCACACTAACCAACACAGGCCCCTCCTCTGTGTGTGTGTGTGTGGGTCGATGTGTGTGTGTTTGTGTTTGTGTGTGTGTATTGGGGAGAGGGGTGGGTATTGGGCGTACGTGTGAGTGTGCATGTGGCCAGTATCACTGGATCAGTTTTGTCCATAATTGGTAGACTTACACTTCCAGTCAGTGCTCATTAAATTGAAATTTTAAGAAATTGTGTGGAAATCTTGTTGACAGTTTGATAAGGCTTATCTTGGATTCTTGGATTGCCCAGGCTAATGGCGCACCACAATATGGCATTTTGAGTTTGTCCAATTCGGTTAGTGATCACTCCACAATGCTTTCCTAGCCTATTGCAGTATGACTTAATTAAAGGGGACATATTATGGAAATAGGGTTTTGATTAACCTTTGTATGACTTGGCAGTCTGAAATGTTATGTAGGCAATGGAATAAATTATATACAGTGTGTACAACTTGCTGTTTGGCCGGGTTTAACATCTTCAGATTAACAAGCTGTTAAGAATGATTGCCCTTGGTGATGTCATAAGGAGGGAACAAGAAATTAATTTGCTTTGGTTAATCAATTAGCTGTGCTTTTTGGAGCCATGAATGCTTACCAAACGTATGCTACTGATCAGTTTGTAAAACGTTTTTCCTCTTGTGAGCCAGGGAGGGAAATCATTAATTTAAAATGTGGTTCTGTATCGTATCGCTCTCGCTCGGCATCGCTCTCTGCACTATCTCGCACATGTGCACGCGCACTGAATAAAGACCACAATGTACCTTTAATCCCAATATTCGTCTGACCACACCCCTATCAGTTTACCCATATAAGCAGGGGTGGGGCCACCCACTCGCCTCCTTCTCGCTTTCACCACAAGGAAGAAGTGCCTCGGTAGATCCCCACACCATGATGGAAGAAAGGTTTAGGAGCAGCTTTGGGAAACAAGGATACGTTGACATCATATCTTTATTTTCTCTCTCACTATTTTCGAGAAAATACGGCGATATTGTCTTCGTACTGGAGGGTCTGGAAGATGATGATCATTCTAAAAACCCTCCACCGGTTTTCGTATTGGGAGCACGCCGCTGCATGCTTCTCAACTGCAGTTCCTTGCTGTGTTTGTTGGGGTGAAACCTGTCAGGCCACAGCTGAACTGTCGGACATGCCGCTGTTGTGAGAAGCGGTGCGTTCCAGGTTGGGTGAGTAGTGTTTTGCTGGCAGGCTCCACTTGTCTGTTAGTGCTATGGGGGCTACTTGACAATGTTTATGGAAACCGGCCCCAGGCTAGGGTCCTTTGTTCAGCCACCTAGGCGACAGAAGGCCTTGGTCTGAAGACCATTATAGTTTTAACTAGTGGGCCGCGACCATTAACACTGGTGATCCCTGTGTGTTCTGGACGAGTGGACATCTCTCTGTCACCGTGTTAAGGCCCCATCTTTCATATCCAAATGAGAGTATTCCTTTACGAGGGGATATGTGCATGGATGTGCGATAGCGGCAGATCCATGTTCAAATCAGCTACACAGGCCAGTTTGGTATTGTGCTGATTCCGTCGGGTGTTGGTAAAATCACCGTTGTAAAGCAGTGTTGACATCTTGTTTCTCTGTTCTCTTAAACAGTGAGGAGAGGTTCAGAACGGCGGCCTGTCTGGGTGAGTGTTATGTCATTGTTTACATGTTCAGTTGATAGCTGCTTAGCTTACGGTTAGCCAGTCAGCTGTTAACTGCTGCGTTAGCCTGCTGGGATCGCTGCATGGCCTGCTCAGGTTGGGCCTACTGTTAGCCAGTCAGCTGTTAGCTGCGGTGCTAGCATGTCGTGATCGCTAGGTAACGTTAGCTTGCTGCTATAGGCCATGGCCTGGCGCGGGGTAGCTTTGGCTTCTCGCGCGCCGCCGTGAGCTCGCTTCTGGTCGTGTGCGCCGTTAGCTCGGCGTCTCGCAAGCAGGAGCAGTAGCACCCGAATGGTTGGAGCGGCCGTTAGCTTGATGCTATTCTGTTGAACGTGCTTTGATTTTAACATGTTTTACACTCTTGACTACGACGTCATCCTTGACAGGGGATGTTTCGTCGACCCTGCCCTGAGCCAGGACGGCAAGGTTGCATCAACAAAGGACTGTAGTGCGGGTTGGAGCGGCGACGCTGCCCAGTTCGAACAAACACAGGAGCGGCTGTGTTCCTACGGTGTCTGTGACTGCACTTCGCTGATCTACGTTCCGGGTAGGAACAGGTTTGACCAGACCTTATAACACGTCTTCTGGTTTTACTTTTCTAAATGTATTGTGAATAACGATGTTTTTTCCCAAAACGTGTGTTGCTGCAATGCATTTGGGATACGGCGCGGGTTATGTGTGAGCTGTTTTTGTCACTGGCAGTTAGCTTCTCCGTGCAAATCGGGATGTAATGATCTGGTTGTTGTGTGAGAAACATCATGGTGTTTATATGTACCGTGTACTCACAACTAAGGTAACTAACCTATGGGGCTATGCTTGGTGACAAGTGAGTAAGAGAATGTTCTTTTCTCAGCCTGTGATGACAATGAACAGTGTGTTCACATATTAACAGGGTTTCCTGTTTTAACTGGCCGTATTGAGGGTAAAATAAGAGGATTGTGTTTTCCCCCCGGTTCCCTGGGGACTTTTTCATCCTCCTATCAGACATGTTTGTGCACTAATTGTGTCTTTTGTGTGGTAGGGATGCGATGTAACCCTTAGCTTGATTGCTGAGGTTGTGCTAAAACTGCTGGAGAAACTTTATTTTCCTAAACGAAAAGATTGTTTGGTCGCTGTCGTGTGTGCTTAGCAAGGCCTGTGGCCGATACTAATCGAGAATGATGTATTCTCTCATTGTGAAAAACGGCGTTCCTCTGTTGAGTGTTTTTGCCATTTTTGTAGGTGATGATGGGTTGTGTGTGTCATGTGACCTACAACTGGGTTGGACTGGCCACAGAAGCACATGTGTATGTTGGACCGGGGCTCTTAGAGCCCTCTCTATTCTGTGTTTTTCCTTAGTAAAAATCAGATAGCAGGTTAGCTCATGCGCTGTGTGGAGCTGTCAAACGCTTCATAGAGCTGACTATGACTGTGTCATATTCTCTTTTTGTCATTACATCGTATCATGGGTGTGGGGTCGTAAAGGGGTGAATTGGTAACCTTTCCTCTCCCCCTTGTTTCTGTCGGTCAGGGGTACACCCCCTGTCCTTCAAGGTTTCCCGTCACGAGGCGGTTCGGCACGTTACGGGGGGGGGGGGGGGGGGGGAGTTTCCTGGTCCCACGGCCTGGTATATTGGGCGTGTGCACCGCTGGAATTCCCCCGCCATAGAGTACGTCACCGTGCGCGTCTCTGTTGGTAGGACTTCCGTGTGCTGTTCAGGTCCATGTGATGGATCTGTTTCAGGGGGGTGGTCAGGGCTCCTCCTCACCAAGCGCCTATTCGGGCCTTCTGTGAGTTCGGACTCCTTCTTCCATGTGAGGGAGCCTCCATCAGAGTACAGAGCCTTCCTCCTCAGATTGTCAAAGTGAGTGGACCCTCTAGAAGGGTCCTATTCTATTGTATATGTATTCGATTCAATTCGATTATTGAGTGTGTATGGGTTCAGTGCCTCTTCCCCGGAGAGCCCTAAAACCAATTTTTTACATGGCTCAAGGTGCAATATATTCTTTTCAATCTGTACAGCTTGCGTGGGAAGTCTCTCTGGGGATCCCCGTCTCCTTCCTATGGGAGGGTGGTGGGATGTAAAAATGTGAACATTTTTTACCCCGGCTGTGTAGACTGGGATACATACTGTTGATGCTTCCTTCTTTTCTATTCCAGAAGTGTTGGAGTTAGGGAGTGTCACACCCCTCTTGTCGTTCCCCTGGGCGCCTTGGGGATTCAATGACAGGTCTAAATAGCCTGTTCATTGATGGGGGTGTGTCCCGACGCACGTATAGTGCTAGCTCGCTGTAAACAGGCGATTGACTGGCACGCCTTGGTTGCTTGTGGTTGAAACAGCGTTTTTATAAAGCAACTGAGATGGGGGTTTTTCCTCTTCCGACGACCAAATCCCACGACCTGGGTTGGTTTTTCGACGGATTCTCGTTCATGTCTGGGGGATGATGACGGAATGGATCTGAACATATGTAGAGGGGTCTCACGCCCTTGGGGTGGGCCACCAGGCGCGGTTCGCCCGAACGTCTGGGTGGCGCCTTCTTTTCATGTTAAGATCAACACGCATATCTGCCCTTCTCCTGGAGTAGGCATGTCGGCGTGGTTAGGGCACGGGACTGGTTCTGGTCACGCTGGTCCAGATCAGTTGAACCCGTTGTCCGCCGGGGATGCAGATCTGCTGTTCTGGTACCCTGAGGGACTTGGGCTTTTTTCAGGGGGAAAAAGCCAGGTCGGTCTGGGTGTCACAGGGTTAAGCGCTATGGAGACCCTGGTTGGGTACGTTTTTACTCAGCACTGTCGTAATGGCTTACAGCCATGCCATTCTGTACACGCTCGATCTCGTCGGATCTCGGCCGCTACACAGGTTGGTCCTGGTTAGTACTTGGTTGGGAGACCGCCTGGGAATCCCAAGTACGGTGTGCTTAGGGGCTGGTTCTCCATTCTTTTTCGCTCCTCTCTCACGCATGGCGGAGAGGGGCCTGTGGGGGTGGTTTTTGACCTCCTCTGGTGACCCTGTGCTTCCCGTACCGCCAGGCCCGGTCCGAAGTAATGTTTCGTCGACCCGTAGACCTGGGTTAACCCTTTTTTGAAAACTGAAACACTTGTACTGCGGTATAGCCGGTGTATACCCGCAGGTGTGTTTTGGAGTTTTTTCTTGAGGGGTTATAGGAACAACCACCGCATTGGGTAACACCGAGGTGGTTGATTCCCTGGTGTGTTGGAGCAGTGTCAACTCCCGGGTTCACCGTTGAGGGTGCCCCTGCACGTTCATGACGTCTGCCAATCGTGTCAGCCTTCTCTGCCTCGACCCCTCTGGGTGGGGGTTTTTAAATGGAGGCTTGGTCATGCAACACCGCCAGCTTACGCTCCTTCCGCCGGTGCGGCTGTGTTCAGCTGTCCCCTCTGGCGCCTGTCTCGTCCGCAGTCTCCAGGCTAGGGTTAACAGCCTGTTGCCTGGTTTTTCCCCGGTGCGCTGCCTGCTTCCGTTGGTTAACCTTTTTTGTGTGCTTACGGCCATGCTGACTGCCTGTTCTGCAGGGTCAGTGTGCCAGGCGGTGTACTATTGGGGGGACAGGGCCCGCTCGGCTTACGGCCATACCAACCTGAACACGCCCGATCTCGTCCGATCTCGGAAGCTAAGCAGGTTCTGGCCTGGTTAGTACTTGGATGGGATTCCGCCTGGGAATACCAGGTGCAGTAACTGAGGGGCCTTTGTCCGAATACGCTGGCGATGTGGGGGGCGGGGCACTACGTGCCCACCTGGTGGGGTCTTGATGCTGGCATCATGGACTTCTCCGGGCCCCCATTCTAGGGAGTCCAGTCCTTTTGGTGGGTCTGGGTCTTCCTTCGTGCTCCGCTGCTACGGCCTTGCCACGGGGTTGGGTTTGCCCTTGACCCCGTGATTCTGGGGGCAGTAACGAGGTTGTTCCTCCGTTCGTTCCCGGGTGGCATGCGGGTTGTGCGTGTGTGTAGTCGTGGGGTCAAGCCACGGTCTGCTCACCCTGTGCGTTGAGTTGCTTGAGTGCCTCTTCGCACGGTCGGGTCCGTCGCCCTCCCGTGAAGCCCCTAATAGGGGGGGTGCCCGCCATTAGGGTGGGTCGGGGGGGCTCGGCCCTCCCTGTTCTGATGGTTTGTGGGGGGCTGTCAGCGGGGTGTATTTGTCGGCCGTTGGCTCTCGCTCGGCCTCCCTTGTGCAGAGAGCGATGCCGAGCGAGAGCGATACGATACAGAACGTTAGGTTATGACTATAACCAAGTTCTATTAGTATAGCGACGCTCGGCATCCGACGCCGCTGCAGCCTTTGACCTAGCCTTGTGGCGAAAGCTTGGGAAGGAGGCGAGTGGGTGGCCCCACCCCTGCTTATATGGGTAAGCTGATAGGGGTGTGGTCAGACGAATATTGGGATTAAAGGTACATTGTGGTCTTTATTCAGTGCGCGCGCACATGTGCGAGATAGTGCAGAGAGCGATGCCGAGCGTCGCTATACTAACAGAACTATGTTATAGTCATAACCTAACGTTTATGCTACACCAAACAAAAACAGCATTATTCAATATAAAGGGAAGAGAGTAAATAATTAGATTCAATTAAATAACTATTTTTTTTTGCAGAAATATTGAACAAACATGTTCCACAAATTCAAGTAAGTTCTTGAAGGCATCAATACAAAGGACTCATGAAGAACATGTGTAGGTCTTTATCCAGGGACTATGGATTTAGCCTTCTTGGCTAAATCTGGCCTATTTTGTGCATTGTCCCTGTCAAATAAACAAATAAACTAAACTAGGATCACTGATCGGGTCATTGAGAACTTTTAGTTTAGGTCTGCTGGTTTTATGAATAGGAATAATCATAGAGTTCTAATGCTACCTGAAACATGCCGCTCAATTCTTCAGCACAGTATTTCAGTGTCCTCCCATGAATGGCACCAGGCCCCCCTAGCTTTGTTTACTTGAACTCCGCAGTGCATGTACAGTCACAGTGTATAACCTTGAGTTGGCCACTGAAATTATGTTTATCAAAACAGGAGAATAGTTTAATTAATTTGGATGTTCTCTATATCGATGGGTGTAGAACCTATATTGGCACCTACATACAGATGAAGCCTTTAGTATTCATGGAGCTTTGCCGCGACGCGCGCACGGTTATATTACGTCGTTTTAATTAATTAGGAACCCAGGCTGCTGTTCTGTTTTATGCCGCCGGGAGGCGCAAAGTCGACCGGCGGCGGTCTATTGAGTATTGACTTCCTCATTCATCACTGTGCCTTTGTGTCGATAACACGAGCCACTGTCAACGTTGGGACGGCGCGAGACTGAGAGAGACTTTATTGTGAATTTAAAATATGCTGGTAAAGTGGGGAGGGAGATTGTTTATTCAAGTAAGCTATAATACAGTATTATATGGCCACCAGACATATTCTCTCTGTGAAATTGCATTTATCCGTCGCGCAAAAAGCTGTTTTCTTTTACTTTGAAAGATTGTCACTTCCGCCTCACTACTCAGCTACAGGGAATGAAATACGTTGGTAAGCTAGCGAACATTGCATTCCTTATTAATTTCAGTAACGTTATGTTTTTCATCTGGAATGCAACTGTCTGGATTATGCATTGAAACTCGAAAGACAGTAAATAAACTAATAAAACGTTCAAACTGTTCCAACTTGTATTGTTTTCATAAAAGTTGACTAAGATTGTACTCTTGTATTTTGCACTGTACAGTATGTCACAGGTGAGCTTGCTAGCCATTTGATTGTTAACGTGATACTCTGCAGTGCAGGTGAATAAAGTACAAGCACTTCTTATAGTGTACAATGGGGGAAATAAGTATTGTTCAGTAAATGTATTTCCAATTAGCGTATTCAAGCGAAATTTGCACCAGACGTTTGTATTAACTCAAGAAATCTAAACATTAAAGTCCATATGTAAATAAAGTTATGTGTAATCAAGTGGAATGAAACAGGAAAAAAGTATTGGACACACTAAGAAAAAGCAGTACACCACAGCAAGGAAAGGCAAGGAACTAGCTGAAAACCAAAACGAATTAGGAGGCAACTCTACCTCCTATCTGTGCTAATAATGTCAACTGGGTTAGAATATATTAATGGGCTATAAAATGTTTTTTTGTTTGTTACCAAGGTGCCACACAAGAAACATCAACTGATGGGTAAAAGCAAAGGGCTCGCCTCTCAAGACCTTCACAAACAGATTGTTGCAAATCATGAAATAGAATTGGCTAAAGACGTATTTCACAACTTCAGAATCTTCCAGTAAGCACAATTGGGGGCATTATCCATAAGTGGAAGCAACATCACTCCATCATCAACCGGCCATGCACTGGTGCTCCTCGCAACATTTCTGATCAGGGAGTCAGAAGGATACTGATGGGCCACAATCACACCTGAATACTGCGGGTGATCATACAGAAAGCATCCTTGAAGCTGTCATTACAGACAAAGTTTTAGTTTTGAATAACTTCTCTTGTAACACAACTCCTGGTCTACAGTTCTCCTGGTACAGTGTGTAAACCCATCTTAGGTCCCGTCATCTATTAACAGTCTATACTGTAGTTGAGGGGAACCTGTGTCAGAATAGTCATTCTTATGGTGAAGGTCAACTATTCCTGATTTTGCTAAAGGGACCCACCGGAACCCTTGCAAGGACCGGCTTTTTATTTAATATTTATTTCAGATATTGATTGAAGTGTGTTTTTAGTCGACGGCGAAAGATTGATCGGGTTTCGACTGTCCTAACTGTGATGAGAAGTACGAATGACCTTGACTGAAACTGACTAAACTCCTGCCTTGATCAAATCCATTAATAGCTAAATAGAACTGTGTTGATAAAAAATTGCACAGTGGTGTTTCTAGGGTGCCAGGTGAAATAGGCATGTTGGAATACCACCCACATATTGGCATGAGGACAGTACTTATCGTTTATTAGCACATCTTTTGATGAGTTGGTCCCTCACACTTTAGAAGAACAAGTTACAGGTTGAAAAAACCCTCAGCTCAGAACTAGGCAAAATCTGCATATGGCTCGCTGATAACAAACTATCATTACACATGGGCAAAACAGAGTCCATTCTCTTCGGTTCAAATAACAAACTCAGCAAGACCGACGGCTTCTCAGTTACAGTGGGTGACAATATGGTCACAAGGAAAGAAGATATTACCTACCTGGGTTCCATCCTAGAGGCAAATCTTTCCTGTGACAAAATGGCATCCAATGCAATAAAAAAAGTCAACCAACGAACTAGATTCTTGTACCGGATCTCGTCTCTGGTAAACAAGAATACCCTGAAGACTCTGGCAGGAGCACTCATTCAAGGGTACTACGACTATGCATGCACCTCATGGTACCAAAGCACCTCAAAGGCGCTAAAAACAAAATTACAAACATCTCAAAACAATCTGGTCAGACTACTGCTTGACCTTACTCCTAGAACCCACCTCACCCCTGCCCACTTTGACAACCTAGGATGGCTTAGAGTAGACACCACTTGCAATGGGCCTGGTCTACAAGATACACTACATGACCAAGGTACCCATGTACATGTCAAAATACTTCCCACTTTCAAAAACACTCTCAAAAAACACCTACGGGAGACTGCAATTCTAAACTGGCCCCTGTAAATGGCCTACCACAACCCCCCCCAATGTACAGTAAATTACCAAGTATAATAATAATAATAATAATAATAATAATAATAATAATAATAATAATAATAATAATAATAATAATAATAATAATAATAATAATAACTTCGTTTTATATAGCGCCTTTCAGATCACCCAAGGTCGCTTTACATAGGGGGGGGGGATGACAAATTAACAAACATAGTGGACAGACACAACATATACATATAAAGTGAGAAAGTTAGGGGTTGAAGGCCAAGTTGAAGAGGTGGGTTTTGAGCAGTTTTTTAAATTAGTCCAGAGTTGGGGCGGTGCGGAGTTCTGCGGGGAGGGAGTCAATATTCCAATGTACAGTTTTGCTTGTTCAGTTGTACAGTGTCCCCCACCCACTCCTCCTACCCAACCTCCCCCCCAACCTCCTCCAATGTACAGTTTCTATGTCAAATGTATATACTCTCTTTTCTGGACTCTTTTCGTATCACAAACAGTACTGTATTTGCAAATCTGGTATGTCATAGATGTAGCAGTACTGTCTATCTGTATGTCATGTATGTCATATATGTTATGATGAATTGAAAATGGGGGACCCTGATGTAAACAAGACGAAAGTCTTTCTCTGGTCTGCATCCCCTTAACAATTGCATGTATTGAGCTGTACTGTACTGTACCCATTCTGCAATCTGTTAATAAAATGTTCAATCAATCAATCAATCTCCCCGTACTGTGGTTTCTTCTCAACCTTGGGGTTGAGTTCCGGCTTTCGACATGGACAGTCGCATTATTCTCAGCTCCCAACAACGACGTCAAAGTAAATCAACAACAAGGTTTACTATACACTTTCTACTCACCCTACTTTGGATTACGGATCAGTACCTTAATTCAACATGGAAATACCACCAGACAGGAGTGGATAAGGTAAAAAAAGAGTCCCATTGCGACTTTTACCTTCTAAATGGCTCGGAGAGGAAACATCCATCCATGGGGACTGCAGCAATACACAGCGTGTTAACGTCGAATCCGGGACGAAAGAGTTTACCCCCATCGGGCAGGTTTGATAGAAGATCAATGATCTTCTTATACCTGCTTCTTTCGGGAGACATTCCGCTGAACCCAGGTCCAGTTATCACTCGGTACCAAGCGAGACAACTCGGACTACAGACGCAAACAGCGACGACCACCGTTGCGACCAATGCATCATCCAACATCAACAACCCTCCACCGCCCACTACTGGATCACCGGCGCAACTACAACGGAACGCCCGAGGGACCAGAACTAGACGGGATGAACCAGAGGCTACAACACCGGTGCAAATCACAAGAAATCCAACCGGCAACCCCACGGACAAATCGCCTGATAAACTAGCCAACCTAGCCAGGCTGGCTATGTTTACCAGCCCAGGAGAACAAAAGGTTGCCGCCAGAAAACACAGGACAAAGGACTCCCCCTCCCCACACACCAACACACAGACCTCACGGAGACAACAACAAAGCCCCCCCCCTCCCTCCCCCACAGCAGCACCAGAAGACCATTACCTGGAACTCGAAGACATCAATAACACAGCTAATAAAAACGGACTACACATCTTTCACCTTAATGTAAACAGCATTAAGCATAAGCTGGACGAATTAAGAAACCTGTTTATGAGCGGTAAGGTAGACATAATATGCTTTACTGAAACTAAACTTGATCCATCTGTAACAGACCCTGAAATAGAAATAGAGAACTATACTATAGTCCGTAATGACAGAAACCAGTATGGAGGTGGTGTTTGTATGTACATACATAAGGACATCAAATTCATTACCCGTACTGACCTTCATCATGAGACAATTGAAACCGTATGGGTGGACATTTTATTTGAAAGGGCAAAATCTGTTCTAGTCGGCACAATATACAGACCGCCAGATCAAACTGGCTTTTATGATACTTTGGATGTGTGCTTAGCTGGAGCTGAGGATGCGGAAAAAATTCTTATTGGGGATTGGAACACGGATATGCAACAAAAAAATGCACCCGTCTTCAAATCCTTCAATAGGTTTTGTGATCTGCACGGCCTCAGCCAACTAATCACCCAACCCACAAGGATATGTGAATCAACTCAGACTACCATTGACCTCATACTGACCTCTGACAAGTCCAAGATCTCCAGTAAAGGGGTTTTAGCATGCGGGTTAAGTGATCATTACATGATATTCTGTACCCGCAAAAAGCTAAAACTAAAGGCTGGCTGTCACAAAACAGTCACATCTAGAGACCTCAAAACCTACTCTAGCGAGGCCTTTAACCTTGAACTGGAGAGTCTGGACTGGTCAGATGAACTCAATGGTACACTGGTTGAAGAAACTTGGCTTGGCTTCAAAACCAAATTTTCATCAATACTAAACAAAATGGCCCCCCTAAGAACCACCAGGGTAAAAAATCGCGCTGAGCCATGGATGCACACTGAAATACTGACCGCTATGAAAGCCAGAGACAAAAAATGCTCTGAGTTTCGTAAAAGTCAGTCAAAGCTTAACAAAAGCACGAGCAGTGAACTCCAAGACCACGTGACTGAACTCAAACTAGAAAGAAACAGACTAAGAAATGACGTAAACTCCATGATCAAAACTGCAAAAAAAAATTTCATCAATGACAAAACCGAGGAAAACAAAAATAAACCACGTGAACTTTGGAAATTACTCAACAATCAACTAGGCTGCAGTAAAAAACTCAAAACCAGGTTCTCAAACATAAACATAAAGACGGACAACACGCTCATCACAGACAAGCTGGATGTAGCCAATTACTTAAACACTTTCTTCACAAACATAGCCACAACACTGGTAAACAAACTACCCTCCCACTCAGGGCAGTATGGGGTAGAACACATAGTAGCATACTACATGAACCTAGGCGTCCACAAAGACGACTTCAAACTGGAAATAGTAACTACAGATGAGGTACTCAAAAAACTGAGCGCCCTCCAACCAAACAAGGCCACTGGCCATGACAACATCCCCTCCAAATTCCTCAGAGACTCAGCAGCAGCCATCACCCCAGTCATCACACACATAATAAACCTCTCCATAAAACAGGGACACGTCCCCAAGGACTTCAAAATTGCGAGAGTAACACCCCTGCACAAAAAGGGCAGCAAATTAGACCCGGGTAACTACCGCCCTGTTTCTATCCTTACATCCATCTCGAAAGTCATGGAAAAAATAGTATACGAACAGATCGAAAAGTACCTCGCGGAAAAAAATCTAATCTACGAATTCCAATCTGGCTTCAGAACATCCCACTCCACTGACACATGCCTTCTCTACTTGAACGACCACATCAAACAAGAGGTGGACGCGGGCAAATACTGCGGCATGGTCATGCTGGACCTACAAAAGGCCTTCGACACTGTCAATCACACCATTCTGATTGACAAGCTAAAAGCAATTGGTTTTGATAGTTTATCAGTGAGCTGGATACAATCCTACCTGGAGGGGAGGGAACAGATGGTGGAAGTAAACGGTACCCTATCCCCCCCCCCTCACAGTGAGCTGTGGTGTTCCACAAGGAAGCATACTAGGACCGCTACTATTCCTAATTTATGCAAATGACATGTCGTCAGCTTGTGACTGCAACTTGTTCCTGTTTGCGGACGACTCAGCCCTGCTGGTCTCTGACAAGAACAAGTTACAGGTTGAAAAAGCCCTCAGCTCGGAACTAGGCAAAATCTGCATATGGCTCGCCGACAACAAACTATCATTACATATGGGCAAAACAGAGTCCATTCTCTTCGGTTCAAATAACAAACTCAGCAAGACTGACGGCTTCTCGGTTACAGTGGGTGACAATATTATCACAAGGAAAGATGAAATTACCTACCTGGGTTCCATCCTAGAGGCTAATCTTTCCTGTGACAAAATGGCATCCAATGTAATAAAAAAAGTCAACCAACGAACGCGATTCTTGTACCGGATCTCCTCTCTGGTAAACAAGAATACCCTGAAGACTCTAGCAGGAGCACTCATTCAAGGGTACTACGACTATGCTTGCACCTCATGGTACCAAAGCACCTCAAAGGCACTAAAAAACAAATTACAAACATCTCAAAACAAGCTAGTCAGACTACTACTTGACCTGACTCCTAGAACCCACCTCACCCCTGCCCACTTTGACAACCTAGGATGGCTTAGAGTAGACGACAGAGTACAGCAACTTGCAATGGGCCTGGTCTACAAGATACACTACGCGACCAAGGTACCCATGTACATGTCAAAATACTTCCCAAAGGTCAGTGAATACCACGATCACAACACCAGAGGGAGCTCCACAAATCATGTAAAACCCAGATTCGGCTCAAACAAGGGACTAAACACGTTTCGCAATTATGCCACATCAATGTGGAACGCCCTGCCTAAAGCTGTAAAGGAATGTGAATCACTACCCACCTTCAAAAACACTCTCAAAAAACACCTACGTGAGACTGCAATTCGAAACTGGCCCCTACAAATGTCCTAACCTAGTTGTACAGTAAATGACCAAGTAAGGCTTTGTCAACATTCCAATGTACAGTGTAAAATGTGTGTGTGTCCCCTACCCAACCCCAACCCAACGTGTGTGTGTCCCCTACCCAACCCCCCCCCCCCCCCCCCCACCTCCAATGTACAGCCCTCACCCAACCCACTCAACCCCACCCCACCAACCTCCTCCAATGTACAGTTTCTACGCCAAATGTATATACACTCCTTTTCTGGACACTTTTGTATCACAAACAGTACTGTATTTGCAAATCTGATATGTCATAAATGTATAGATGTAGCAGTACTGTCTATCTGTATGTCATGTATGTCATATATGTTATGATGAATTGAAAATGGGGGACCCTGGTGTAAAAAAGACGAAAGTCTTTCTCTGGTCTGCATCCCCTTAACAATTGTATGTATTGAGATGTACTGTACTGTACCCATTCTGCAATCTGTTAATAAACTTTTCAATCAATCAATCAATCAATGGAATTGAGGTACATGAGTGTAGCAGATAAACATGCTCCTTTAAAAAAAGTTTACAGTCAAATCAGCCCCATGGATAGATAGTAGCTTAAGGATTTTAATGAATGAGAGAGACATAGCCAAAAAAGCATCAGTGTGTTCCAGTTCTGCTGCCCCAACAATTAGCATTTCAATGGTGTGTTTGTGTGTGTGGGGGTTTCACCGCATTCCATGTCACACCTACAGTACATACACAGTATAGTCACTCTACTACCCCCCTGTTGGGATGGAGGGAGAGACGAGACAGACTGAATGAAAACTTGTTTTCAAGTTTAATGTACATTAAGTTGTAAAGCACTTTGGATAAAAGCTCTATATAAATGCTGTACTCTGTTGTCTACTCTAAGCCATCCTAGGTTGTCAAAGTGGGCAGGGGTGACAAACTCAGACGAATAGGTGATAAAGATCCTTACGAGCTAGCTCCGTCGTCTTGGAGTTGCGACCCCACAAGTTTGCCTTCTGTTGCCTATCCAGGTATAGTCAACTACCTAGTATTGTCGCCAAGCCCATACACGAATGAAGATCTTAAGGCTTACAAAGGGTTGGATGCCTACAACCAGATGGTGAGAGATGCACAGTACCAGATAATCGACGATGACATGTGTCTTGTGAAAGCCAAGGTAGGTGATTCACATAACGTTACTAGATCAACTGATCTTTACATTTAGGAAATTGTAATACCTAAGATTATTTTCTAATAGTCTACTAGTACACATTTTTTTTATCAAAATGCTGATCGGTCATAAACATAAAAACAATTAAACCCTATTAAATAAGTAAATTGATGAGTAGGCTACTGTATATTTGCATATCTCTGTTAGGATCTATGGGTAACACTGTACTGTATATTTGCATATCGTATATGTCACAAATGTAACAGTACTATATACCTGTCCCTATGCCATAAATGTCATGATGTCATGTATGTTTTGTATGTCATAAATGTCACTATGAATTGAAAATGGGGGACCCTGATGTAAACAAGACAAACGTCTTTCTCTGGTCTGCATCCCCTTAACAATTGTGTGTATTGAACCGTACTGTATTGTACCCATTCTGCAATCTGTTAAATAAAGTTTTCATTCATTCAAACTCGCTTTTTATTTACAAGCTTATATTTGTTTGTCTTTTATTCAGGTACTCCATTCCCAACGAATAAGAGAAAAACCCCTGGAGCCCTGGATAATGGCTGAAAAGTCTGGTAGGATTGTTGGAGCCCACTGTACATGTATGGCTGGCCTGGGCGAGACCTGCACACATGTAGCAACATTGTTGCTTCTCATTGAAGCAACAGTGAAGTTGAGGGACTCAAAGACAGTGACGCAGGAAAAGGCGTATTGGCTGTTGCCTACTGCAATGTCAAATGTGGAGTACAAGGAATGCAGAAAGATTGACTTCACTGCAGCAAAGAGATACAAAGTAAAATAAGGGCTAAAAGTGACTGTGCTGGTCATGTACTACAGTCACTTGAGAAGCAAAAGGAAAGTGCTAGTTGTTCTACTCTTAAAGTAAACAAAACCCAACATCCAACCAGTGATGAATTAGCAACCTTGTAAAAAATCCTAGGTTATGCTATTTTCAGTAAACCGTTGTGTAGCTTCATAAATTTGTATTGATGTCTTCATTTATATCCGATGTACAGCCTAATTACAAACAACTCCTAATAAGTCCTATTTTGATTTCTATTCTGAAGCTGATTTGCACACACTATACCCATGCTGTGATTTTTATATATATTTTTTTTTATTTAACCATGCAGGCAAGCAGCACATTGGAAGGAGGATTTTCTGGAAGGAGGATATTCTGAGTGGGTAACAATTGTATGTATCAAATAATAATAGTTATGTTATGTAAATGAGAGATTATATTGTTGTTAATGCTGCTATTTATGCAATTTTTATTGGTGTGTTTTGTTATCGTTATTAAACACAACGTTACATACAAATTGTCTCTTCTGTTATTCAAGTGTTCTGATGGGAATGGTGTATTGTACCACACATAAAAATAGGGAAACAATGTCCAGGCACGCACTCCAGGTTTTTCCAAATTTATTGGCAGCCTGAAATCATATCATGACGTTTCGGTGTGAAACGTTTGACGAATTACTTGATAAATGACCTGTCGACCAAGATGGCCACAAGAACAAGAAAATACAATAAAATGTAATATAACAAGCTGTACGCAATGTATATAAAGAAACAAGAGGAATTAAAATACAATTATATAGGATATAGTGTGTTTTGTCTCAAGTGCCATGCTTTCTCAAAATCCTGCAAAACTGAAGAAAAACAACTCAACATTGTGATTGTGCAAAATACAATAAGTAAATACCCTAGAAGCAGTGGATATTGACACATTGAATGCATAACCAGTGATGCCACAGATTACTTGTAAAAGTAATCCGATTACTGATTACTGATTACTCCTTTAAAAAGTAATCCAAGTTACTTTACTGATTACTTGATTATCAGAGTAACTTAGTTACTTTGAAAGTAACTAGGTTACGAAGTCGTCGTTCCCCCAACAGTTTTTTTTAAACGCTTTATTGAAAGTGCATAAATTGTTTTTAACTTGTTTCTCTGCACATAACGTAAATTGTTAAACTAGTGCTTCAGCTTCTGTACCATCAAGTATGGTAAAGCAACAGTCTATGATGCTCACAGCATTAGAGCAGCCAGCCAGTGGTTTTACAAAACCAGTGTATCCATTCACATCTAACAAATGCAGGCTGAACTATTCAATTATATCAACTGTAACTATTAAATTGTTTTTATAAATGTCTCTCTATAAACATACAAGCAGTCTCTCTTTAACATGTAAATTAACTGTAAATCTGGCAAATAAGAGCTTTTCTCTCTCTCTCTCTCTCTCTCTCTCTCTCTCTCTCTCTCTCACCCCTCTCTCTCTCTCTCTCTCTCTCTCTCTCTCTCTCACCCCTCTCTCTCTCTCTCTCTCTCACCCCATGCCTCTTTCTCTCCAACCCCACCCAGACAGCCTACATCTCTAATATAATAATAATAATAATAATAATAATAATAATTATTATTATTATTATTATAATATAATCCCTTCTCTCCCTCTCTGTGTGTATGTGTGTGCGCGTGTGTTTGTGCTTGTGTGTGTGTGTGTGTGTGTGTGTGTGTGTGTGTGTGTGTCTCTCTCCCCTCTCTCTGTCACTCGTGTTCTCCCACCTGAAGAACTGTGGGAGAGCATTAGAGCAGCCAGCCAGTGGTTTTACAAAACCAGTGTATCCATTCACATCTAACAAATGCAGGCTGAACTATTCAATTATATCAACTGTAACTATTAAATTGTTTTTATAAATGTCTCTCTAGTCTTCTTGCGGTTTCACTTCGTTTAGACAAGCGTTTTGGGGTGGAATTCTCAGACGAATACAACGGAGCCCTGCTGTCAGACGATTGGCGCATATGTCACATGACGTGCTGTGAAGACCCGCCCTACTCTGCCTCTGATTCGCAGACTGTGGATGGGGAATGTGATTGGGCCAAAGCAGAGTCACTCACAGACAGAGAGTCCAGTCACGCCGCGAGGACACATTCTTGTGTAACCCTTTCACTGCCACACCACGTCACTCCCAAATAAGAAAAACAGCTCAAAAATTTATTTTTGACTGTCGAAAACGAAATAAAATACTGCATTCCGCATGCATTATGAATTTATGATGAGATAGTAACGAAATAGTAATGCACAGCCACTTGGACAAGTAACTGCAATCAGATTACTGGCTTTTAAAGATTAACGCGTTAGATTACTATTTTCGGGGGAAAGTAATCAGATTACAATAACGCGTTACTTAGTAACGCGTTACCGGCATCACTGTGCATAACACAGGAAGGTTGTAGAAACATTAAGCCTTAGTCGCATCAATGTCAGCATCAGCATCTTGAATGGATTAAGCGACTTCTTCACAGGAAGGTGGGGACTAAGGTATGCATAGAGTGCTAACAAAATCTGGAATGTAGGTAGACCAGTGAAAAATAAAACCTTCTCATCTTTACCCACAAATGCACTTTGGTCATAGGTAGAGGACAACTGTTTCACATCAGAACGCAACTGAAGGTTTTCCACTCTCAGATTTATAACTTCATTGGTCATAAATAAATAAAATCACCAGTCATCAGTTTGAGTACCTATACTGCACACATTATCACTTGCAGCAGAATCATCAGCAGCAGCTGGTATGTCCATAAGAAGCAAGGCATGGGCAGCATCCACCTTCAGTTTCTGCTGGGTACGATTCACACGCCGTTGGTATCGTGTTTCTTTAGGTGGTTGCAGAGAAGAAGGCTGTTGCTTTCCGGTCATATTTACAGATGGCACCCAATATGGGTCATCTTTCTTGTACAGGTGACACTTTTTACCTGGAATACAATAATAAAAAATATAGCACACTTTAGACGCTACATTTTAGGAACATTTACAGAAACAGAGTCTTACACTGTAGTACAGGGGTGGCCAACCCGCGGCTCGCGAGCCGCATGCGGCTCTTTGCCCGTCAATGTGCGGCTCTTCCATCCATACATTTTTTTTTTTTTAATTTCTTTTTTAACTTTTTTTTTTTTTTTAACTTTTTTTTTTTTTTATGTCACTAATTCCATAAGGACGTAGAATAAACATTTACAATTTTTTTTAAATGGTCCATTTGCATGTTCTTGGTATCTGAATCTAGGGACATATATGGATCAGTGTCAGAAATAGTGTGTCTGTTACTAGGCTTGAGTAAATTGTAATGAACCAAAGGAGAATATCAATTCTATTTAAAAAAAAATGTATCTTTGACTGTGAATAACACCATGCTAAAATTGACCAGACCTGAAAAATCGAAGCAAATGAATAAAGGGAAGATGATTAAACAGAAGGTTTTGTAGATACAGTACTGAATTCTGCCATCTTTTTTATAATGTAAATTTCTCCACCATTTTTCATCATATTGCAACACCGTTTTTTGCAAGACGTTCACAGAAAGGTAGAGAAACTAACTGCGTTCTGTTTTATGGCAATAACGTTCAGGTTTGTGGGAGATAATCCGAAAAAATAAGAGAAATTAAAAAGTAAATCCAGAAGTCAGATGATTGACAGGGGCTGGTGTGAGCTGGGTAGGGTAGTTTTTCGAAATTTGAAAGCCCTGAGTCTCTTCCTTCAAAAGACTACACTCACTTTTGGCTGTGCCACTTCCTCCTGTCAATATGCGCCGGTTTCCGACTCAATGCCTTGAGATTTCTATAATCTTATATTTCACTAATAACAGTTAAAATAATTGGTAAACAAACGTAATGCTGAAAATATACACTTTTACTGTATATCTCGGGCTTAAGAGGTTAACCCTGTGAGGCCCAAATTAAAAAGAAATTAGCAACTTCAGAGGCCAGAGGGTGGGACATATAAACACATTTACTATAAAATAGCATTGTGAGGCTGAACAACAGGACCAATTGACTATACATGTGCTTAAAGGGGAACTATCTTATAAATGGCCTTTTTCAGTGTTTACCATTGTTTCTTAGCTATGTGGACTTATATTAATAGGATATATGTCTCTAATTCTCATATTGGCGCATTCTTCCAATTCTCCTCTCACAATATTCACCCTCACTGAACTGAGTCATCTGAAAATGTGCATATCTGTGATGTCAGAGATTTCTCAGCTGCATAATAATGTGGCAGTTGATGTGGCAGTTGGCACCAGGCCACACAGTGGTTGGCGCCCAGCCTCAAAACGGCTTAAGATCTTGAGGTAGAAAAATGCGGTTTTTAGTACTTGATTAGAAATACAAAACAATGCATTTCTTTTTTAAAAACCTAGGTGTTCCATAGACTCACAGGAATTGTGTAAAAGTGCCCAAATAGTGAAAGAAATAGTAAAATAGTTCCCCTTTAAAAAAATTTAAATAAACATTATTTTTTTAAATTGCTAAAAGTGATTTTGTAATTTTGCAACCGTGGGTCTCACAGGGTACTTTTAACCCTGTGAGGCCCAAATAAAAAAGACATTAGCAACTTCAGAGGCCAGAGGGTGAGACCTATAAACACATGAAGGGTGCCGTGACTGAAAAAAAAGGTTCTTTGGCTCTTTGTGGTACCACAGTCATTTTTGTGGCTCTTAGTCTCTGACTGGTTGGCCACCCCTGCTGTAGTAGGTTATGAAATGAGATAAGAATCATATCCAGCCTCATACTATTCCACTGTAAAATGATAGTTGCTGTTATTAATATTTCACATAACGTTACCTGACGTAACGTTACCATAACGTAAACTGAGTCTTACACTACTACTGTAGTAGGTTATGAAATGAGATAACAATCATATCCAGCCTCATACTATTCCACTGTAAAATGATAGTTGCTGTTATTAATATTTCACATAACGTTACCTGACGTAACGTTACCATAACATAAACTGAGTCTTACACTACTACTGTAGTAGGTTATGAAATGAGATAAATCATATCCAGCCAAGAATATATTTCACATAACGTTACCCGACAAGAAATGCGCAGAACAAACTCAAATGTTGACAAGAGTTTTGCCATGGAAATCCTGGTTCAGTTTGGCCAACCACAAACGTCTCCTTTCCTGAGACAATTGTTTGCCCTCTTCTCCTTGATTTGTGATGACAATTGGCAATCTGAAGAACTCCAAATGCTTTTCCCTATCCGACCTATTAGTACAGCCAAGAACATGGCAATAATTGACCATTTTGAGCAACAATGAACTTGAAGAGTTGCTAGTTCGATGCAATCACGCGTTGTTTACATCCAAGTGTATCGCCAAGATGGCCGACTTCCGGTTTGATGACGCGCCGTGAGAACACTCCATTATCTGTCTAACTCGGCCCACTACGGCTGCTGCAGACTCAGCCGAACGTTTAGGCAAATCACAGACGCCGATACTACAACGTCTCTCTGTGGTGCCACGCAATAGGTTGAATCGTAGTGAGCTAAGTTGAAGACAATGGTCGAGGTGTTTCCTGTTTCATAATACGAATTTCATAATAAAAGCGGCCCGCTTAAAAAATAAATAAGAGCTTGTGCCGTTTCAACGTTGACAGTTATCAATCGCTTGCGCTCAAAGGATATTTTATAAAGCGAGGCATACAATATAATACTATGTATTTGAGCCAAAACATGTGGTCAGAACACAGTGCATTTTGGCCATTCGCTCTCATTCTCTCTCAGCCTCTCTCTCCCTTTGTCGAGGGCGGAGCTTCTTGACTGAACAGGCACCTCGGCACGTTGTCACCAGCTGTATGAGAGCGCCCCCGCTGGTCATTGTTAACATTAACCATGCAAAACGGCATCAAAACGGCCGGCAAACAGTTGTTCCATGACTATTTATGGCTGTATCTGTAGCTGTAATCCCTCTTTCCATGCTGAGCGCATATCACTGTGGTTAAACTTGTCTGATTTCAGCCCATGTGTTACGCACCGCAGTAAGGGGACGCAACACAAGGCCACATACAGGGTAGGTGAGGGTGCAGTGACACAAAACCATTGAAACAATTTGCAAAATAGTATTCATTTATAAAACACAGCAACACAGAGATCAAGGAGGACTACCAGTGGCACTAAATAAAATATAAAAGGAAATGAAATCCCACCCTCTCCTTTACAGGCGTGGACTCCCAAAAGTACAGGTGGTGGTGCTCACTCCAAGGCTGGTGTCTTTAACATCAGGTCACCTACGTGATGCAAAGATCTAGACCCCAGGGTATCTTCCTGTCCTCAATGTCCCTGTGTGCGAAACAAAAGATTAATACAAGAGAAACAAGGAATCACCATAGGCTGGGTGACAAGGGAATAACAAAATACACAGGTTAGGGTTTAAACAGAAATGTACTACAGGCAGGAGAAAAATACAATAAACAGGCACAAAGAAACAGAGCTTTAACCAGCTCTGATACCACAAATAACTTGAGCAGACCTTTAACCAGCTCTATACCAAAAGCACCCTCAACAGAGCTTTAACCAACTTAATTACCACACAAACAGAGAGAGCTCTACCAAAAAAAGCACAGAGACATAGTTACCACCAACACACAGACAGAGCTCTGGCTAACACTGCACACAATGGGATATATGAAGGGAGAGAGGTGGGTGATTGCTGATGAGCCTCAGCTGTTGCTGCTGTTGTTGCTGTTGCTGGAGTGAGATGGTGATTGACCAGCTGCTGCTGGAACTGATGCCATGTCCACACGAATCCAGATATTTAGCAAAACGCACATTTTCTTCCACGTTTGGGCCTCTCATCCACACGTACAAGGGTGTTTTCAGAGACATAAACGGAGACTTTCTTAAACGCATTTTAAAGTGAAGATTTTCCAAAATATCCGTTCAGTGGATCCGTGCAGCCACTGTAAACGCATAGTCTAGATAAACGATGACGCCACAGCTCACTACACATGCTCAGACTGTTGTTCCATCTATGGCAATACAATAGGCACCCGTATAGCGCACGGAGGCAATAAGATGGACAGCGCCTGGTGCTGAAAGGACGGAAATAGCATGTAGTTTCTTCCCCCTCGAATGTATATATCTTCTCTTATTGATCTCTGCCTCTTAAGCAGTACTGTATATTTGTATATCTTGTATATCATTCATGAATGTCTAGATGTAACAGCTACTGTATACTCCAGTGCTGACAGATTCGGCCATCAGATGCTGCTTGCGTGTAATAGGGATGTATCTGTTATTTAGTTATACTGGACATTTTCGTTTACATAAGTAGATTTTTCGTTTCTGTTTATTTATTAAGTTAATATAAAGTTTTTGAGGTTGTTAAACACACGCTTTTGATTTATTTAAGTGGCGAGTGGCGTTTTTTCATCCGCTTATTTCTCGAGAGATATCATACAATGTCATGTTGAGACCTTGAGATCACAATATCGCGATTCCGAAACAAAATAAGGCAAGGCATTATCACAAACTGTAGCAAAGATATTTAATGTTTTGCTAAACATGTCTAGTTTTGCGCCCTGCTTCAGTTAAAAGCCAAATTGCATTCTAAATTCATAGACTCGCGACAGAAGAGGTCTGCACCTGATGCGCTCTGATGTTGCGGATAGTTGAGGATGTTGGCATCACGCGTGAGTGGTCCCAGAATGACCTAATAATAACTTAACATTATTAGTTGAATAGTTACTGTACAGGAATTACAGGAATCATTTGAATATGTGAGTTACGTGAATATAGCTTGCCCGTGGACACAGACATTCATACGCATTAACAGCTCGACATAATTGGTCGACGTTCTCCTGTGTCTTGGTCGTCTTGTACTGTAGAGTTACACTCAGCAGAAACTCCACCTCGTCATCTGTCCATAGAAAGGAATCACGTTTTGCTGTCTGTTTTGCCATAACTTCTTTTTTTGAGAGGTTTTTCTGTCACTACAGGATTTCAATTTGTAGTTGCCGGCGCCAATGAAAATCAGCTCACTACGCATGCTCAGACTGTGGCGGGCCGTAATAATATCTTGCCCGTCAGATTGTTTGGCGAATATTACTTTACTATTTCTCTAATATATATCAGACCGACTATGTCCTAACAGAGAAACTACCACCACCTAAAACATCCTTATTACACCTTGTTTTATCCATATAGGCAGTAGCGCTTTGAAGTAATAATAACTTCGGTGGACAGCGCCTGCGTGCTGAAATGTCATTCAAACTATCCTTATACTTATGCGACGACGGCACGTGAACAGTACAATGCAATTAATGAATGTCTTGTTGTAATTAGTATATAGTTTGTGATAAGGACTCGCCATATTTAGTTTCAGAATCCGTTGAATACATTGTCATTGTATCTCTCCGTCGCCCAGTGCACAGAAGTAAAGCATTAAATCGTGACATATCTAGATTGGTTGTTTACTCTGGACTGCATCTAATCCACCGCTATATCTATCTATTTATTATCTACTGTATGTATGTCAATATAGCCAATGGAAATGCTAGGAATGGTGAAGTGGGCTGGGTGGACAATTCCTATCATTTCTCTGTCGTCCTGACCGCTCGTACCACCATGGTATTTGGGGTATCGCTTATCGCCACCTGCTGGCCCGCATGCTTGTTGGAACAATTCATATGCGTTTATGTGTTTGTGTCTGGATGGAGTTTTTTTTTTAAACACTGTGGTGTGGACAGGGATTTTATTTTAAACGGAGCCTGAGAATATCCATTTGGCAAAAGATCCATATACGTGAGGACATGGCCTGAGAGACCCTGAGAGATAGATATGTTACACAGGAGGGGGACAAAAGACAACAATACAACCTGCCTACATACATCCCAGATAGCAAAAAATCGTTGAATCAACATTGTGTTTTTGTCAGGCTGAAGATTGGAATCAACATTGATATCAGACATAGAAAATGGCATTGAAAGTGCTCGCTATGATCAACATGGAAAGAACATTGGATTTTCAACCAAAATTTAGAAATTTCAATTTGAAAGCCGACAATGAATCAACGTTGATTCAACTATGATATGATCAACTTTGAAATAATGTAGCATTGCATCAACATTGATTCAACTATATATATATATATTGCATTATACATTGAAATAATGATATTATTGAATGACCATTTCAGCACTTTTTCAACCTTCCTCTGTATGCTTTTAATATGCCTCATTAATAAAGAAAAATAATCACTTTACATCTAAATTATATTATTAGTTGTAGTTCCACCGGGAGCATGCTAAAAGGTGTCTACTAGTGACATTACTGCCATATGCCTGAAGAAGTGTTGTTTTCCAAAATTCCAACGCAGAATCAAATCTAAAAGTTAAATCTATCTAAAAACACTTTTACCTATTGCTAAACTAAGTATAATACTTCAGAGTATTATAGAGACACATTAGAGATGTACATCTATATAATATATTCACATCCACACTATAAATAGCATCCATTAATCCATCATTAATCATCACTCCATTCAGACTACCAACTACTGACAACCTTCTGAACTTGAATAAGAATGCAAAACCAACAATTAGCATTTCAGGTGGCAGACTGCCTCTCCCGGGCGCACGTCAGCCCTGTGCACCCGGGCATCGACTATGCTGCCATGGCTGCTGACCAGCTCACCGACTCAGACCTTCAGGCGTTCAGGACGGCTGTGACAGGACTTCGACTTGAGGATGTGGTGTTTCACGACAGCAGCGCCACGCTCCTCTGTGACGTCTCCACTGGCCAGCCCCGCCCCATGGTTCCAACTGACTGGCGCCGCCGGGTATTTGACACCATTCATGCCCTTTCACACCCTGGGGTAAAGGCGTCGGTCAAGTTGGTAGGGGCCAAGTTCGTCTGGCCGGGCCTTAGGAAGGACGTCAAAGTATGGGCGGCCTCCTGTGTGGCGTGCCAGCGTGCCAAGGTACATCGTCACACTAAGGTCTGGAGGGGGGCTGAGTCTAAACTAGGGGGTGGTCCTGAGGGGGGCTGAGTCTAAACTAGGGGGTGGTCCTGAGGGGGGCTGAGTCTCAACTAGGGGTGGTCTGGAGGGGGGCTGAGTCTAAACTAGGGGGTGGTCCTGAGGGGGGCTGAGTCTAAACTAGGGGGTGGTCCTGAGGGGGGCTGAGTCTCAACTAGGGGTGGTCTGGAGGGGGGCTGAGTCTAAACTAGGGGGTGGTCCTGAGGGGGGCTGAGTCTAAACTAGGGGGTGGTCCTGAGGGGGGCTGAGTCTCAACTAGGGGTGGTCTGGAGGGGGGCTGAGTCTAAACTAGGGGGTGGTCCTGAGGGGGGCTGAGTCTAAACTAGGGGGTGGTCCTGAGGGGGGCTGAGTCTCAACTAGGGGTGGTCTGGAGGGGGGCTGAGTCTAAACTAGGGGGTGGTCCTGAGGGGGGCTGAGTCTAAACTAGGGGGTGGTCCTGAGGGGGGCTGAGTCTCAACTAGGGGTGGTCTGGAGGGGGGCTGAGTCTAAACTAGGGGGTGGTCCTGAGGGGGGCTGAGTCTAAACTAGGGGGTGGTCCTGAGGGGGGCTGAGTCTCAACTAGGGGTGGTCTGGAGGGGGGCTGAGTCTAAACTAGGGGGTGGTCCTGAGGGGGGCTGAGTCTAAACTAGGGGGTGGTCCTGAGGGGGGCTGAGTCTCAACTAGGGGTGGTCTGGAGGGGGGCTGAGTCTAAACTAGGGGGTGGTCCTGAGGGGGGCTGAGTCTAAACTAGGGGGTGGTCCTGAGGGGGGCTGAGTCTCAACTAGGGGTGGTCTGGAGGGGGGCTGAGTCTAAACTAGGGGGTGGTCCTGAGGGGGGCTGAGTCTCAACTAGGGGTGGTCTGGAGGGGGGCTGAGTCTAAACTAGGGGGTGGTCCTGAGGGGGGCTGAGTCTAAACTAGGGGGTGGTCCTGAGGGGGGCTGAGTCTCAACTAGGGGTGGTCTGGATGGGGGCTGAGTCTAAACTAGGGGGTGGTCCTGAGGGGGGCTGAGTCTAAACTAGGGGGTGGTCCTGAGGGGGGCTGAGTCTCAACTAGGGGTGGTCCTGAGGGGGGCTGAGTCTCAACTAGGGGTGGTCTGGAGGGGGGCTGAGTCTAAACTAGGGGGTGGTCCTGAGGGGGGCTGAGTCTAAACTAGGGGGTGGTCCTGAGGGGGGCTGAGTCTAAACTAGGGGGTGGTCCTGAGGGGGGCTGAGTCTCAACTAGGGGGTGGTCCTGGAGGCTAAATTAGGGGGTGGTCCTGGAGGCTAAACTAGGGGCTAAACATATGCACGCACGCATGCACGCGACAGCTGCAACCAGAGATGCTGGAGATAAATGTTGCCCCTGGATCAGCTTCCAATGATCCAACTCCCATGAAACCCACTGTCCTCCAAACCATTTGTCCTTTTAAGTCTTTGTCTTTCTTCGTATCCCGCCATTCCTCTCAGGTGCATAACGCAGCCACTTCTGCAGTGCATCTCTGTATATCAAGTCAGTCAACTTGCGGTCAAATTGACGAGCAGCCGCTGGGAAAAAAGAAAAAAATAATACTTAAAGATAAACAAGAAAGCTGCAGTGGGCACGTTCCATTCCAAAGTGAACAGTGTCCTTTTTAGTGTACTAGATTTTCAGGTGGCCTTAGGTGCATTTTCAACCCCATAGTCATATAATTGATCCACATTAATGCTCGTAAAAAATCTTATTGTGAGCATTACAGAGGACCACTTATATGACGTTAAGGTTGGAAATGGGTGAGGTGTTTCTTTAAGAGTGGTTGCATGTTCCATCAGGCTCATTCCATGGTGATAAAAATGCATCCATTCGTATTTACTTGAGATAAAAGTGAAAATACTTAATTAAATGAAATATCCATCATCAAAATAGCTAAATCCACTGTAGTAAACCTAGTATTTTGAGGTGCAGATTGACTCACCAAACATGCAGTCCTGCATCAGTGTGTCCTTGAAGGCCCTCTTCGGTCCCTTTCCCGCCCAGTTGAAGATGCATGCTAGACAGTTTGTCATGGTAGCGGATAGCATTCGCCGGATCATATTTTCTGAGTTGGTCCCTCCGATTAATGCCAGGCGGGTTGTCTTAACAGATTGGAGAGGAAAAAAAGTGAGTGTGCTAAAGTGTACATTGTACTATGTCAAATGGACAGAATATGATGTTTTAAGTACACATTTTAAGACTTTTTTTTATTAACTCTAAAGAAAGACCATTACTGTGTCAAAACTCAACAAACAATACCATCAAACAAATTAGCTAAATGAATTGTCAAATATTGACTAAGAAATAAATATCAAGCAAGGCTATTTTCACAATATTTCTATGCCAAGCACACATCCAAGCAAAAAACTAAATAAATGCCTCCACTCCTACAATTCAGACATTATAAACACTTAGATTTCAAACAATACATTTTTAACAAAATACAAAAAATGTCACCATCTTTCAACGGACTGTTTCGTCCTTCAGTGCAGCTTCAGCCTCATCAAACTGCTCCTCATTGGTGAGTGGCAGCACGATGGGGAAGTTCTCTTCTCTCTGTGATTCAGGTCCAGCTCCGTGATCGTTAAAGGTGGATTTAGCCATTTCAGTCTTCAGAAACTGAACGTCATGTGAAATTTGCTTCACCTCCACGAGTAGCTCTGCAAGCATCCTGGTGTTTTTGTTGGCAGCAAGGTCTTGAAGAAAAACAATTGGTTTTACATTAAATTTCAAGGATAGATTCACCATTTCAATCATTTAGAATGACACTAAGCAATAAGGGCCTTCAGCACATTCAAATCACGTCTAATTAAAGGGATCATCACATGACAACAACGTTACTATTTACATTTAAATGTGACGCTTAAGTCTTTGCACCCCTAACTTATAGTAACCATTAAGTGCTTAAATATTAAGCCTATAAACACCATGACAAATTACATGAAAAAAAAGTGACAAAGACTGTAAAGTCACAAGGGACATATGTTTCTCAATGCATCAGAAAATGATACTTGCCTTGTAACATTTGACTGGGCTCTCCATGGAATCTTCACCGCGGCGTTTCAGGAGCTGAAGCTGAAGAAATCAACATGGCATCAGCATTGCACATTAGGTCATTGTGTATGGGGGAGGCGGGGGGTAAAGTGGAATATAGGCATCTTTACCCAGGCGATGTGAGTTGAAGTCAGCTGATCTGGAGCCACGGCTATAGTTGGCATTGAAGTCTAATAGAAAGAGAATAAAGGACACACATCATTGTTTACATTGAACACGAATTATGGAATTTTACCCAAAAAAACAACATTTAAGATGAGAAATGCATACCATTCCTTGCTCGCTCTGATGGCACAGTGTGGTAGGGGCTGGAGTTATACATTGGCTTTCCTAGAGAAAGAGCGACAGAATTAACAAAATAAGGTAAGCACCATCAAAGTATCAATGAGCACCATATACAGTAGCAAGCAAAAGACATACCATTCCTTACTTGTCCAGTGTTGTTCCCTCCTGAAATGGATTAAAATAACCGTAATTAGTCACTGTAAAATACAAGTTCTCATATAATATCATGCCAACATTAACAACTCATTGCAAAATAGTGAGACACTGAATAAGCTACTCATATATGCACTCAACTTTACATTTCCACCCATTTAATTAACATTTCCAGTCAGTAAGGTATCCAGTAAGGCAGGACTAGTAATCCAACCGCCACCTATTGAAACAGACTGGAGACACATAGCTATATCTAGTTTATTAATCTACTTACCATCATTGCAGTGGTCCATTGACTCCAACTGTGCCAAGAAGCTTCCACCAAAGCCTAAAATGAGAGAACACAACAAAACATGAACAATGAATGCTATCAAAAGCACATTTACAATCTGTCCACCGGCTCCACCCTGACTTAGTAGTGTGAAGTGATTCACTTACCATTATTAGGCTGGTTATTCTCCGAGCAGCTTCTTCCAGAGACTAAAAGAAGGGAATACAAGACATGAATAGTGGACACTGTAACTTTTGAACACATAACCTGACTGATATGTTTGGATGTATTGACAGAGGAACTAAATGCTTGTAAAGCTCTCATGCAACTACATTTTGTTCTGCTATGTTAGTAAATAATGACATACCACTGCTTGCATTTGATGTTGGCACCGAGGGGTACTGGCTGGATTCTGGCTGCACTGTATTAATAAATAAATGGAATTATACATGGCAATACTTAAAGTAGGTGTAGCAGTTAGTGTCATAACTGACAAGTGTCACCACTATACCTGGGAAATGAACATCAGGTGGCTTGGCATATCTTCGCGTCACCCTGCTGTCTGGCTCTTCATCTGACTCCACTGCGTGCATATGATTTGTCCTAAAAAAAAAACATTTAACATTCCCAGGCTCCCAGGATAATTCAATTAATTGAGCAATCCTTGAGACACTGTTCAGGAGCCAGCCCATGGCCCATTTCTGTTTAACCAAAAACTATCACGAGGAATTCAACTGTACCTTGCTCTTCTTTTCCGACGTACATCTGCTTCCTCTTCAGATTCCAAATCAGTGGTTAGACATCCAGTAGTCACGTACTTGTCTTCATGTTGCTTGGCCTTTACAAATGAGTCTGTAAAAGAACAAGCAGAAAATACAGCATGACATTAATAAGAAGTATGAGGAACAATTCACATCAGACAATAGCAGTGACTATACTTACCACAAGTAATTAAGAGCCGAATTTTGTCATATGTGGTCCATCCTTCACAGGGCATCATGTTTTCTTTAAGGGCCTTTGAATAATTTGTGTTTTTTGGGGGCCATAATAATGTACCTTCCGTTGGATTGAACCAGCTGGAAAGAACTGTTGCAGTTCCGCCATTTGGAAACAGTACAACGCCCCAGAGCACCACCTCACTTTCCATTCTGTGTACAATAAATTAAATTAGAATATTAATGATAAAAAAATTATAATGACAAAAACATGAATCATAAGATGTCTACTGCAGATGAGCTACTGGAATAGCTATGAGGCTATTTCCCTCTGGATACAGAACACATTTACGTTTAATAAAGCTAATTTTACCAACCCCGATCTCATCACACAACTCTCTAACCTTGTATGTACCTATGAGGGAGGACTTGCAGGGATAAGTGTAATATAATTCTTGGTGTCTGAACTTTCTGTAGATCACATAGACCTCACCTTCTTCCTGGACTATATTCTGCACTACTGCAATTGTATCTCCCACCTGAATACAATTATCCCCCTGCTTTGTAGACAAGGTAAAACGACAACTGGAGACCTTTGTGTACTGTAGAGCAACACTGAAATGTTGAGGAAGTGGACCATCAGTATGAATGTGCTTTAAAACTGGTTGATCTGTTGCTAATGGAACCTCAACATGTGGCATTTCTGACAGCCTTTTGACTACCTGTTGTAGAGGTTGGTGTGGCTTGCGTAAAAGATGCTTTATTTGGCCAAGATAATTCTCAAAAGGGAACCCTGAAACATTATCTAAAGGTCCAAATTGTTTGTATTCATCTGCTAAATGTATAAGCTGGTGGACACTGAACACAATCTCACCCGTACCATACAACTGTCCAAAGTGGCCCACAAAGGATATCATTAATCTATGAGCAAATTCAACCATTTGGCCAGAAGTTCCAGGAGACAAAAACAAATACATGGCCACTGAAAACAACATGAAGTTGTCATAAAACTCACTGGGAAGGCAATCCTTCAGAACTACAGGACCCCAGTATAACATGAAGGATCGGAGCTCAGTAGCTTTCCAACGATCAAGCTCATTCAAACCTCTTGGCTTGCGATTGAATTCAACAGGGGTGTGGGAATGTAACACCAGCAGTTTGCTTGATATACTGTTAACTGTTTGTGAAGGAAGCCTAGTGGCTAGATTGCCCTTTAACCACATATGCAACAGTTTTCTCATCAACCCAAGACAACAGAGGTGCATATAATCTATTGGGAATGAAGAAACCATCTTTACTATCCATGTTAAAGGACTGAGTTTCTGTTTCAAGTGGTGCCGTCCTAATAAACTAACCTACACTGTAGCACTCAACACTTTGATGAACATTGTTACTCAGCTGATAGAGTTGTGCTCTTCCTGATGGCTTGTCGTACAGAACTTGTAAGTCGCTTTGGATAAAAGCGTCAGCTAAATGACTAAATGTAAATGTAAATGTAAGTGGTGTTCCTCATCAATCATATCACAATAACTCGAATCCGTCCTGAGCCTGACATTTGTTTCTGGATACGTCATTTTGTTCCTCCACACACCCTCTTGGTCACACTTGTCACACCCTGAATAACCATTATGTGACTTAATATTCTTAACGTAGGCCCTAGCAGGAGCATCACACACAAATAAGGAAACCTGTACATTCAATTTCTTACCATTATGAACAATGCCATTAGCCAGCACATTTTTAAGGTCGCTAACAAATTTCTGCAGATACTCAACAACACACTTTGGCTTGCTTAAACCACTAAATATACCGACAATAAATGGGGACTTAGTGTAATCACAATTCAGGATTGCAAGTATAGGCCAGAATTGAAGTCTTGAACTCCTAAAGAGGGGGAGACCATCTATATTGAACTGTAAAGTAAGAGTTGTGAGGTTCACTGGTAAACTTAAACATTTTAATCGTGAAAGTATTCCTCGCACCAATCCAAAATGATAGTACTCGCCACCTTGCATTTGAGTGGTTGCAACATGAGATTGTGTTCCAAGCAGAGTCCTTCCATCTTTAGGGAGCTTAGGGTGAAATAGCTTTAAGATGGACAGCAGAGCAGACAAAGCAACAAGACTAATGGAGTAGGATGTTGCCCAATATCTTAGGCTCCTTATAAGCAGATCCTGACTAGGCGGCTGCTCCTCATCGCTCTCATAGTGAGAATCTGATTCATCTTCATCATTGCCAGCTTCATCGTCTATATCATCATTTTCCATTTGCATATGATCAACTTCATTTCGAGCTACTGCACTACCATCAGAATGATCATTTTTCATTTGCACATCGGACTCAACTTCATCATTGCCAGCTACACTGCCATCTATATGACCATTTTCTATGTCTACATGTGAAGCTGGTAGTGCATCTAGTTGGGAAAAGTGTGAGCTTGTGAAGGCAGGTTCCCTATTCACACAGGGGTAAATATTTTCTCTTTGATTATGCAGAGATTCCTCATATTCCTTAAGGATATCTTTCTCTATGCCCCTTACAGTTCGAATGACTCTACGTCTTTTAGCCCAATACGATTAATAAGAAGCCATCTTAACCCATTAACTCCCGGATTGAAAGGTATATAATAACGTATAGGTTACAACAGGTCTAAATAGAAAAGAGGTGGTGCTGATTATAATTTTTTTGTTATTACTTGGCCTTTTTTTTGCAGTGAATCCTCCAGTCCTCTTCTCTTGTAGCACAACCCTGAAAATAGAGGGGAAAAAATTATTAAAATAATATATGCATAAAACAAATATATATATCAGCCAAATTATTAATTTATCAGGTCCTTCCAACATATTTTAAAATATTTAACCTCTTCCTCCCGGAGCCTATTTTCTGAAAATCCGCCTAAAATATATACCTAGGTAAATGGAATATTGCTCCACTTCTACAAGGGCCATTTGCATATTCTTGTATAGCGTCATCTATCTATCTAATGTATATTCACAGTGTCAGAAATATTGTGTCTATTACTAGGCTTGCTTAAATTGTGATGAAACAAAGGAGAATATTAATTATGATTTTTCTTTGCATCTTTGACAGTGAATAACACCATGCTAATAATGACCAAACATTAAAAACTGCCACTGATCTTGTTCAATACCTTCTTGAGTGTAAAATAAATAAAGGGAAGATTATTAAACAGAAGGTTCTGTAGATACTGTACTGAATTCTCCCATCCGGACCAATGTAATTTGAAATATTATCATAGAATATACAATAGCAGGCTCATAAATTACCTTATTATAGCCAATTCGCACATTTATATATATACATATATTATCTTTCAAATGCCCGAGTTCAATTTGGATTTTGTGAGGTTTTGCCCGCTGCTCACTAACTTTCTCTGTCTTCTTTAAGCCTACTGTTAGGAATTCCCTACTCACTCTCTCTAGCCCCCACCCTCTCGTTCTTTACTCTCGTTTACTCTCAGTGGCCACACCTGGACTACCTGTCATTATGTGTTTGATTGGTCTGGTGCCGAACTCACACTTTTAGTTCGATTATCAATTACCTCTCGCACCTGTGGTGGCAGGCTAATTAGTTCCCCTGTGGGCTTTAAATACTAGGGCTCTTCCCCTCGTTTCGGCGTGGGGTCGTGTTGTATTCATGCTGAGTCATATTCTCTAACATCTAGACTTTTTCGGGAGATCCTCTGGTCTACCAATGCTGTAAGATGGATCTCTCCAGCCTTGAGATGTTTACTCCAGCCTTCGTCTGCTGCCGCCGTTTGCCTGGAGGGAGACACTGTACTGCGCTCTCTAATCCTCTACGGGAGGTATTCCAGTGTTCCACTTCAGACCTTCGAGCTTGGCACGCTCCTCCGTACCAGCGCACTGACGCGCCTCTTCCAGACCTTCGAGCTTGGCACGCTCCTCCGTACCAGCGCACTGACGCGCATCTTCCAGACCTTCGAGCTTGGCACGCTCCTCCGTACCAGCGCACAGACGCGCATCTTCCAGACCTTCGAGCTTGGCACGCTCTCCAGACCTCAGCGCGCCGACGCGCATCTTCCAGACCTTCGTGCTTGGCACACTCCTCCTCGCAGACGCACCCCGAGGCGTCTCTCTGTTCCGACGCGCACACCAAGGTGTGGCGCGCACTCTGTTCCTCGGCTCCGTCAGTGGCTACCCGGTGGACGATACCCTCGCCACCGCCACTGTTCCGACGCGCACACCAAGGTGTGGCGCGCACTCTGTTCCTCGGCTCCGTCAGTGGCTACCCGGTGGACGACACCCTCGCCACCGCCACTGTTCCGACGCGCACACCAAGGTGTGGCGCGCACTCTGTTCCTCGGCTCCGACAGCGGCTACCCGGTGGACGACACCCTCGCCACCGCCACTGTCCCGACGCGCACACCAAGGTGTGGCGCGCACTCTGTCCCTCGGCTCCGACAGCGGCTACCCGGTGGACGACATCCTCGCCACCGCCGCTGTTCCAGCGCTCTGTTCCTCGGCTCCGACAGCGGCTACCCGGTGGACGACATCCTCGCCACCGCCGTTGTTCCAGCACTCTGTTCCTCGGCTCCGACAGCGGCTACCCGGTGGACGACGCCCTCGCCACCGCCGCTGTTCCAGCGCTCTGTTCCTCGGCTCGGACAGCCAGCCACCCGGTGGCGATGCCCTCGCCCCGTTGCTGTCCCTGTACCATTACGCATACGCCTGGGTGAGTTTTGATTGTGATGTCACTCACCCAGCGTAGTGCCCTTGCCCCCGTTCCCGCTGCTGTCCCTGTACCTTTACGCATACGCCTGGGTGAGTTTTGATTGTGATGTCACTCACTCAGCGTAATGCCTTTTGCCCCCGTTCCCGCTGCTGTCCCTGTACCTTTACGCATACGCCTGGGTGAGTTTTGATTGTGATGTCACTCACTCAGCGTAATGCCTCTTGCCCCCGTTCCCGCTGCTGTCCCTGTACCTTTACGCATACGCCTGGGTGAGTTTTGATTGTGATGTCACTCACTCAGCGTAATGCCCCTTGCCCTCGTCCCGCTGCTGTTTTCTCAGCGTAATGCCCCTTGCCCTCCTCCCGCTGCTGTTCCTGTACCATTACGCATACGCCTGGGTGAGTTTTGATTGTGATGTCACTCACCCAGCGTATTGTCTCCTTTAGTTCTCACTTAGTTATTAGTTTGGACATTTCATCTCCCACTCTGTTTTGTTCTCTCGTGGATATTATTTTGGACATTCCATCTCCCACTGTGTGTTTGTTCACACGAAGATAGTATTTACTTTGTTACTTTGTTATTTGGACTGTTCTGCATCTGCTCTGTTTTTTCCCTTTGAATATTAACCCTCTCCTCTGTTCTTCAGAGCGGCCCAGATGTTTTCCCACCAGTCCTCAGTTCCTCCCTGTCCCCAGCCCGCCTCCGCGGGCCTCTGTTCCCTCTGTCACCAGAACCTGGCCCTCTGTTCCCCAGAACCTGTTCCCTATGTTCCCCAGTCCCTAGTCCTCTATCCCTAGCTCTCCTAGTCCCTAGTCCTCTATCCCTAGCTCTCCTAGTCCCTAGTCCTCTGTCCCAAGGCGTTCCCTTAACCTGTCCCAAGGCGTTCCCTTAACCTTCCCAAGGCGTTCCCTTAACCTTCCCAAGGCGTTCCCTTAACCTTCCCAAGGCGTTCCCTTAACCTTCCCAAGGCGTTCCCTTAACCTTCCCTTAGGCGTTCCCTTACCTTCCCATAGTGTTCCCTTTTCCTGCCCGCCTCTTAAAGGCACTTTACCTTCCCCTCATATTATATTCCTGTATTTGTGTTTTCTCCCTTAAAGGGACAGTGCCCTTTTTCCCTGTTCTAAATAAATATCTGTTTCTTGGCAAACCATCATACCTGTCTTGTGTTGTGCGATTGGGGTCGGTTACAAACCATAACAGATTTAGTATCACCAGCGTGCATGAGAACAGATAATGAAATCTACTGTAATGTACAGTAGCTTTTTTATTTGATCAAGGTGGCACCATTTTGAAACTTTTCAAATCTAATTGTTGCTGAATGCTAACAATAGGGAAGATAAACTAACTATGTTTCAATATTTGTCATAAACGTTACCTTTTGTGGTAGAATGATCTCGAATAATAGCAGTTATTGGAATCATTCTCGAAGTCAACTTCCTTTCTGTTTAACTTTCTGTCTAAGTGCATGTCTATGGCTTGGGGGGGAAACATACACTTTAGAATCACCAGAAAGGCTTTCGAAATAGTGAAATGCCATGTTGGCCTCAATATTTTGAAAACAAATTATATGAAAAGGTTATGAAATCAACAAGAATGTGGTAAAATATGTAATAAAAACAGAGCTCAACGCAGACATTTGATCAGTAGAAATCCATTTGTTTCCCCCATACAAAGATGGCGCCGTTCTCGTGACGTCAGAGTGTAGCTGACGTTAGCTTGCTAAGCTATCAGATTCGCATGGTCTGTGTAGCTGGCTAAAGCTAGCAGACTCGCATGGTCGAGCTGACGTTAGCTTGCTAAGCTATCAGATTCGCATGGTCTGTGTAGCTGGCTAAAGCTAGCAGACTCGCATGGTTGAGCTGACGTTAGCTTGCTAAGCTATCAGATTCGCATGGTCTGTGTAGCTGGCTAAAGCTAGCAGACTCGCATGGTCGAGCTGACGTTAGCTTGCTAAGCTATCAGATTTGCATGGTCTGTGTAGCTGGCTAAAGCTAGCAGACTCGCATGGTCGAGCTGACGTTAGCTTGCTAAGCTATCAGATTCGCATGGTCTGTGTAGCTGGCTAAAGCTAGCAGACTCGCATGGTCGAGCTGACGTTAGCTTGCTAAGCTATCAGATTTGCATGGTCTGTGTAGCTGGCTAAAGCTAGCAGACTCGCATGGTCGAGCTGACGTTAGCTTGCTAAGCTATCAGATTCGCATGGTCTGTGTAGCTGGCTAAAGCTAGCAGACTTGCATGGTCGAGCTGACGTTAGCTGGCTAAGCTAGCAGACTCGCATGGTTGAGCTGACGTATAGCTGACGTACGTTAGCTCGCGCTGTTATAAGTTAACGCTACTTTCCAGGCCGGGGGTTTTGACATTTTCAAACCGTGAAACCGGTTACCGGCACATGCCTAATGTGAATAGCATAATACATTATATTGTCAAGGACTTACCAAAGACGTGTGCGCACTTGACTAGTCACGCTGAATGAAGACACCATGGCGCCAAGTTTTTCTTTTAATGCCTCAAGTCCCGTGAGATCTTCTAGCTGGCCTCGCAAGTTGCTTACGACCTACCCCCTCGAAGGGGAGGGGGGAGGGGAGGGGGGATTATCAGCACTACGTTGTAACCATGTAATTTCATTGTTGGGCATTTCAACATTGAAAAACAAGCATCTATACTAAATCGATTCAACAACAGTTTTTCAAACGTTGAAATGGTGTCTGTAATTTAGATATTGAATAAACATAGCTTTTTCAACCTCAACCAAAAATAACCAATCTGACCAAAATCCAACATTTAATTAATGTCTTTTGCTATCTGGGATAACACATAATATACATAATTCCCTATATATATTAGGGCTGACCCCTATTAATCGATTAGTCAACTAATCGGTCGAAAGGAGCCGTAGTCGACTGGCCAACCTCTTAGTCGAATATAATTAATTATATAATTATATAATACATTTTCTTTTATTATAATTTTTTTTATATTCTTTTGTATTTTTTCCAAAAGAAAATAGGCCTAGAAGCGTGGCTAACGCTAATGGCACGCATACCAGAGGCTTTTGCAGAGGACAAGAAGCCTTCAGTCGACTCCTTCAGACATTAAGCACCCCCCACAGCCCAAATGGAATGATAAAAAAGTCAAACAAAACTACCATCCAGTCGGGGACAGCCCTAAGCCCTAATATATAATATATATATATATATATATATAATACAATATAATATACGAGTATACATAATGATACAAGGACAGAGTCCGTAACACCATGTCACCCCACTTCTCAGGGACCTGCACTGGCTCCCCATGGCCGCACAATTCCGTTTCAAGGCCCTCGACCTGGCGTAGCGTGTGGCGAAGGGAACGGCTCCCGCCTACCTCCGGTCAATGGTCTCTAACTACACACCCTCAAGACCCCTACGCTATGCATCTTCTGGCCGCCTCAGACCTACTCCTATCCGAACTCCGGGAGGGTCATCAAAGAGAAGTCGCCTATTCTCGGTCCTTGCCCCACAATGGTGGATCGAAGCACAGTTAGGACAGCCAAAACCCGTCCCATATTTCGCCGTCGAATAAAGATGCACTTCTTCAATCATTATCTGAAATTAATTAAAAAAAAAAAAAAAAAAAAAAAAAACTCTAACCCTAACTAACCTTACTGTCATGCACTTAATATACTAACCTACACTATAGCACTCAACACTTTGATGAACATTGTTACTCAGCTGATAGTTGTACCCTTTCTGCTGTCTTGTTGTACAAAACGTGTAAGTCGCTTTGGATAAAAGCGTCAGCTAAATGACAAAATGTAAAATGTAAATTATGTTATTCTTGAAGGCTAACCTTGTCTGATGACATTCTTGTAGGCTAACCTTGTCTGATGACATTCTTGTAGGCTAACCTTGTCTGATTACATTCTTGTAGGATAACCTTGTCTCTCGCTGCTCCTGTAACTTTTTTTTTTTTTACAGAAAAATACCCTATTATTTTTCTTAAGGATACATTTAAGCTTTCATTAACCGGGAAACAACAGTGGCCCCACTTTATAACTTCCATGAGCAAGTTGGCACATTGCATGGTTGCACCTTCATCGGTGTGTGAATGTGTGTTGTAACTTGTAAAGCGCTTTGGATAAAAAGCTTTAAATAAATGCAGTCCATTTACCATTTACCCATGGTTTGTAATTTTGGAAGATTGAAATGGGAATCTTTTTATGTTAACATAATTTGGCTATAGGGCGACAATAATGTTGTCAAGAGGCATGGTTTCTATCTTGAGCCTGAACTGGCGTGGTTTCTTTTATTCACATGGAAAGAGCAGCAGTAACATACAGGTCTTCTCTCACTGAGAGACATAGGGGGAGAGAACAAAGTGGGAGGATACATTTTCTTTTATAGTCGCCACACGGTGGTGTACCTGGGTGGCTCCGCCTAGAGCGCCCTCTAGTGGGAACAGATATATATGCAACTAAACAGTCACACAGATGCCAAGAAGATGGGACACACCTGGGGCCAGCTTGAGAGGTTGGCTCAGGATCGGGATGCTTGGAGAACCCTTGTTGACGGCCTATGCCCCAAATGGGGTAAAAGGCGTAAGTAAGTAAACAGTCACTGGTGGAGACAGTTATATACAGATGAAGCCTTTAGTTTTGATGGACGCTCTGCCGCGACGCGCGCACGGTGATATCACGTTGTTGGAATTAATTAGGAACCCAGGCTGCTTTTCTGTTTTATGCCGCCAGGAGGCGCAAAGTCGACCGGCGGCGGTCTATTGACTTCCTCATTCATCACTGTGCCTTTGTGTCGATAACAGACGAGCCACTGTCAACGTTGGGACTGCGCGAGACTGAGAGAGACTTTATTGTGAAGCTAGCGAACATTGCATTCCTTATTCATTTCAGTAACGTTATGTTTTCAAAGAATTAAGGACATGTCAACAACAGGGTGGATCTGGAATGCAACTGAAACTACGATGGATTTGTTATTACACAGACGACGAACGAGGTAACGTAACGTAACGTTTAAAACACTAGAAAAGCATGACATTACAATTATACTGTGACTTGTTTACAATATCCAGTAATAAGACACAAAATTATTATTATTTTGTTGATATATTTGTCATATCATTTGTCATATAGCAACTATTATGAATTTAAAATGGGGGACCCTGATGTAAACAAGACAAGTCTTTCTCTGGTCTGCATCTCCTTAACAATTGTGTGTATTGAGCTGTACTGTACTGTACTGTACCCATTCTACAATCTGGTAATAAAAATCCTCAATCAATCAATTCACCTAATGTTAGTGTACAGGGACTGCAGATGTAAATGAGCTCATAGCTATATCTGGTACAATGCATTGTACATTGTCCCTTCAGTGGCACTGTTTTTGCACTTTTTGATTTTAGCCTGTGGTGGTGATTAGCTGTTAAAGTGAAGCTTCTTATGAGTGTTGTTGTTTATTTATTCTATACTAATTTAAATTATATTTATGTCTTAGGTTTTGCACTCTCAGCGGCTAAGGGAAGCTCCACTCGAGCCATATCCTTCATTCAAGTGGCAAAGTGGAGACTGCCCATTGCACATGCATGGCTGTACATGTTGTGGGAAAGGCTGTCTGGAAGTGAAATGCCCATCCAAGCACCGCTACAACACTATCCTGCAGGCTTCTGAAGATAAAAACATTTGCCTTGAATGTACAGACGGGATGTTTAGCTTGAAGCGGGCACACAAATACTATAGGCAAACACAAACTCAGATCTTTGTGACTATGTCAAACTTTTGTGACTTTGTTGTGTGGACGACGAAAGACTGTGTGGTGGTGCGACTCATGCCAGATGTGGACTTCTGGACGACACTACTAGCAAAGGCACAGGATTTTTTTTATAAAGTCTCACTGCCTGAGCTTGTAGCTTGTCACTACACCAGAGGAGTCTCCAAAGATCCACCTGTACTGCCAAATCCACCTGCTGCTAAGCCTAAGCGTAAGCTTTTAGCAGAGGTACAGCAGTCTGCCACAAAAGACAGCTGGTGTGTGTGTGGAGGGCCAGAAGAACAAGATGACATGGTGGCCTGTGATGGTGAGAACTGCAAAAGTGTGTGGTACCACCTCACATGTGTGGGACTTACTCACAGTCGTGCCTCAAGTGAGCCGTGGCTCTGTAGCGCATGCCAAAAAAAATGAAGAGTAATAAACTCAAATCTCAATTGCACTGAGGTCACACTGCCAGTTTGAGATGTTTACAACTGTGACCTCACATCCTGACACATTGTCATACTGACTGTTTCGTTACATCTGTTCTAGCAATGTTGTACCAATGTTTACCACTGTTTTCCATATGTTCAAGTTTCAAGTTTCTTTAATAGTTGTCATACAGAAGTACAGAATACTTTTATACAAAATGCTTCTAACTGTTACGCTCCAGAGACTGTGCTAGACAAGTAAAAATAGAGGTCCCAGTGTTCAGTATAGACATATGTACAATGTTCGATGCAGACTAGAAGTAACTGAGTTACCATACAATATACAATATACTATGCAGTATACTAATATACAATGCTATATTACATCTGTTCTAGCAATGTTGTACCAATGTTTACCATATGTTACTGTTTTACCAATCGTATGCTACAGCAGTAAAGGTGTTAATAATTGGAATGGTTTGACATTTTTTTTTTTTGAAATCATGGAATTAATGTAAAAACACAGAAAGTATATTTAGATTCAAAGGCAATTTTAATAGCTTTCAAATAATACAGTTTCTCTCCTGTGAAATACAGTTAAAGCATTAACTTTTGACAGCCCTTTACAGGACATAACATTGTTCAAATAACATTGAAAACATGACAAACTGAATTTAAATAAAAAAATCTGTTAAACTAAGAGGCCTTGATTTTCCATTTTAGCTTTAGCATAACAGATTTACCCTCAGTACCTCACTACGTCTCTCCCTCACTATCTGGTAACGCATGGTCTGGTGGTTTCATAACAACACTGTGGCACATATTCGTTAAGGCACAGCACACAGTCACAATCTTGTCAATGAAAGAAAAGTCCTCGCCTTCAAATGGAACCAGCAGTTGGACTGGTATGGTATTATGTAGCATGCGATACTTATTGCGTACCAAACCGATCACTCTTTCAACATGGACCCTGAGGTGAGCTATTTGCCGTGTCTCTTCTACAGATTTTGGATCCATCTGGGCACGTCCGCTTGTGAATCCAGGGATTTTCACCGATGCACACATTAATGAAACATGGTCCCCAATGTCAAATCCACGGTCTGCTAAAACCAAGTCTCCAGGCAACAGTTTATTGAGGAGACCACTGTTCTCGGTCAGATGCTTGTCACTTACACGAAAATGACTAATTTCTGTGCAGTGATAGAGTAGCCTAGGTAAAACACTAGAAAAGCATGACATTACAATTATACTGTGACTTGTTTTCAAGATCCAGTAATAAGACACAAAATTATTATTATTTTGTTGCTATATTTGTCATATATCATTTGTCATATAGCAACTATTATGAATTGAAACTGGGGGACCCTGATGTAAACAAGACCATTTTTCTGTTTGATATCTCAATGTTTTGTAATAAAAAAAATTATTCTGATTGGACAAGAGATAACAATTATTTGCATCTTTATTGTAACAAATGTATGAACAGTCAGCAATAGATGTCAAATGATTTACAGTAATATCAAGTAACAAGTGACTTATATCTCGACCATTAGCCAATGGAAATGCATCTTCAGAAATAGGATCAGAGAAACAAGACTGACACAAAACCAAATAGGGAACAGGTATTGGTCAGCTAGGTAAGATTGGATTACAATTGAGCTCAACATGATTAGAACACAGACTCAGAATTTGTATATTTACAGTTGAATCACCTGTACATTGTATATTACTGTTGCACTTTACTGCTACATTTGCACTCTGGTTGGATGCCAAACCTCTTTTCATTGTACTGTACTTGTGCTGTATAATGACAATACATTTTAATCTAATCTAATCTAATCTTTAGACAAGGTTTAATAAGGTGCAATGTTCAAAGTAATCAATTATTAGTATCAATTTATTTGTCTAAAGATGATCCATGATCCTTTTTGATGACTGCTATGGTAGAGTGTGAACTCTCAAATGGCAACGATAAATACTAGGTGGTGGACAATTAGCATTTCAATGGTGTGGGGGTTGCAGCCAGCGCATTCCAATGTAAGTGTCCTTGAGCAAGACGCTTAACCCCCAATTGCTCCTGATGAGCAGGTTGGCACCTCTGCCGTCTGTGAGTGAATGTGAGGTATAAGTTAGTAAGAGGTGGGTTCTAGGGGTAAGGTCAAGTAGAAGTCTGACCAGTTTGTTTTGTGATGTTTGTAATCTTGTTTTTAGCGCCTTTGAGGTGCTTTGGTACCATGAGGTGCAAGCATAGTCGTAGTACAAATATACAGCACTGTTGGGGGTGGCTCTCTCGCATATAGTAATAATAGAGTATATACATTTGAGGGGGAATAAACTGATTGGAGAAGTGCAGAAGAGAAGATGTTTAGGTTCAAAGGGACAGTCAATGGCATGCTTGAGGAAGACCGGTAAGGTCGAAACGTTGCATCTACTGCCTTTTTTGTTTATTAAAGGGGCTATGCATTATAAATGTCATTTTTCAGTCTCTAGCATTGTATTATAGTAATAGGAGTTCGTATCAATGTGTTTTAGGGTCTAAATACCATATTGGCGGATTGCTCCGATTCAGCCCAGCCCCTCTCGTCCTCTAGTAAATCGGGTCATTTTGATTTGAAGGCCTGAGTCACGTCATTCGGCGCTGTGGGTAGCGCACAGTGATGCGATTGGCTCTGTGGTTGGAGCTAATGCCCGCCCCCATTCAACCTCGAATAGAGTGGTACACTACCTAGAAACAGGAGTGCAGTCACTTGCATATCTTCCACGATGAGCAAACCCTGCAGAACATGTTCTGTTCCTGGCTGTAAAGCTACTAATACGTCTTTGCACGCTTTTCCCGTGGATGCCGAACTTCGCCAGCAATGGACCAAGTTCGTTTTTGGGGACCCTCCTAGTTCTGTCGCAACGTCTCATACTCGGGTTTGTACTGCAAATTTTTCCACCGAAGACGTTGTCAATCAAGGTATTTTTGATGCTGGCGTGGCATCCTGGATGGTGCTAAACAAAGGAGTTGTACCTACTATTCGGGACCCGACACAAGTAGTAAGTAGATATGTCGTAATTAGCCAGCTAACTAACTAACTGTTGCTAGCTACGTTCACTGTGTGTGTGTGGGGGGGAACCTTGGGGGGTGGGGTGAGGTATGTTATCATCAATACAATCTAACGTTACTGTGTGTGTTCGACGGTGGGGTATATAATTAATTTGTTGATGCTGGGGTGACATCCTGGATGGTGCTAAACAAAAGAGTTGTACCTACTATTTGGGACGCGAACGAAGTACACTGTATATAACTGCTGCTCTTTATAAAGTAACGTTATAGCAAACTATTGAAGCAAGCTAGTCATAATTAAAAACTGCTCAATAAAAAAACACAACTAGTCAGAGGTAAACAAGGTAACATTACTTATAGCAAGCTATCGAAGCAAAAGCTTGCTGATCGATCAAGTAAGTAACGTTATTTCGGCAAGCCATTATACTAACGGTGTAATCAACTTACCAATCGGAAACTATTTACAAGCCTCGCTGTTGTTTGGGGGGTGGGTGAGTACAATCTAACGTTAGTGTGTGTGTTCGACGGGACGCGACAGAAGTACACTGTATATAACTGCTGCTCTTTATAAAGTAACATTTTGGCAAACTATTGAAGCAAGCTAGTCATAATTAAAAACTGCTCAATAAAAAAACACAACTAGTCAGAGGTAAACAAGGTAACGTTACTTATAGCAAGCTATCGAAGCAAAAGCTGGCTGATCGATCAAGTAAGTAACGTTATTTCGGCAAGCCATTATACTAACGGTGTAATCAACTTACCAATCGGAAACTATTTGCAAGCCTCGCTGTTGCAAATCGACTTCTTCTTCTTCTGAATCATACTGTGGGTCGCTCTCTGGATCCCAAACATAATGTACAGCCATGATTGTTGATTGTTATTAATGCTGTTAGTTAGTAAAATCGGTATATGTTTTGCGTGTCGAAATAAAAACACCTGAGACCTGAGAGGGAAGGACGGGGAGATGGGCGGAGCTATTTGGTGGGTGGCTGTCACTCAAAGCATTCTGCTAGTATGGGTGGAGCCAAGCCAATAACAGCTTGAAATCTTGGAGATGAAAAATGCTGGTTTTGAGTACAAGATTAGAAATATAAAACAATGATTATTTTTGGAATAAACCTTACAGATGTGTTACATAGACTCACAGGAATTGTGTAAAGTTGCCCAAATAGTGCTAGGAATAGCAATGCATAGCCCCTTTAAAATCACCTTGGAACTACAAGTGAGTTGCGAGCCCCGCTTTGTTCTTATGTATTACTGTTTTTACAGTTTGGCTCAGCACCAACAAACCATTTTTCTTTCACTCTAAAGTAGGGCTGGGCGATATGGCCTAAATATGATATCACGATATTTTCTGACCTTTCGGCGATACACTATACGCATCACGATGTTTTTCTTTTTTTCCACAAGCAATTCATTATGAGGCTTACCAAGACAGTATTTGAGTTTGCAAGCTAACATTAAAGACAAAATAAAATACCCATGCATTTAGCATTTTTATATTATATATTAGATTTAGATTATTCGATTATTAGATTATATATTGCATATATTTAGCAATGAGATATTATATGATTTAGATATGAAATATGATGAATTGAAAATGGGGGACCCTGATGTAAACAAGACGAAAGTCTTTCTCTGGTCTGCATCCCCTTAACAATTGTATGTATTGAGCTGTACTGTACCCATTCTGCAATATGTTAATAAAGTTTTAAATCAATCAATCAATCAATAGGATTTTAGCATTTTTATGAAACTACTGTATATTTGTATGTCTCTAAATGTTTTGATGAATTGAAAATGGAGGACCCTTATGTAAAAAAGCCGAAAGTCTTTTTCTGGTCTTCATCCTCCAGTCAGTCCACTGTTGTTGTATTGAGCTGTACTGTATTGTATTTGTACCCATTCTGCAATCGTTAAAAACGTTTTCATTCATTCAATCATTCAGCCGGCAACAGAATAATTTTGATTGACAGTCGAGTCTGCCAATTACGTCACACCGCTTGTACCCGCCCTGCTGTTCTTAGCACCAATCGGCAAAGCGCTATTCTTTTTTTACATTCCTGAATGCCCTCCATTGATTTTAACGAGACCTCAGCTCAACGACAACAACAGCTCACCGCAGCAGACGAGTGATTACTAGCGCACCGCAGCATGACAACGAGGCATAATGATTTTACTGCAACAAATGTTATAATAAAAGCCTTTCCATACATCTGTCTGATTGAAAACTTTATTAACAGACCGCAGAATGGGCACGCACAACTCGGCACGGACTGAGATATGAACAGTAACGCTTGCTATCTATGTCGTCATCGGACGTTGCTATGTTTGGGTAAATACGCTGATGTGTAACTATATAACGTGTAACTATATAATGTTAATGCCACAAAACGAATGCCTTTGTTAATCATAAGTACTAACTTTGATGCAGTAGTGTGTGTGTGGGAGCGGCGTTGTTCAAAAGTTTGAACGGGGTGGACCAGATTGACGCGACACAATCCTCTTGGGCAAAACATCACGATATCCACGATACGTTAAAAAAGTGTATCGTTAATGAACTGTACCCGATATTTATATAATATCGTCATATCGCCCAGCCCTTAGTTTATTCCCCCTCAAATGTATATACTCTATTATTACTATATACTATTTTTGTATCACAAACAGTGCTGTATATTTGTAGACCTCTTCCAATGTACAGTTTATCTGTCTGAGGAGAAGACTGGGTCTCGGGCTGCCTGTCCTGTTCTCCTCCTCCTTCTCCTTCAGCTGAACCTCCAGCTCCTCGCACCTGTTGTTCGGCTTACACCGAAGAGGTGTGCAAGGTGCTGTTGCGGCAGATTCAGCCTCAGTCGCATCAGAGTTAGGAGAAGCATCTGGAAAGGAGACAGTTTTCGGCCTGCCTTTGTCAGGCATGGAATAACTAATGTGTGCCTACCTGGGTTCCATCCTAGAGGCTAAGCATTCCTGTGACAAAATGGCATCCAATGTAATAAAAAAAGTCAACCAACGAACGCGATTCTTGTACCGGATCTCCTCTCTGGTAAACAAGAATACCCTGAAGACTCTAGCAGGAGCACTCATTCAAGGGTACTACGACTATGCTTGCACCTCATGGTACCAAAGCACCTCAAAGGCACTAAAAAACAAATTACAAACATCTCAAAACAAGCTAGTCAGACTACTGCTTGACCTGACTCCTAGAACCCACCTCACCCCTGCCCACTTTGACAACCTAGGATGGCTTAGAGTAGACGACAGAGTACAGCAACTTGCAATGGGCCTGGTCTACAAGATACACTACGCGACCAAGGTACCCATGTACATGTCAAAATACTTCCCAAAGGTCAGTGAATACCACGATCACAACACCAGAGGGAGCTCCACAAATCATGTAAAACCCAGATTCGGCTCAAACAAGGGACTAAACACGTTTTGCAATTATGCCACATCAATGTGGAACGCCCTACCCAAAGCTGTAAAGGAATGTGAATCACTACCCACTTTCAAAAACACTCTAAAAAAAACACCTCCGTGAGACTGCAATTCGAAACTGGCCCCTACAAATGTGCTAACCTAGTTGTGCAGTAAATGACCAAGTAAGGCTTTGTCAGTATTCCAATGTACAGTGTAAAATGTTTGTGTGTCCCCTACCCAACCCCCCCCCCACCTCCAATGTACAGCCCTCACCCAACCCACCCAACCCCACCCCACCCACCCAACCTCCTCCAATGTACAGTTTCTACGCCAAATGTATATACACTCTTTTTCTGGACAAATTTTTTTGTATCACAAACAGTACTGTATTTGCAAATCTGATATGTCATAAATGTATAGATGTAGCAGTACTGTCTATCTGTATGTCATGTATGTCATATATGTTATGATGAATTGAAGATGGGGGACCCTGATGTAAACAAGACGAAAGTCTTTCTCTGGTCTGCATCCCCTTAACAATTGTATGTATTGAGCTGTACTGTACTGTACCCATTCTGCAATCTGCTAATAAACTTTTCAATCAATCAATCAATGCAAAGCCTGCAGCAAGGTCCAATATGGAAGGCCAGTGTAGAATCTGACCTTCACATCATCATCTTTCAAGGACTCTGCACTCATCTTCACCTGGGACAACTATTTCCTCAGGGTCATGTTCTCCTCGAACAAACAGTTCATTTCATCACGCATGGACTTCATTTCACCACGCATACGGTTACACCCACTGCATTCCTCCTGTTCTATGTGGTCCTGTAGTGGAGCTTCATCCACCTCTGACATCTGTGCAGCTTCAACTGGTGGTGTAGCTTCATGCACCTCTGACCTCTGTGGAGCTGCAGCTTCATCCATTGCTGGTCTGGGAGGAGCAGATTGATTGAACATTTTATTACCAGATTGCAGAATGGGTACAGTACAGTACAGCTCAATACACACAATTGTTAAGGGGATGCAGACCAGAGAAAGACTTTCGTCTTGTTTACATCAGGGTCCCCCATTTTCAATTCATCATAACATATATGACATACATGACATACAGATAGACAGTAGGCCTACTGCTACATCTATACATTTATTTATGACATACCATATTTGCAAATACAGTACTGTTTATGATACAAAGAGTCCAGAAAAAGGAGTATATTTGATGTACAAACTGTACATTGGAGGAGGTATGGTAGGTGGGGTGGGGGAACTGTACATTGGAGGTGGTTAGGTCGATCTACCACTATGATCTTCGTCACTTATATTTATATATTGGAAGAGTATATTTATGAGACAGTATATTTTGTACATATGTAACGGTTGTGACAACGTCACCTCAAACTTCTAACGTCATGGGCAACAACACAGACCGCTATACCGTCATTCATAGTGTAACACCCAACAAGAATGTGAAACAACTTATTAGTATTGGGTTAGAGTTGTTTGATTTCCACTAACGTAATGTTAGATTGCTATCTGAGAAAGTTACGTAACGTTAGTCTATGTGAGCTGGCTGGCTACACCATTTGCCATGTATAATCTGTAGGCAAAACGGACTGCATATAAACGGCTGATGACTCATAACTTCGTATCACGTTTGAATAATGCTGTAAAGTTAAGTAAAAATGCATTTCAATAGTAATGTATATGAATTAAGAGCTTACCGATTGAGAGCTAAATCCACTGTCAACAGATGAGACGCGATATTTACTTCCTAGTCCATTCGCTCTCATTTTCTCTCTGCCTCTCTCTCACTTTGTCGAGGGCGGAGCTCTTCCCGGAATGAACAGAAAGCAGGCACCTCGGCACGTTGTCACCAGCTGTATGAGAGCGCCCCCGCTGGTCATTGTTACCGTTAATACGGTGCCCAAACGGCCCCCAAACAGTGGTTCCAAGACTTTTTCCGGCTTTATCTGTATGCAGGTAAACAGTTACTAGTGTAAACAGCCATATGTACAGTTAGACAGTTACTAACAATCGTACACAGAACCTCTGATCTCAACACTCCCACTTAGGTTTGTATTAGCACACTGGCTGACATCTTGGAAAAACATTTTACAAAGGAAATAATATAATTTCAAAAACATCAATAGGGTATGACAGTCAATATCTTCACATTAAACATGACCCTTGCAAATCCCTTCAATTCCCTCATAGTATCTACTACTCTGTCGTCCATTGGACAGTAAACCGTGTCATTCGTTCTTATCTGATGACATACTTGATGAGATGATATTATTTATAATGACATGTTTACATCTATATTGACACATTGGGTTCCTAGCAATCACAATGGTCCCCTGGTTGTCCTCATAAACAACCGTCTCCATATATACACAATGTACATAATTTTAAACGGTTTTGACAGAACGCCCATTCTTCAAAAACACCATATTCGGTATAGAGGATACATTTCAATTACCTACTGCATTTTGAGCAGTTGCTCTAGATAAACACATTGTCATAGCTAGAAACATATACTCAGCTTCACCGGCTGATAATATCGCTGTAGGCTTTAAGCCTTAAACCTTTGTTGTCTTTCCTGAAACGCCGCTGTCCGTCTGCTGTACCTCTGGGATAATGAAAAACATATTTTTTACGTAGTTCAATGATTCTCTGTGGGGTCAACAAAAATACTATGACACTCTTACTCACTACAGAACATAGGTCAGGGTGAGTACAGGTTGTCCAACAGAATGAAGCTACCCACAGTTTATCTATACATTTCTTACTTCAGTCAAAAACATCTCAGGACCTTTTCCCACATATCTCTTCTGGGATATTTTTACACAGTTGGCAGACTGTTCGAAGTCCATAGCTATAAAATGGTTTAACCTGCCTAGGTCTTTCTTGTGTGGTCTGGAGCGATGATCAAATCCTCCACTTCTGTATTTTAAACATAGATCCTCTTTTGTATTTAAACATTGAATCACCTCTGTACTTAAACATTGTAAACCACCCACCTCTGTACTTAAACATGGGGTTAAGCATAAGATCCATTTCAGTATTTTAACATGGTCTCTAGTCAGACTCTCAAACCTGGATTCTATTCCTTCAGCATTTAATCAATTTTCTACAAACCATACTTTGTATTTACCGTGGTCTTCAATACCCTCCTGGGTTGAATACAACCATTTCACTCCCACTGTCTGTCTGCCCTCTGGTAACTTGGTTGAATTTACCCATTTCCCTCCCACTGTATGTCTGCCCTCTTCGGGGGACAATGTGGCCTCCTTAAAGGTCGGGTTTACCCCACTGACTACCCTGTAGTAGTACTCAACGGGGGTAGGTGGATTGACCTCCTCGTCACTCCCTTTCCTGTCATAGTCTGGCAGATATTCTGGGGGTTTGTGTTCCCTTGGGGGATACCTCCCACTGCTTGGGGCACTTGACGTCACCCTCAGGTGCTCCTCGTCATCGCCATCAGGTTGCTGACCATCTGTCTGCACAACTGTACTAAGTACACTGGGGTGATGTGTTTCTGTTTCTACACACCTTGCTCTGGAGTCCAGCTCTGGCTCCTCTGTCTGTGTCTCGCTCTCACAGGTTGTCTTCGTGACAAACTTGACTAGCATGTGTTTCTGCACTCTCCTGTTACCGGGGTGATAAACTAGGAAAGCAGGGCTTCCTCTGTCGTGTCCTACGAAAAATCCTTTTACATTCTTGGACTTGGGTTTTCCCCTGTCCTGCAGGTACGCATAACACACTGATCCAAATCGGTGCATTCTGGCTAGATTACACTTCTTTCCTGTCAGCGCTGTATACGGGGTGGTGCCCGAGTGCTTATTAAAGCACCTGTTTCTGGTGTAATCGGCTTCTTGCACCGCATAATGCCACAGGCTCTTTGGTAAGTTACTATCTGCTAGTTTACACCTAGCCATTTCGAAAAGGGTGTGCCATTCCCTGTCTGCCACCCCGCTCTGGTGTGTGGGATATGGACGTGACGTCTTGTGTCTTATCTTATACCTTCTCAACAGTGATTGGAACTCTCTGTTTGTGAACTCGGTTTCGTGGTCAGACCTCAAGCATCTTACTGTACCATAAGGGGCTACGTCTGCCACAAATGTCTCTGTGGCCTGGAGTGACTCTTTGCTTTGATAAAGTAAACAAACACTGCCCCTGTACACACGTCTGTAAAAGACTGTACATATCTAAAACCTCCTACGGACTCGTTGCTTACTTGGCCTGCTAGGTCCATGTCAACTAGTGCAAGTGGTACCCTTACTTTGTCTGTGGGATTTCTGTATCTCGGTTGGGTAAACTTCCCCACTTTGCACATTGCACAATTTTTGTCAGGTCTACATTTCTCCCCTTCAATGTGCATGCCCTCTGACACTACTTGCAGTTTCAGTAAATCCTCGTAATTACAATGCCCCATAATCTCGTGCCATGTCTGAATATCGTGGCGGGCCGTCCCGCTACACACATCATCATTATCATTACACTGGTCGTTGTCATTACACTCCGTTTTCAGATAAAATATTCTCTGGTACATCTTTATGTCAAACCGGGTACCGTCAGGTTCTACAAGGACATTTTTACCTTTATCGAAGAATACCTTGGCGCCGCTTGCAGTAGCAGCTATTACAGAGAATAGTCCTTGTGGGAACGATGGTACGTATAGAGCGTTCTTTAGCGTCACCGTACGCCGGCGCCCCTTGCTGTCCATGAGGCATACCTGTGCGTCTCCCCTCTCTTGTGCCAATCCGTAGATGCGTCTACCGTCCGCCAGCTCCATGCAGTGCCTCTCCGGTGGAAAGTGTCGTCAAAGTTCTTGAACCGACTCCTGTTGTTGATGACATCAGTCCCCTTCTCTGGGCCCGCTGCAGCTGGGCCGGTCCGGCGATGCCCGCCGTCCGTGCTCCAAAAGCGCAGTCTTCTTGTCCCGTTATC